>NC_041383.1:723943483-723999644 GCF_002162155.2 Triticum dicoccoides
TACTAATGGCGTGCTGTTAGTGGCGCACCACAGATGCGCCATTAATGGCCATATTAGGTGCGCCATTAGTAGGTGTTGTGCTAGTAGTGCCTGAAGAATTTTGAGCCGGGAGGAGCAAATCCACGGCTCATATGATCCGTAAAAATTATTACTTCCCCTGCTTTGGGGTGAGGCTTTTCTTCAGACGGGTCAGGGGCACAGTAAGACATGATATCCTTTTTTGGCAGATGCCCAGACTTCACAAACTCAGCTAGTTTGTTATTGGTAACTATGGATGGAACCCAATTGCAAGTCACAGGGGCCTTGGTAGCCTTAGGAGCCATCACAGCAATTGGCCTATGGAAAAAACAAGAAGATCCGGTTCAATTTTAACCCGGGAGAAGAATCCTAATTATTCAAAGTGGCGGCTTAAGGAGGGGACTAATGATATAAGGATGACTGTGCAAACAATATTTAAGTCGCTACAAGTATCAACAGCAATTCGAAAATTGTTCGGATCATTTATTAAAGCCGGACACCTTGACAGTTGTGTTTCAGGGCATTTACCAGAAGAGGTTTTCCGGGTGATAAAAACAAGTTTTACAGATGACAGTTATTACTCTGGATCAATATATTGCTCTGAAAAGAAGATTTTGTAGACCTAAAAACAGAGCAGAGAAGCTCATACACTCGAAGAGGGTTTCTAAACAAGGGAAATGAGATATATTTCTATGCAAGATCAACACGAACAAGCACCGCAGCAGTTCTACGTAGTTTTTATGATCTAAACAAGGCGTTGGAGGAAAGAACTGGCGAGGGTTTGCATCAGGCAGTGATGAACACCGACGAACTCGACAAGGTCCTAATGCAGATCTGAGAAAGGGAACGAGAGGAACTCACGGATGCGGACGAGCTGCGGAGGTTCGCCGTCGATCTCTGGTCAGAGTCAGGTTGATGCAGCGGCCTAAGTCGGTGAAGATGAGGGGTTCGACGGTGGCGGCGACAGAGCTCGGGAGGAGGCAAGAGGAAGAAGACGACTGGGGGAAAGACCTAGGTCGCCCTATTTATAAGAGAAGACTGACCGAGAGGGCGCGAAAAACGAGGAGATAACATTTATTATCCAGTGGCTCTGGCGCCTCAATTCTCGGGATGGTCAATAAAGACAAAGGTCCGTTGAAGATATGACGGAATAGAAATAAGTTTTATTGAAGATGACGTCACGGTGATTTAACCCGGATCCAGATGGTGACGTCACGGCGGGTTAAAATTCTTCGCGCAAGACAAAAGACTGCAGTCAGTTCATAAGGTATTTTAAGATTAACATGAACAGGTTCAAATCAATTTGGGGCCTAATGTTGGGGATATGACTATTTGTGTAAGCCGCCCAGGAGGGGCCGGGTTATGGAAAAAGGATTCACCAGAGAGAAGCCCAAGATCAAAGCATGAAGATGGCGGTTCATGGAGAGCTTAAGGCCCACAGGCGACTTAAGGCCCGTTGTAATAAGCTGCTATAGGAATATTACTTGTATCATAAGGTAGACTTAATTAGTCACTGAGCCGGACATTGTTTATAAGCCGGCCGGGACTCTGTAAGCCGCAGGGCGTCCACCCGTGTATATAAGGGGACAACCCGCTGGCGGCTTAGGGCAAGAAACAACTCATTGAGAGCCAGGCATAGCGTATCTCGCTCCCTGGTCATCGAAACATCAATACCAACCCAACTAGACGTAGGCCTTACCTTCACCGTAAGGGGCCGAACTAGTATAAAAACCCCTCGTGTCCTTTGTCCCGATTAACCCCTTCAAGCTTCCTAGTTGTGATGGCTCCACAACTAAGTCCTTTCACGAGGACATCTGACGTGACAATTTGCATGACAGAGGGAGTCCTGGATTCGAGGGTCCTCATGTGTCCTGCCTAGGAGTATGGACCGGATGGGCCGTACAAGATCAAGCTGAAGATTATCCTCCATGTCCGGATGGGACTCCTCCACATGTAAATAGCAATATTAGAGTCCGGGTGCTTCCTTCCCTGATGAACCGAGCTTGTACAAACCCTAGGCCCCTTCGGTGTTTATATAAACTGGAGGGGTTAGTCCGTAGAGGCTATCTTCATTACCATCATTGGAATACTCATAAGCTAGACATGTAGGGTTTAGCCATTACAATCTCGAGGTAGATCAACTCTTGTAATCTTCATACTCATCAAATACAATCAAGCAGGAGTAGGGTTTTACATCCCATAAGAGGGCCCGAACCTGGGTAAACAATGTGTCCCCTGGCCCCTATTACCATTGATCCTTAGACGCACATATTGGGCCCCCTACCGAAGATCTGCAGGTTTTGACACCGACACTGGTGCTTCCATTGAGAGCTCTGTCGTGCTGTCTACAAAAGCGATCTATGGCTCACCTAGTCATCAACAATAGTATCACTTTTGGAGGGTGCCTAGCTTCTGGACGGACCCTCCAGGTCGACGGTTTCATCGTAGGGGCTTGCGCGGCCGTCGATCCCGCAACTCCCCGCACGACCGCCGGACACCATCTTTGCATCGGCCCCAAGTACTTCAAAAAGTTGGACCCGGCAGATGTTGCGTCTTTAAACGAAATGCTAGACTGCATCGCCGCCCTGGGGGTCTGAACAGACTATGAACAGATCGGGCTCAAGCCCGACCAGAGGGAAATTAATCACTCGACGATCACCGACCTCATAGCGGTCGTTGAGGAACCGGCCAAAGACACTTCTCTCCCTATATTGAAGACCAAGTATGTTCGAATCTCCGAATCCCCTGAGCCGGATACACCCCCTTCGGACGGGACCTCACGCCCTCCGAACTCTGGCTCAAGCATAGGATTGCAGGAGCCCTTGTGCCTCCCCATACCCGAACGGGTTGCCTCGGAGACCTTTCAAGCTCCGAACACAGATGTGGGACTAGATCTAAAACTTAAACCACCCATGTTACGTCTCCAACGTATCTATAATTTTTGATGTATTCATGCCATGTTTATAATATTTCTACATGATTTTGGTATGATTTTGTTAAAACTAACCCGGGCTGACGCTGTTTTGAGCAGAACTACCGTGGTGTTGTTTTTGTGCAAAAATAAAAGCTTTCGGAATGCGCTGAAAATCATCGGATATTTTTTGGAAAATATAAAAAATACTAGAACAAAAAGTTATCGGAGGGGAGGCCTGTGGGCCCCATGAGGGTGGAGGGCGCCCCCACCCCCCTGGGGCGTGCCCCCTGCCTCCTGGACTCTCCGTGGGGCCCCCTCACGTGAGACCAACGCCAATCCCTCCTATAAATCCCCAAACTTCCAGAAAGAAACCTAGATCGGGAGTTCTGCCGCCGCAAGCCTTTGTAGCCACTAAAAACCAATTGGTACCCTGTTCCGGCACCCTGCCGGAGTGGGGATCCATCACCGGTGGCCATCTTCATCATCCCGACGCTCTCCATGACGAGGAGGGGGTAATTCACCCTTGGGGCTGAGGGTATGTACCAGTAGGTATGTGTTTGATCCTTCTCTCGTGTTCTTGATATGGCACGACCTTGATGTACCGTGAGCTTTGCTATTATAGTTGGATCTTATGATGTTTCTCCCACTCTACTCTCTTGTAATGGATTGAGTTTTCCCTTTAAAGTTATCTTATCGAATTGAGTCTTTAAGGATTTGAGAACACTTGATGTATGTCTTGCGTGGGATACCCGTGGGGTATTCTATTGCTTCACTTGATGTATGTTTTGGTGATCAACTTGCGGGTTCCGTGGCCTTGGGAGTCTATGCATAGGGGTTGGCACACGCTTTTGTCTTGACTCTCCGATAGGAACTTTGGGGCACACTTTGAGGTTCTTTGTGTTGGTTGAATAGATGAATCTGAGATTGTGTGATGCATATCGTATAATCATACCGACGGATACTTGAGGTGATATCTGAGTATCTAGGTGACGTTAGGGTTTTTGTTGATATGTGTCTTAAGGTGTTATGTTACTACGAACTCTAGGGCTGTTTGTGACACTTATAGGAATAGCCCAATGGATTTATCGGAAAGAATAACTTTCAGGTGGTTTCGTACCCTACAATAATCTCTTTGTTTGTTATCCGCTATTAGTGAATTTGGAGTGACTCTTTGTTGCGCGTTGAGGGATTGCTATATGATCTAATTATGTTATCATTGTTGAGAGAACTTGCGCTAGTGAAAGTATGAACCCTAGGCCTTGTTTCTAAGCATTGCAATACCATTTTTGCTCACTTTTTTTACTTGCTACCTTGTTGTTTTCATATTTTTAGATTACAAAATCCTATATCTACCATCCATATTGCACTTGTATCACCATGTCTTCCCCGAACTAGTGCACCTATACAATTTCCCATTGTATTGGGTGTGTTGGGGACACAAGAGACTCTTTGTAATTTGCTTGCAGGATTGTTTGAGAGAGACCATCTTCATCCTACACCTCCCATGGATTTATAAACCTTAGGTGATCCACTTGAGGGAAATTTGCTACTGTCATACAAATCTCTGCACTTGGAGGCCTAACAATGTCTACAAGAAGAAGGTTGTGTAGTATACATCAAGCTCTTTTCCGGCGCCGTTACCGGGGAGGCTAGGTAAGCGGCACTAACACCACATCAACTAAGCTCTTTTCTGGCGCTGTTGCCAGGGAGGTTAGTCCTTGAAGTTATATCTTTAGATGTTGCAATTGAATCTTTTAGTTTCTTGTTTTATCACTAGTTTAGTCTATAATTGAAAACAAAAAAATGGAATTAAGGTTGCCTCATATGCTTCATATTTTTAATGTCTTCAATGAAAATGATGGAAAGGAAAATTGTGCCCAAGTGCAAGAAGAAGAATGCATTAAAATGTTTGGTACTAAATCTTTGAATGATGAGCATGATTGCAATGTTGTTAGTATGAATTCCTTGAATATCCATGATGCTAATGATATGCAAAGCCACAAGTTTGGGGGAGCTATGTTTGACGAAGATGATATTTTTTGTCCCCCGAGTTTTGATGAGAAAATTTATTATGATGATAGCATGCCTCCTATTTATGATGATTATATTGATTAAAGTGAATTTGGAGAGGTCATGACTTTATTTAGTGATGAATCCACTATTTCGGAAGATGTTCCAATTGTTTGTGAGAACAAAGTTGCTATCTATGATGATTA
Organism: Triticum dicoccoides; assembly: GCF_002162155.2. Taxonomy (NCBI): domain Eukaryota; kingdom Viridiplantae; phylum Streptophyta; class Magnoliopsida; order Poales; family Poaceae; genus Triticum; species Triticum dicoccoides. Next base: position 723,948,632 of record NC_041383.1, read on the forward strand.
TTGTGATGACATGTATCATGTATGCTATAAAGGTTAATGATCACCATGAAACTTGTCATCTTGATTTTAATTTTCAATTGGATTATGCCTCACATGATAGTTATTTTGTTGAGTTTTCTCCCACTACTATTCATGAGAAAAATTTTGCTTATGTGGAGAGTAATAAAAATTCTATGCTTGTGCATCATGAAAATAGTGCTTTCTGTGATAGTTAAATTGTTGAATTCGTTCATGACTTGAAAATTATTATGAGGGGGGAATATATGCTTGTAGGAATTGCAATAATATCAAGTTTCCTCTCTATGTGCTTATAGTTTTGAAGTTATGCTTGTTTTGCCTTCCTATGCTTGTTGCTTATTGTTCCCATAAGTTGTTTGCTCACAAAATACCTATGCATAGGAAGTGGGTTAGGCTTAAATGTGTCAGTCATATTCTTCATGATGCTCCCATTATGTTTCAATTCTTATCTTTTATGTGAGCATCATTGACATCATCACGCCTAGCTAAAAAGGCATTAAAGAAAAGCGCTTATTGGGACGCAATCCAATATTTACCCCTACTATTTTTGTGTGTTCACATGATTAAACTACTGTAGTAATCATGTTTTATATCATTTGTTTCAATGAAGTGCCAATTAGAACCTTTGGGAAGACTTGGGTGAAAGTTAATACGATCTTGCTGTAAAAAACAGAAACTTTGCACTCACGAGAATAATTGTCATTTTTGACATAAGAGTGATTTTAGGTTGATTATTATTGCAGAAGATTAATAGACAAATTACTCACGTCCAACAATTTATTTCAAAAAATTTTGAGTTATAGAAGTATTTGAGAGTTACAGATTACTACAGACTGTTCTATTTTTGACATATTCTGTTTTCTATGTGTTGTTTGCTTATTTTGATGAATCTATGAGTAGTATCGGAGGGTATGAACCATAGAGAAGTTGGAATACAGTAGATATTACAGAAATATGAATTCAGAATGAGTTCACAATAGTACCTAAGTGGTGATTTATTTCCTTATACTAACGGAGCTTACGAGTTTTCTGTCGAGTTTTGTGTTGTGAAGTTTTCAAGTTTTGGGTGAAGATTCGATGGACTATGGAATAAGGAGTGGAAAGAGCATGAGCTTGGGGATTCCCAAGGAACACCAAGGTAATATTCATGTACAACAAAGAGCCTAAGCTTGGGGATGCCCCAGAAGGCATCCACTCTTTCGTCTTCTTTCATCGGTAACTTTACTTGGAGCTATATTTTTATTCACCACATGATATGTGTTTTGCTTGGAGCGTCATGTCATTTTATTTTGTTTTTCTTTCTGTTTGAATAATATCCCAAGATCTGAAATTATTAAATGTTAGAGAGTCTTCACATAGTTACATAATTATTCAACTACTCATTGATCTTCACTTATATCTTTTGGAGTAGTTTGGTATTTGCTCTAGTGCTACACTTATATCTTTTAGAGCACGACGATGGTTTTATTTTGAAGAAATAGATGAACTCTCATGCTTCACTTATATTATTTTGAGAGTCTTTAGAACAGCATGGTAATTTTCTTAGGTTATAAAATTAGTCCTAATATGATGGGCATCCAAGAGGGATATAATAAAAACTTTCATATAAAGTGCACTGAATACTATGAGAAGTTTGATTCTTTATGATTGTTTTGAGATATGAAGATGGTGATATTAGAGTCATGGTAGTAGAGTAGTTGTGAATTTGAGAGATACTTGTGTTAAAGTTTGTGATTCCCATAGCATGCATGTATGGTGAACGGTTATGTGATGAAGTTGGAGCATGATTTATTTATTGATTGTCTTCCTTATGAGTGGCGGTCGGGGATGAGCGATGGTCTTTTCCTACCAATCTATCCCCCTAGGAGCATGCATGTATTACTTCATTTCGATAACTAATAAATTTTTGCAATAAGTATATGAGTTCTTTATGAGTAATGTTGAGCCCATGGATTATACGCACTCTCACCCTTCCACCATTGCTAGCCTCTCTAGTACCGCCCAACTTTCGCTGGTACCATACACCCACCATATACCTTCCTAAAAACATCCACCATACCTACCTATTATGGCATTTTCATAGCCATTCCAAGATATATTGCCATGCAACTTTCCACCGTTCCGTTTATTATGACACGCTCCATCATTGTCATATTGCCTTGAATGATCATGTAGTTGACATCGTATTTGTGGCAAAGCCACGGTTCATAATTTTTCATACATGTCACTCTTGATTCATTGCACATCCCGGTACACCACCGGAGGCATTCATATAGAGTCATATTTTGTTCTAAGTATCGAGTTGTAATTCTTGAGTTGTAAGTAAATAAAAGTGTGATGATGGAGACTATGGGAGGAAAGGATGATGGAGACTATGATTCCCCCACAAGTCGGGATGAGAATCCGAACGAAAAATAAAAAAGAGAGAAAAAAGAGGCCATAAAAAATAAGAGAGAAGGCCCAAATAAAAAATAAAAAATGAGAGAAAAAGAGAGAAGGGGCAATGCTACTATCCTTTTACCACACTTGTGCTTCAAACTAGCACCATGATCTTCATGATAGAGAGTCTCCTATGTTGTCACTTTCATATACTAGTGGGAATTTTCATTATAGAACTTGGGTTGTATATTCCAATGATTGGCTTCCTCAAATTGCCCTAGGTCTTCGTGAGCAAGCAAGTTGGATGCACACCCACTTAGTTTCTTTTCGAGCTTTCATACACTTATAGCTCTAGTGCATCTATTGCATGGCAATCCCTACTCACTCACATTGATATATCTATTGATGGGCATCTCCATAGCCCGTTAATACGCCTAGTTGATGTGAGACTATATTCTCCCTTTTTGTCTTCTCCACAACCACCATTCTATTCCACCTGTAGTGCTATATCCATGGCTCACGCTCATGCATTGCGTGAAGATTGAAAAAGTTTAAAAACATCAAAAGTATGAAACAATTGCTTGGCTTGTCATCGGGGTTGTGCATGATTTAAATATTTTGTGTGATGAAGATAGAGCATAGCCAGACTATATGATTTTGTAGGGATAGCTTTCTTTGGCCATGTTATTTTGAGAAGACATGATTGCTTTGTTAGTATGCTTGAAGTATTATTGTTTTTATGTTAATACTAAACTTTTGTTTTGAATCTTATGGATCTGAATATTCTTGCCCCAAAAGAGAAGATTACATTGATAAATATATTAGGTAGCATTCCGCATCAAAAATTCTGTTTTTATTATTTACCAACTCGAGGACAAGCAGGAATTAAGCTTGGGGATGTTGATACGTCTCCAACATATCTATAATTTTTGATGTATTCATGCCATGTTTATAATATTTCTACATGATTTTGGTGTGATTTGGTTAAAACTAACCTGGACTGATGCTGTTTTCAGCAGAACTACCGTGGTGTTGTTTTTGTGCAAAAATAAAAGTTCTCGGAATTCGCTAAAAATCAACAGAGATATTTTTTGGAAAATATAAAAAATACTGGAACAAAAAGTTACCAGAGGGGAGGCCCGTGGGCCCCACGAGGGTGGAGGGCGCCCCCACCTCCCTGGGGAGCGCCCCCTGATGTGAGACTGACGCCAAACCCTCCTATAAATCCTTGAACTTCCAGAAAGAAACATAGATCGGGAGTTCCACCGCCGCAAGCCTCTGTAGCCATGAAAAACCAATCGGGACCCTGTTCCGGCACCTTGCCGGAGGGGGGATCCATCACCGGTGGCCATCTTCATCATCCCGACACTCCCCATGACGAGGAGGGAGTAGTTCACCCTCAGGGCTGAGGGTATGTACCAGTAGCTATCTGTTTGATCTCTCTCTCTCTCTCTCTCTCTCTCTCTCTCTCGTGTTCTTGATATGGCATGATCTTGATGCACCATGAGCTTTAATATTATAGTTGGATCTTCTGATGTTTCTCCCCCTCTACTCTCTTGTAATGGATTAAATTTTCCCATTGAAGTTATCTTATCGAACTGAGTCTTTAAGGATTTGAATACACTTGGTGTATGTCTTGCGTGGGATACCCGTGGTGACTATGGGATATTCTATTGATTCACTTGATGTATGTTTTGGTGATCAACTTGCGAGTTTCGTGACCTTGGGAATCTATGCATAGGGGTTGGCACACGCTTTCGTATTGACTCTCCGGTAGAAACTTTGGGGCACTCTTTGAGGTTCTTTGTGTTGGTTGAATAGATGAATCTGAGATTGTGTGATGCATATCATATAATCATACCCACGAATACTTGAGGTGACATTGGAGTATCTAGGTTATATTAGGGTTTTGGTTGATGTGTGTCTTCAGGTGTTATTTTACTACGAACTCTAGGCTGTTTGTGACACTTATAGGAATAGCCCGATGGATTGATCGGAAAGATTAACTTTGAGGTGGTTTCGTACCCTACAATAATCTCTTCGTTTGTTCTCTGCTATTAGTGACTTTGAAGTGACTCTTTGTTGCACGTTGAGGGATTGTTATATGATCTAATTATGTTATCATTGTTGAGAGAACTTGCGCTAGTGAAAGTATGAACCCTGGGCCTTGTTTCTAAGAATTGCAATACCATTTTCGCTCACTTTTGTTACTTGCTACCTTGCTGTTTCTATATTTTCAGATTACAAAAACCTATATCTACCATCCATATTGCACTTGTATCACCATCTCTTCGCCGAACTAGTGCACCTATACAATTTACCATTGTATTGGGTGTGTTTGGGACACAAGAGACTCTTTGTTATTTGGTTGCAGGATTGTTTGAGAGAGACCATCTTCATCCTACGCCTCCCACGGATTGATAAACCTTAGGTCATCCACTTGAGGGAAATTTTCTACTATCATACAAACCTCTGCACTTGGAGGCCTAACAACGTCTACAAGAAGAAGGTTGTGTAGTAGACATCAACCCACCCACCACAATCTATATTCTCCAAGCAACTCAGGTCCTCCTGATATATACGACATGATGTATGTGTGGTAGCAGCCTCAAGAAACGGTTCACCACTTTTGGGCCAGATTCCTGCTTGTTAAAAATAGGATCGAAGACTGCCCGAGTGATGATCTAGTTTCAGTTTTTCATCGTAACCGCACCGACGAGGTAATATTGAATGCCCTCAACTGTCGCCACATACAGAGCTTCACGGAACTATCACAATTAGTGCAAAAATTCTGTGCGATGGAAAGCACATGGAAGGCCCAGAAAACTAAACTGGAGCACGCTGCCTTGAGGCAGTGTGTGGCCCGGACTAAACGGATACATCCTGGTGGGTCACCCGACCACTAGTCTATGGGCAGTAAAAATAAACCCTTCATGGGACACAGGTCCGTTCTTGATGAACTGTTGAGCAAGCCCTGCCCGATTCACGCCACTCCGCGCACAGTCCCAACCCATAGCCTCCGAGCATGCTGGGTACTCCGACAAGTAGCAAAAAGTGGAGAGGCCATACTCACCACAACTCCAAAGAAACACTCTCCGGAGAGGGACAACTTTAATGTCCTCAAGATCTTCGAGACCTTCTCTTCGAACAATCGGCGCAAACGGGTGCTCCACGACCTTGCCTAAGTCCACCAAGTTACCGCAATGAGCCCATGGAATGACACGACAATAACCTTTTCGGACTAAGACGAACCAAAGGCTCGGTCAGTCCGAGCACCCGTCGCCTTAGTACTAAACCCCATCGTTGATGGTTTTAATTTTACTAAATTGCTCATGGACGGCGGCAGTGGGATTAACCTCATCTATTAGGACATGCTCAATAAAATGCAGAGGACAGATCACGCATCAAGCAAAGCAATACCACCTTTCGAGGTATTATCCCCAATCAAGAAGCACGATGCTCGGGGAAAATTAAACTGGATGTGGTATTTGGCACGCCCTAAAATTATAGATTCGAACAGTTGCTCTTTCTTGTGGTCCCCTTCAATAGTGGGTATCATGCCATCCTTGGCCAGGACGCTTTCTCACGCTTTCAAGCTATACCCCATTACGGGTATATGAAACTCAAAATGACCGGACCTAATGGAATTATCACAATTTCGAGCGACCCAGACAAAGCCCTTCGTGCCAAAAACAAAACTACATTCTTGGCCCTCGAGGCGTTATCCGAAGCCCTAGCGGCAGAGGAATTAACAACCCTATGGTCCATAGTGGATAGGGGCGATGTGATTCTTGATAAGAGATCCAAACCCACCTCTTTCAAGCCAGCCAAGGAAATAGTCAAATTCCAAGTGCACCTAACAGACCCTAACAAAACATCATATATTGGAGCACAGCTGGATCCGGCAGTGGACACTGCCCTATGCACATTCCTGCGAGAGAATTGGGATACCTTCACCTGGAACCCTTCACACATGCCCGGCATCCCATGAAGATTGGCCGAACACAGTCCCAATGTAATCAAGGGACTCAAACCCGTGAAGCAGACACTATGGTGATTCTCCGAACCCAAGCGTCAAGCCATGGGAGAAGAGCTAGCCAAGTTGTTAGAGGCTGGGTTTATTAGGGAAATTAAACATCCGGATTGGTTAGCCAACTTGGTTATGGTACCAAAGAAGGACAAATCCTGGCGCCTGTGCGTCAACTTCAAGTGTAGCGACCAGACCTCAAACAGTCTAATCTATGTGCATCAGTGTCATCCCTGGATCAGTAATGCTGACACAAACAGTACTTGAGGATTTATAACAGAGTAGCAAATCACACACTTATTACATCGGTTTATTAGCGAGCTTCACCTTGTCCTGCAAGCTTCTCCTCATTCTGCGAGTTGACGGGACACACCAACAAGTAGTGCTTGTCCATACTCCCTCCTTTCCGGTTAATATGGCTTAATCTTTTTTGCGGGTAAATGAGAGAGCTTTATTCATATATAAGCATTCGTAGGACGATCAGCCAAGACACTGGTCACTAGGAAGCGAGGTACCCCGCAAAAAAAGAAGTAGGAAGCGAGGTGTTTCATCAAGCCACCTCTCGGCCACATTCAAAGTGCAGCAAGCACGGTTCGCACAAAGATGCGCCGCAAGGTTTGCTGACCTGTTTACATGCTGAATAACAAAAAAGAGAGGAAATATTACCGAGCGCTCCTATTTGTAACAGGATATGAGCCAGAATTAAGCGAGAATTGTGGCGAGTGTTCCATGCAATCAACTTCCATTCTCACATGCAAGAACCGTCGAAGAGAACCAAATGTGTTGAAGATTGCTTTATCACATTTTAAAAATATAATAAGAGTGCAGACGCTCCTCCATCACGTTCCTAGTACTACTCGCTTGGCTGTTTGCCTCTTCGGGAAGTGCAAGAATAAGAGTACTAGTATAGTGTATGCTTCTGGCAATCTGACACCGAATTCACTGTTGCACGTCCACCGCCTGAGCGAAGGACAGCTTGCATTAGTCAAAAGTTTCTCCTTGTCCTGCGAGCCACTGCGTGCAAGCTTCTCCCATCCTACAAGCTTCTCCTAGTTCAGTAAGTTGATGGGACACAGCAAAGTAATGCTAGTCCATACTGCCTCCTCTACGGTTAATATGGCTTAATTTCAAACGAGATAAATACACTGTCTGTCACTGTATATTTGTAAAAATATGGTCAGTGGACTTCATAATACGCTCATTGCGCTCAATATATACATTTTCCGGTGTTTATACGGTCACTAGCTCACCCTGGCTGAGTATGTGTGTGCATGCATGTGTAGGTTGAGCACTTGAGCGTGACCGTGTGTGTTCAGTCGTGTGCTCGGACATGCATGCATTAGGGCGTCGCGCGCGTTTTTCCGTCCATGTGTACGTGTGACTGTTGCATACACATAGGGGGAGTACGTGTAGGGGCCACTAAAGGAGCAGTCAAATCACACAGTAAGTTAGTCGGAAGAAGCAACCATCATTTCACTCTTCAATGACACGTACGCAATATAAAATGGTTGATATGGAGAGAAAAAGAAAACCACTATATATACACTAGCAGGAGCCTAAGCTACAAGCCTGCTTGCTTGGGTTGCTTTCTTCACAAGCATCAGACGACGGTGGCCACACCGCTGGTCACATATCCGGCCTGATCCCACAGCTGGGGGAAGGGAACAATGTTCTGCATAGACGCGGTCGACATCGGCGAGGGAGAAAATCCACAGTCGGTGCGTCCCAATCGGGGGTCACTGCGGTATGGGCCGATGCCGCGTCCCAACTGCCCTTCTAGCTACAGCCCGACGTTCGTTTTGAAAATATTAGTGCATGTCAACAAAAATTATACTAGTACCATTGTTCCATTTCAAAAAGAAAAAAAAGCATATAAGTTGTTACTTCTTACCCAAAGGATATTTATATCCAACAGACACAAAATATCCATTCGACTGTTTGAAATTACTTTCACTGCCGATCTGATGTCGAGGTAATTGTTGCATCGCCACCAAAACCAACCATCCCTTAAGCTAAAGTAGACCGAGCTAACCCCTATATTAGCATATTACTAAGATAAACAAAAGGCATTGTAGAATCATTTAGGACGTGAGCTTGTCAATCTGAATGTGGAGGGACATCAGCTTAGCCCCGGCCAGCAGCTTGGGCGGAACTATGAAGAAGGTCAGCTCCTGCACGGCGACGTCGCCGGGATCCCTGCTGCTTATCACTTCCATTTCCACCTTGACGTTGTCGGTCCTGCTCTTTGGGCTCCCCCGACGGTCCGTTCACCCACATCTTGGCCACGTAGTGCGGCAATGGGGACGCCCCCGCTCTGATGCAGACGATCGACACGGCGATAGGCGCGCCGATGTCAAGCATGCCGCTGACCAAGAAAAACACGCGGCCGTCCTCTTCCGCGAATAGCAAGAGCCGTGGCTCCGACATTGGCACTTGCAGCTGGAGTGCTTGCTGTACTGGATCCTGTGCATGGGCATGGGATGCACGGTGCTGATGTGGTGGGAGAGCCATGGCGGCGGGCCTTCGTAGCCGCAGACGGGCATGGGGCATTTCCAGGGCGCGAGCGGACACACGCTCTGGTGATCGGCGAGCTTGTGGTAAGTGACGTAGAGCCCACAGCCTTCGTGCGGGCACTCCACCCTCACCGAGGAGAGGATGGTGTCCACCGCCGTGTTCCGCACGTCGAAGCCACAGCCGCGCTCGCACTTCTGGCACTGCCGCTGGTTCCCGGGGCACTCGATGCGGCAGTTCGCGCAAGCCAGGTGCCCTCCCTTGCACTGCACAAATAATTCGAACAACACATCAATCAAGAAACCTGCACCTTGCTCAATCAGCCGAACGGACGAGGTGTATTCGAACCTCATACATTGGAGGCTTCAAGGGGCGGAGGCACAAGGGGCAGTGGAGCAAGGTGAGGTCCATCGAGACTATAGAGAGCTCCATCATCGGGTCATGTTCCGTCTGCATGATCTCGCCCTCCTCGTGCACAACCATCTCTCGCTTTATTAGGGCCGGGGCATTACAAAGCTTTACCGTCACATATTCATACTACTTCAAGGTGCATTAAATCAACACATGCAAGTATCAAAAGGAGAGTCACGACATGCATGCATGCATGCGTCGGTAAATGCAAATTATTGAAATATATCAAGTGTAGTGCTTTGATGTGTCGCATCAACTCATACAAGACCGAGAAGTTTGATTACTACAACGCCCTCTCGCCTTAACCGCACCTGCCTTTGGCTGCATGACAGGTGGGCCACCGACCTGTTGGGCCCACCTGTCATGGATGCAAAGGCAGGAGCAGTAAGTCAATGAAGCTGCGTCCCTCCCTCGCCCATGAGAGTGGTGGCTGGCATGACTAGGAGAAGCTTTCGTTCACTACACGCTCTCCCTCCCGTATGCGGTGGACATGTAGCAGTTCAATCAGTGTCAGATGGCCAGAAGCATACTGTAGTACTCCTCCACTGCAGTAGTACTCCATCATTTTGTTTGACTTCCCAAAGAGGCGAAGAGCTAAGCGCAGCCCGGACGCTCGTGTGGCAGTTTCATGTGTAGAGTAGTCTAGGATAGCGTGTACCGTGCCTGTAAGCTTAAAATCGTTGGGGTCGACTCCATGCTATATTTTTTGATTAAAATTATCTTCTGGCCCTACCTGTCATCCTAGTGATTCTAGTTTGCACACTCATCTAGTCAAGACAGGAATATTATTTTAATTTGTGATGGGGTAAATGTTAGAGGTTGCAGCAAATGGAGTATTGTAAACTGCGGGTCTTTCAGCCAAGTTTAAAGGCAACCATGTGGGGCCAGTGCTATGATGTGTCGCGTCAACTCGTACAACGAGGAGAAGCTTGATTTTACTACTACACGCCTTCTCCCTCGCCCATGCGTGCGATGGCTCGCAGACGAGGACAGGCTTTTTCTTATAATCGTACTACAACAAGCTATCCCTCCTGCTCGCGGTGGACGGACATGCAACAGTGGATTCGATATTGTAGAAGCAGGAATAGTAACATCATTGTTCGTCTTCTCGAAGAGGCGAAGAACCAAGTGCAACCCGAACGTGGAAGTTGCGAACCTTGGAGCATGCATATAGCCAGGCTCTTGCATGAGACAAAATTGCTATGTGAGCCCACTATTTGTAGTAAGTACTTGCTAGTATAGCCCTATAAACCAGAAAGGAGTATTTGCCCTTCTAGCGATTTCAACAAGTGACTAGATTACACCAAGACGGAGTACATATGGAGCAAAATGAGTGAATCTACACCGTAAATAAATACATACTAGTTCTCTCGTTTTCCTCTCGGCCTTGGTTGCGGTGCACAATATTGAGTATACTAGTACTACCATCTTGAAATTTATGAAGTCACCATAGGTACCTCATCGTCGACGGGAACGTCTCCTGAAACGCGATAGACGCGAGCGGTAGTCGCCTCCATAGGTGCTTGAATGCCAAGGAGGGAGAGGGTAGCGGTTCTCGAGACGTTGAACGGTCAATGATGCATCCTCAAATTACTCTACATGCAGAGGGAATTAATTGGAGAAGAAGAATAGAGCCAGCACAATGTGAATGCAACAGAGTTTGGATTCTCATATAAAGGCGCCCCACCACTCCAATCCATCTAGTCCTTAGTCTCTGCGCAACACTGCTCACTCCAATCCAAGACCAAGTGACTAGAAGCCAGAAGCACCTATGGAGGTGATGGACGCGAGCGGCAGTCGGCTGTGCCAAATCATCCAAGGCGCCGGCCAGCGGCCCCGCACCGCGCAGCGTTTCCAGACGGTGCTGGCGACCGCTGGTGTCATAGCCCTCGCCGATGCCGGCTTCGCCTCTTGCATGGACGGCATGATGGTCAACTCCATCCGCAAGTTTGCCGCCTTCGAGAAGCGCGCGGACGACCTTGCCGTACTGCTCCGGCCTGCGCGCCCAGGCTCCTCATTGCCTGCCACCCTCATCGTCCTCCATGGTGATGAACTCTTTCAAGCCCTGGTGGCCCTGCAGTTGCCGGAGGTCGCGATGAAGAATGTGCACCTCGAGGCCGCGCTTGTCGCGCACCACCTCGCCATGCAAGAAACCGTCGACCTGCACATCCACGTCTATGAGGAAATCCTCTACATAGGCCACTACAAGGCCAGCGAGGACAGAAAGACGTTGGCCTTCTTCCAGCGGCTGGAATCTTTGGACGCCATTGTTCAGAAGCATGTCGACCTGGCCACAAAAGTCGCTGCTACTTAGCCGTCATTCGATGCATCTCTTCTTCTTGCCTCCTGTAACCAGCACTGCATCGCCTCGTGGCCTTAATGTTTTATTAGTACGGGAGTATATGGCTTTTTTATTCCAGTAGTAAGGTTTCCACTGTGAGGTGGGGCCGCAGTTGAGCAAACCGACCATCAGCAAATGCCCACCCCGCCCACCGGGCGTCGGCTGAGTTTAGAATTAGAAGAGAGAAATGAGGGAGAAGAGCTAGCTGTAGCACAGACGCTGTTATTAGATGGGACTCATGGTGATAGAATAGGAGTACTGAGCACTCGTACCTCTTTTTTTAGGGAAAAAGCAGTCGTATGTCTAGTACTACCACTAGTTGGGTGTGTGCGACCTATACCTGTCATCACTTTAGGTCTCCTTTTCGAACTGTAGCTACGCTTCACCGTACATATTTTTTCATGCATTTATCCTCCTATATGTACTCCTAGGCTATTTCCACGTGCACCCTTTCGCCGATATGTGGGACATAGAGCATCTAGGTCGTAGTGCATGCACGTCCCGGAGCATATGTCGGGGTACTTTACATTTCAGGCCTCACGAATTACATGCAACCCCCCCCAGAAGAATAAATAAATAAATGAATTACTACATGAAATCAGATTATTTTCATAGAAATCAGAGCACGTTCATTAAATTTTGGACATAACACATTTATAAAAAACTACCGGACCTAAACCAGTCTAAGGGCCTCTTTGATTCACAGGATACTGAAAACACAGTAATGGGGAAAGTATGATGGCGATGAATCGATATGAGGAGAACTCTACTAACTCAGTTAGAGGTTAGAGTTAGATTCTAACCCTAAACTAACTCTAAACCAAAGAGGTCTATGGATGGTAGGGTTAGATTGATAATAAATGTTCTTTCTCAATCACTGCGCAACACTGCTCACTCCAATCCAAGACCAAGTGACCACAAGCCAGAAGCACCTATGGTGGCGATGGTCGTGAGCAGCAGTCGGCTCTGCCAAATCATCCAAGGCACCGGCCTGCGGCCCTGCACCGTGCAGCATTCCCAGACGGTGCTGGCGACCGCCGGCATCGTATCCCTCACCGACGTCGGCTTCGCCTCTCGCATGGACGACATGATGGTCAACTCCATCCGCAAGTTCGCCGCCGTCAAAAAGCATGTAGCGAAAGCTCCTACTAGTCCTGCCAGCCACCACGCTCATGCGTGAGGGAGGGGGCGTTGTAGTAATCAAACTTCTTGGTCTTGTATGAGTTGACGCTACACATCAAAGCACTGCACTCGATATAAGTCTGTTTACACATTTCAAATGGACTACTACATACGTATGTAGACATATTTTGCTCTGTATGTAGTCACTTGTTGCAATGTCTAAAAGGACTTATATTTGGAAACGGAGGGAGTACAACACATGCATGCATGCCGTGACCTCCCTTTTGATACTTGCATGTGTTGATTTGATGCACCTTGCCAAATTTTGACTATAAATTTAACTAACCAAATTTTCATGCATGTCAAAAAAAAATTATGGGGCTATTTGGATTGTGACTATGTTTGTCTTATGTTGCCACATTATTTTTCCCACACTTGCCACACTTGCCTAACTTGAGTTGCTCAAATTGTTAGACACAGCTTGGCTTGCCTAAGGGAATCTTGCCACACTTTTTGTGTCTATGACATGTGGGGTTCACTGCTAATAAAAAAAAATTCTTGTCTTAGGTGTGGCGAATAAAAAATACTTATATTTAGGAATGGAGGGAGTAGAAAATATAAATAATAATGCATGTTGGGGCAACCCACGTTTCCGATAATTTTAGCCGTGGGCTTGTTCACAATTTTTACGAGGGGATGGTTGTTCATTTAATGGAGGGACTTGTACCAGACTTGAACGATACAAAGTGCGACCTGGCACCCTAAAAAAAAGTGCGACCTGGCACACCGTAACGCCACTTGGAACAAGCTGGTAGATATCTCAAAAAACAATGAACAACTAAAAAAACAGCAACCTGGCACGTATAGTACACAATTTTAAACGATTGTTTTGATGGAGTGTAAAAGGAAAACTACCCCACTACGTATATATAGGCCGGAGCCTCCGCGCTTGCTTTCTAGGCTTGATCTATTCACACACTCTCATCTTCTCCAGATCTAAACAAGATAGGGGTGGTAACACTGTCTTTCTCCCTTCAAAAAACACTGTCTTTCTCCCTTCAAAAAACACTATCTTTCTATCCTCACCGCTGGTTATAGATCCAGATGTATCCCCCTCTGCCGGTGAAGGGGGGAGGGGCAGCGTTTAGGCCGTCGTCGAGAGCGAGGGAGGAGACCCACTGCCGGCCGCACTGTTATCTCTGGCCGAGCACCGACGCGAGAGGTCCTCCGATCCCTTTGTCGTTACCCTAGTGTGGGCAGATTCGGCCTCCCGCCGCCCACCTATCCAGATCCCGATGACCTTCAGGTATATCTTCCTTCGAAACCGCCTTAGCTCTACTCCCTAGCTCACTGTGTTGCTGCATGTGCATCATTTTCTACCTCTCAGCCCCTCTCGATCGGATGGTCCAACGTCATCTATTTTTGTTCTTCTATTATTAGAGGTAAAGCTACTTCATGGAGTCGAATCTTGTACTTGGTTCAAACAATAAATAAAGTGGGGGTGGGGGAATTTAGTATGTAGTACATCGGACTTGGTACAAACAGGAAGGAAAGGGGGTGAAAGTAGTACAGATTGGTCATCCAACTGGTCTCTTGGTCCAAAAGGGAAATATAGGGGTAACGATGTACACAGTGGCATGAGCAGGACTAGATTTGCTATCCACACATAGTAGTAGGTGGCTAGAGTGAACAAAAATGGGACCAACCCAGATATGTTTCTTGGATGTTTGTTTCTCGGGGCAACAAACTATGAATCACCACTTTATGCCCCTGTTTAGGTACATGGTGTTGGACTGCTGGTGCACCCACTGTCCCATGCCCTTATACAAAATATTTAGCTGTTCTTAATCTAATGCCCCTTGTAAAAATGAAGCCATGCCACTGTTATAAGCCATGATAATTTTAGCCAAATGTTTTTGCTTGTAATTGTTTGAGACTCTGACTGTTTCCTCTGTAGCTTTTTGTGCAAACAGGGATATCCATTTCACCTGGTTGCTATTATGACCTTTTGGTGCACTGCACAAAACTCTTCTTAAAAGAAGTGACTTTTGTGATGTTTAACTGGTATGTCAGAATGGAATAGTTGGTTCATTTCGGTGGAACTGCACAAAGGGAGATCTGTGTTCCAATCCTCATCATCCATATTGGCACCATAACCTTCCTTTAGGTAAAAATGATATTTAATGCATGTGTTCATCTCTATTTTGCGACTGCCATGATAAAATAATGCTATTTTTTACTAGTACACTTGTACTCCCTCACTGACAAAATCAATTCTGAAATAGAATGCCAATCATGTACTTGGTTTCACCAACTGATGAGGAGACTGAGAAATAGAGCATGAAGAGGAAGAAGAAGAAGGGTAAACAGTGCAAAGGCGATCTTGTTGAAGCCAGAGGCCTCAGTCGAGGCCATTCAAGGGCTCCGGCAACGACTACCTTACATGTGAGACGATCCTCCAGGTAGCCCTTCCACTTTTGTTGTCTCACTTAATTAATTAGGAGTACTTAAGTACCACTAATTTATTGCCGCCTAATTTTCCTGTCGGAGTTAAACAAATCTTTAGTGTCACCCTATGCTGAATCATATACGTGTGTATGTTTGTCTATGAGGTGAATCATGTGGTGGAGCAGGGAGGGAATGCTAACTTTACCCATTAAGATAATGAGGGTGCTTCTATTTGTTAGTGTATGTTTCATCAACTAGTCCCACTATTACAGTAATCTCACTCTCTCAATATATGTGCCAACAGGGATGCTCGATTTTGGTGGAACTGCACAAAAACTTTGGGTGCTTCATTGCCTCGACAGCTTCCTTCCTTTCCTGTTAGTCACTAATCTCAGCTTGCATTCTTCCTTTGCTGTCAATCGCTTGGCTTATCTCGGCTTCTAGTCAAAGGAAATAGTAATTGATATGCTACCTCACACGGGTTGGTACTGGTCTTTATCCTGATTATTGTGCTTGTCATATGTATTGGTAATTTGGTATTGTGCTACTGTTTGCCGATTTTATAAAGGAGTAACTTGGAGCCTAAACTCGCAGGCAAATCATTACATCGGGTGATTTTAGTAGAACTGCACAAAAAGATCAGATGGACAGGTACTTATGTTGCTGCTATGTACTCCAAAGTTCACTCACACAAGCATCGATGTTGACAAGAAGAAGTGCCGATATTCATTCGACTATCAACCGGCGTCAACCAATTGTCAAACTCCAAGTATTAGGAGAGTGAACACCAAAAATATTGCTTGGCGCATAGCCTAGAAAAACGCAGTCCAGTCTTTGGTCCCAACTTGTGCCTTTTGGTTATCTGCACATATGGCAGCGAACTGTATGGCATGGAGTCTAAATATTCCAGATAAGTTGGTTGACGTGTATATTCATCTGACACTTAACTGCATGCTAGGGATGCTCCATTTCAGTTGAACTGCACAAAAAATTTGGGTGGTTCATTTTCTCAGCCGCCTCCTTTCTCGTCTGCAATGTAGAATTTTGGCGAGATATAGGACCAAGATGAGCCAGTAAACTAGTTGGATGAAAGTAGTGGCCAACTTGCTCAAACCTCCCTCGGCACGAGGCCACTATTTGAGGATAAACCTACAAGCAAAGTTCAGATTGTCTGTGCTGCCTCTTATGTACTGGAAAGTTTACTCGTAGAAGCATTAATTTTAGCAAGAAGTACCTCCGACTGAACACCATTTACCAGTCTATACCCTAGGTAATTAAAGTTCGTCCATGGATCATATTGGTTGTGATCTCAATCATTTGGATGCATAAACATACTGAACATGTGTATATCTGAATCTTTTTGTGAATTATCTATGAATATTGTTGTTTGATCTATCAATCATTTGGATCCATAGACATGCTGAACTTGTGTATATATGAATCTTTTGAGTTGTTGATAGTGAATGTTGGCTATGAATATGAACGTGTCCTGTGAACCTGAGTTTGATACGAATGTTTACCTTTTCTGTTGGGCTTGTGTGTGAACTTGTTAGTATGCCTACTTTGGGGTATGTGACGTGTGGGTGTCAACGGCACACCTTCTTCCCGAGAAGAATTGCACCTGCTTTGTTAGGGTAGCAATGGTGCATCATCTCTTTTTAATCTTTTTGCTCTATCTTGCCCCCTCCCCCGCTCAACCCCTGCTGTAATGTTTTCGGCCTCAAAACAAACATAGTACTGCGTTGTTTTGGGGGCTTGATGAAAAATCGAGTGTTGGTTTCTGTAGGTTGGCCCGCCCAGCAAATGGGCTGCTGGTCCACCACAGACTGGGAGGCTAAAAATACAAGTTGTATGGTGCAAAGTCAAGTAAAAAAACGCCATCGAGAGCCATCCACTGAAGAAAAAAATCTCTCCTGATGTGCTTCTTTAGTCGTGCCTCCGGCCCCCTCTATAATCCAGTTCGCTTGGGGATCTGGTATCATTTTTTTCCAGAGGGCGAACAAGTATCAGCTAGGCTTAGGTTTTGTATTTTAACATGCATAGCCCACGACATACGGGTGACAGTGGTTTCAACTTATTTTTTGAGGCCCATGCCGGCCTATGGGCTTTTTCTTAAAGATCGGCAGCCCAAGGTATTTTTTAACCACATTATATATATTTATATTATTACTATTATCGCATATTTTATAGAGACTTATATATACATTATGAAAACATCCCACGTGTTATTAACTTATAAAAGTAAATGTTTAACAGAAGTTGGCAAGGAAAATCCTGGTTGTTTTTGACTCACAGGGAAGGAAAATCCTTTTGATTGTGTACAAAAGCTTGCGAAGATTTTAAGGACCAATGTAATAAGAACATGCTCATTTTTATTTTGAGCAATAACTCGCTAATTTGTTAATTATGTATATAAAAATGTGCCTCTCTGGTTTATCTTTTATATTAATTGCTCCTTCAAACATAACATTATATATATATCGAGCCCAGCTAATTCGTGTATTTGAAGGAAGTGCAAATGGGCTGGGATTTCTTAGATAATATAAATGGGCCGCATGGACGCGAAATTATTTGTTCACCCAGCCCAACAAATGGACTGTACATTCTAGAAAACATGGGTTAAATATATGCCACATTTTTGCTGGCTGACATGTGGGCCAATAGGTCGAAGCCTACACGGGGCGTTGTCAACTTGGTCGGCATGCACCTTTAATCTCTCGTCTTCTTCCTCCAGCATTGCCGGGACCGCCTGGTCCGGCCTCCGGCAGCTAGCGGCTCTGCTTAGCACGCATCGCTACGAAGCGCTACCCCACCGTCGGCTAGGCTATCCCTCCACCCCTCCACACCTCCTGTTATTCTCCACCGACTGCAGCCCCACACCGCACCAGAACCAGTTATAACCCTTCTCCTCTACTCAATCTGCGAATCCACTACCGCATCTTCCCATCTCTGAGTCGTTCCCGTCCGGGGCCTCACCGTCATCCACCGCCTCGCTGCGCTTGGTGCGGCGTGGTCAACAAACGAGAGTCATCAGAAGAGGACTATACATGGAGAGCCTGACGGCTGGGACCCACAAGGTCCATGGTCTCACGCAAGGAAAGTTCCTCCTTATTAAGCTAAAAAAATGTTTCCTCCACCTGACAGCTGGGACCCACCGGTTGTATCTTCGCACGGAAGGAAGTGCCTCCTTGTTATGCGAAAAAAAATATTCCTTTCATTGACAGTTGGGACCCGTCAGATTTGGTGGCTGACTTGTGGGCCTACTAAGAGGATGTGTACGCAGGGCTTTGTCAACTTAATCAACAAATGATTCTAGCAATTGGACCGTTGCATGTTAATCCAATATCCATGCTCCTTCTTCAACCTCTGTTCTTGCTCCTGTCTCCCGTGGGCGGCACCACGGCTGTTCTGCCGCGCACCTGAACAAGTCAAGTTTCCCACTCCTCTCCATCTGAGACTCCACTGCCCCGTCTTCCCCATCTCCAGGTCATTCCAGTTTGGGGCCTCGCTGTTGTGCACCAGCCTTTGGTGCTCTCGGCACGGTATGGTGAACATGGTCAACAACCGAGAGTCATCGGAACATGATTGTACGTGAGAGGCTGACAGTGGGGATGCACCATGCCCATGGACGCATGCATGCAACGGAATACGGCGTGGTCAACGTGGTCAAGGAACGACTTCCATCGGAAGTGTACTATATGTGGAGAGGCCGACAGCTGGGTCCAGGGCCGCAACAAGGAAGTGCCTCCTTATTACGCGCAAAATAATTATTCCTCCACCTGACAGCGGGGATCCACCAGACGGGCCACCGTATTTTGCGAAAAAAACATTTCCCCCTAACTGCTGGGACCCACCAGCTACATCTTCGCACGCAAGGAAGTGCGTCCGAGCAAAAAAACGATTCACCCCCCTGACTGCTGGGACCCACCAGCTACATCTTCGCAGGCAAGGAAGTGCCTGACAGTCGGGACCCACCTGGTCGAAGCGTACGTAGTGTTGTCATTCTGGTCACGAACGTGTACGTACATACTGGTCGTTGTAAAGGCGCGCACGTGTCGTAGTAGAGGCGTGCACGTAGCATGTACACGTATGTACATCGGCCAGGGTGCAAGAAAGAAAATAAGGCCACATACATACATACGGGCAGGGTCTCGAACGCCTACTGGCGCATACGTACGGCCAGGGCACGTGTACATGGCTGGGTCGGAATGTAGAAACAGCATCGTCGTCGTGTTCATGGGGAGCCAACTGGCTGGGTCGGAACGGAATGCGTCGTTGTGTTCATCGGGAGGGCTTGGACGGAACAGGCGATGGAAACGAGGCCTGGCGTACCGCGGAACGGAGGAAACAGCCTTGTGTTCGACCGGCCACATTCGAAACGGGATCATCCACCATCGACCTCCTCTAGCCTCCACCTGCGACTGTTCATCCACGGGCTCCTGTTCATCCAGCCTCCACCGCACGCTACTCCACCGGCTACTGTTCAACCAGCCCTCTCCACGTGCTCCTATTCAACCACCCCTCCACGGGCTACTGTTCATCCAGCCCTCCACCGTCTACTGTTCATCCTACCCTCCATGGGGTGGTCCTGTTCATCCTGCCCTCCACGGGGTCCTGTTCATCCAGCCCCAACCGGCTCGAACGATCGGGGTCATGTTCATCCAGAGGCAACGCCACGGGGTCCTGTTCATCCACCCCCATCGGGAACTGTTCATCCAACCCCCCCAGCAACGCTCACTGTTCATCCAGAGGTAGCATCGATCGGCTTCAGTTAGCAGCAGTAGTGAAGGAATCGCTCGATTGGGTTTAGCTAACAACCATCGATCGATCGCTCGGGTTCAGTATCGCGTAGCCTGCAGTGCAATCGCTCGGGTTCAGTTAGAGCCCAACGCCTCGCTCAGGTTCAGTTAGATCCCAATGCCTCGCACACACGCGCGAACGTACGAGAGAAACGCGCATCGCTCGGCCCCCGACCACCCACCGTAACCGGGGACTCCTCGATATTTTCCGCGCCCTCGCTTCTACCACGGTTTTTTCCGTCATGGACGGCCCAAAGAATATGATGCAGCTGCGTCTCCGGCCCGCCCAAGACGAAAAGCCCATTTTCTATCATGATTTTTTGTCATAGAATTAGGACCCCGCCACATCTATGATGATACCGGGTTTTGTCACAATTATCGTCATAGAAGTGTCATAAGTATGATAGAAAAGATTTTCGTTCGGCCCAAAATGTCACGGATGTGTCTTTTTTTGTAGTGGTTGGAGACGTATCACCCCTATCTTTCTATGTGTCCAGTTGAAACGTTTTGCTCATGTGTACAAGGTGAGTGTTAGCAATCATAGAAGACTATATGATGGTTGAGTATGTGGACTTGCCTAATGGCTCCGACACGTGACCCTTTCTGAAAAGATGATGAATTGTAGTTGCAAAGCTGACTGAGAACATAGTTTGTTGGTTTTAATAGAGTTTTTGCTTTATACTTCGATTGAGTGATGAACTGTTACTTATTCATGGGAAGTTTATGATAGAAGTTCTATGATAAAAGTCTTATGTTTAATTTTGTTGCTATTATAATAAATAACATGATGCTTCTATGCCTGTATTTTGTTTTTGTCAACACCTCTCTCTCAAAGCATGTGGACATGTTTCTCGATTTCGGTTTTCACTTGAGGACAAGCGAGGTCTAAGCTTGGGGGAGTTGATACGTCCATTTGCATCATGTTTTCATACTGTTATTTATAATGTTTTTATCCATAATAATGCTTTTTGGAGTAATTCTAATGCCTTTTCTCTCATAATTTGCAAGGTACACACCAAGAGGGAGAATTCCGGCAACTGGAAATGTGGACCTGGAAAAGCTACGTCAGGCCACCTATTCTGCACAACTCCAAACAAGCTGAAACTTCACAAAGATTTTTTATGGAATATTTAAGAATTATTGGAGCCAATAACCTCCAGAGGGGACCCACCAGGTGGGCACAACCCACCTGGGTGCGCCAGGCCCCCCAAGCACGCCCTGGTGGGTTGTGGCCTCCTCGGCCCACCTACGGTGCCCATCTTCTGGTATATAAGTCATTTTGACCTAGAAAAATAAGGGGAGGACTTTCGAGACGAAGCGCCGCCACCTCGAGGCGGAACTTGGGCAGGAGCACTTTTGCCCTCTGACGGAGCGATTCTGCCGGGGGAACTTCCCGCCCAGAGGGGGAAATCATTGTCATCATCATCACCAACAACTCTCCCATCTTGGGGAGGGCAATCTCCATCAACATCTTCAACAGCACCAACTCCTCTCAAACCCTAGTTCATCTCTTCTGTTCAATCTTGTTACTAGAACTATAGATTGGTGCTTGTGGGTGACTAGTAGTGTTGATTACATCTTGTAGTTGATCACTAGATGGTTTATTTGGTGGAAGATCATAGGTTTAGATCTATTATGCTATTTAATACCCCTCTGATCATGAGCATGTTTATCACTTGTGAGTAGTTACCTTTGTTCTTGAAGCCACGGGAGAAATCATGTTGCAAGTAATCATGTGAACTTGATATGTGTTCGATATTTTGATAGCATGTATGTTGTGATTCCCTTAGTGGTGTCATGTGAATGTCGACTACATGACACTTCACCATATTTGGGCCTAAGGGAATGCATTGTGGAGTAGTAAATAGATGGTGGGTTGTGAGAGTGACAGAATCTTAAACCCCAGTTTACGCGCTATTCCGTAAGGGACCGATTGGATCCCAAAGTTTAATGTTATGGTTAGAATTTATTCTTAATACTTTTCTCATAGTTGCGGATGCTTGCGGGAGCGTTAATCATAAGTAGGAGGTTTGTTCAAGTAAGAACAAGAGAGAATTCCTTATTTGGCCCTTTTTTAAAATATGGTTCCCTATTTGGCCCTATAAAACAAAATCTTCCTTATTTGGACGTTGGCTTAAATTTCGTTCCCTATTTGACACTTTCGTACATTTTTCCATCCAGTAGTGTTAACTGGCATGTGCAAAGACAGTTTTGCCCTTGGTAGTAGTTTGTTAATAAAAATGGAAAGAGAGGTAGCGCCGCTCCTGTGTTGCTGGAGGCAGCCATGGGCTCGTGTACGCTGCTGCCATGAGATCGTGTACACCAGCGGTGCTGGGTTCTGCGTCACACGCTGCCGGAGCGCTCGCGCTCCGCGATGTGTAAAGGCTTTGGAGTTTTAGCAATTAGTATAGGGACGTAATACTGGACAGAGAACAATTAGAATCCTACATGGATACGCAATGTATACAAAATCGAATACAACTAGGAGATCCCCGTTCGGGTTGCACACGTGTTTACGTGCATGTCTCATGCACAATGTGCTTTTTTTTCTAACCTGAGAAAGAGAAATAAAAGCGTCACTTCGAACAGTTCGACTACATCGACCAGTACGGCCACCAGATCTTCGACATGCTCGTGCTCGTCGGCGCGCTCAGGCAGTACACCGCCACGGCCAGAGCCGCCCACGCGTTGCACGATGTGACGATGATTTAATCGTGTACACATGGGTAGTAACTATTCTTTTTCCTACAGCGAGTACTATTTTTATGTATATAGTACTATTTTTTAATTATTGAACTACACCAAAATATATCACTTTTTTGGGCGAACAAAAAATATCACATTACCTCTGCGTTTGCATGTAAATAATCAGGTCACATTCTACACAAGGGTCAAAATGGTCTTTCTAGGTCATACTTAACACCGCTACTTGTCAAAACTAACGGAAGTGGCACATAGGGAACAAAATAAAGTTAGAGTGTCAAAAAAGGAAAAAAGATGTTTTATGGGCCAAAAAAGGAAGCAAAATTTAAGAAAGGGTCAAATAAGGAATTCTCTCTAAGAACAACACCTAAGCACCGGTCCACCCACATATCAAATTATCAAAGTAGCGAACACAAATCTAACCAACATGATGGAAGTGACTAGATGGAAATCTCGTGTGCCCTCAAGAACGGTTTGCTTATCATAAGAGACCGTTTTGGCCTGTCCTTTGCCTCAAAAGGATTGGGCTACCTTGCTGCACTTTTGCTACTTTACCTTTACTTGCTCGTTACAAATTACCTTGTTATCAAACTACTCGCTACTTACAATTTCAGCACTTGCAGACATCACCTTACTGAAAACTACTTGTCATTTCCTTCTGCTCCTCGTTGGGTTTGACACTCCTACTTATCGAAAAGAGCTACAATTGAACCCCTATACTTGTGGGTCATCACGCATCCAAGGACATTGGGGCTTTTTGGGCGTACCTGGAGGAATCCATCGTAGGAGCTGAAGAGGGACAGGAAGTATGCTAGACTTGAGACAACAGATCTGCAGCGGAAGAACACACTGGCGAGCGAGACTAGGCATACAATCTCAGGATGCGAGAGGCCAAGGCCGATGAGCCCAACGACGACGGGGGCCAGGGTTGTATCCATGCCGGCGCAGAGGAACTTGGGGTCCTTGGCAATGGGAGCTGTGATATCGGCGGTGGAGAGGCTGAAACCAGCGAGGAAGGCGAGGACAGTGTCGGGCTTGGCAGGATATTTGAGGTGGGAGAGCTTGGCGGAGGCCTTCGCGGCCTGCGATCGGGTGAGGCCACAGGTGGCGATAAGGTATTCCTCCACGGCGAAGCTACTAGGGTTGGGGGAAACGGAGGGCGTGAAAGCGGAGATGAGGCGGTTGAGGTGGGAGATGGGAAGGGCAGAGGGAGATGAGAGGATCTGGAAGAGGAGGCTGCATCAGAGCCGGAGCATGGTGTATTGCGGTAGGCGGCGGTGCGTTGGCGCCGGCGGCGAGGGAACGGCCGCATTGGTGCGAGCGAAGAGACAAAGTGGTGATGGTTTGCATGGCCTGGACTGGTCTGGTTTGACCTTGTTACTGACAAGGTGACCCCACCTATCAGTGTTCTTATCTGATGATGGGCTGGGCTTTTCTTTTCCCAATTACTTGCTAGTGCGTGCGCGCCTGTTCGCAAAATCGAGCGGCCGGCTCACACGCATGCATGTGGAAAAAGGTTTGTCTGCTAGCGCATGTAAACTATGGCCATAAATACGTTCACACTGGTAATTTTGGTTTAGAGATAACAGATCTACGTGTATATTTTGGGTTTTTGGGTTTTTAATTTGTGAAAAGTCATATCTTTTGAACCGTGTGTCGAAATTCAAATCCGTTTTCACCTATGGAATCCTTACGACGATATCTTTAAAACTAGATCTCGATCGTATGGGTATATTTTGACGAATTTTTTTATGCCAACTTTGGTGCTATATGGTGTAACTCTATTACTGCATGGTGCAACTTTAGTATTGCATGATGCCATTTTTTCAAAACTAATTTTTAGTGTTGCATGATCTAACTTCCTATGAGGTTGCAACATAACAACCATGACAACCAACTTTTATAATATGCAAATAATTTACTACCTTAGCCAACTGTTGGGGAATGCAGTAATTCAAAAAAATTACCTACGATCACGCAATATCTATCTATGTGATGCATAGCAACGAGCGGGAGAGTGTGTCTACGTACCCTTGTAGACCAAAAGCGGAAGCGTTAAGTAACACGGTTGATGTAGTCGAACGTCTTCGCGATCCAACCGATCAAGTACCGAACACACGGCACCTCCGCGATCTGCACACGTTCAGCTCGGTGACGTCCCTCGAACTCTAGATCCAGCTGAGGCGAGGGAGAGTTTCATCAGCACGATGGCGTGTTGACGGTGATGATGAAGTTACCGATGCAGGGCTTCGCCTAAGCACTACAACGATATGACCGAGGTGGAAATATGTGGAGGGGGCACCGCACACGGCTAAAACAATAACTTGTATGTCTATGGGGTGACCCCCTCCCCCGTATATAAAGGAGGGGAGGAGGGGGCCGGCCGGCCTCATGGTTTGCCCCCAAGGGGGGAATCCTACTCCTACTAGGAGTAGGTTCCCCCCTTTCCTAGTCCTACTAGAAGGGGGAAGGAAGGGGAAGAGGAGAGGAAGGAAAGGGGGGCCGACCCCTTCCCAATTCGGATTGGGCTTGGGGGGCGCCCCTCATCTTGGCCTTCTCCTCTCTCTTCCACTAAAGCCCATGTAGGCCCACTAAGCCCCCGGGGAGTTCCGGTAACCTCTCGGTACTCCGGAAAATGCATGAACTCGTCCGAAATGTTTCCAGTGTCCAAACATAGCCTTCCAATATATCGATCTTTATGTCTCGACCATTTCGAGACTCCTTGTCATGTACATGATCACATCCGGGATTCCGAACAACCTTCGGTACATCAAAACACATAAACTCATAATACCGATCATCATCGAATGTTAAGTGTGCAGACCCTACGGGTTCGAGAACTATGTAGACATGACCGAGACTAATCTCTGGTCAACAACCAATAGCAGAACCTGGATGCTCATACTGGCTTCCACATATTCTAAGAAGATTTTTATCGGTCAAACCGCATAACAACATACATTGTTCCCTCTGTCATCGGTATGTTACTTTCCCGAGATTCAATCGTCAGTATCTCAATACGTAGTTCAATCTCGTTACAGGCAAGTCTCTTTACTCGTTCCGTAATGCATCATCCCGCAACTAACTCATTAATCACATTGCTTGCAAGGCTTATAGTGATGTGCATTACCGAGAGGGCCCAGAGATACCTCTCCGACAATTGGAGTGAAAAATCCTAATCTCGATCTATGCCAACTCAACAAACACCATCGGAGACACCTGTAAAGCATCTTTATAATCACCCAGTTACGTTGTGATGTTTGATAGCACACTAAGTGTTCCTCCGGTATTCGGGAGTTGCATAATCTTATAGTCATAGGAACATGTATAAGTCATGAAGAAAGCAATAGCACTAAACTAAACGACCATAGTCAAGGAAATATGCCCTAGAGGCAATAATAAATTCATTATTTATATTTCCTTATATCATGATAAATGTTTATTATTTATGCTAGAATTGTATTAACCGGAAACTAAGTACATGTGTGAATACATAGACAAACAAAGTGTCACTAGTGTGCCTCTACTTGACTAGCTCATTGAATCAAAGATGGTTGAGTTTCCTAGCCATAGACATGAGTTTTCATTTGATTAACGGGGTCACATCATTAGAGAATGATGTGATTGACTTGACCCATTCCGTTAGCTTAGCACTTGATCGTTTTGTATGTTGCTATTGCTTTCTTCATGACTTATACATGTTCCTATGACTATGAGATTATGCAACTCTTGAATACCGGAGGAACACTTTGTGTGCTACCAAATGTCACAACGTAACTGGGTGATTATAAAGGTGCTCTACAGGTGTCTCCGATGGTACTTGTTGAGTTGGCATAGATCCATATTAGGATTTGTCACTCCAATTGTCGAAGAGGTACCTCTGGGCCCTCTCGGTAATGCACATCACTATAAGCCTTGCAAGCAATGTGACTAATGAGTTGGTTGTGGGATGATGTATTACGGAACGAGTAAAGAGACTTGCCGGTAACAAGATTGAACTTGGTATTAAGATACCGATGATCGAATCTCGGGCAAGTAACATACCGATGACAAAGGGAACAACGTGTGTTGTTATGCGGTTTGACCGATAAAGATCCTCGTAGAATATGTAGGAACCAATATGAGCATCCAGGTTCCGCTATTGGTTATTGACCAGAGATGAGTCTTGGTCATGTCTACATAGTTCTTGAACCCGTAGGGTCCGCACGCTTAACGTTCGGTGACGATCGGTATTATGAGTTTATGTGTTTTGATGTACCGAAGGTAGTTCGGTGTCCCGGATATGATCATGGACATGACGAGGAGTCTCTAAATGGTCGAGACATAAAGATCGATATATTGGATGACTATGTTTGGACATCGGAAAGGTTTCGAGAGAGTTCGGGCATATACCGGAGTACCGGGGGTTACCGAAACCCTCTGGGGAGTATATGGTCCCTAATGGGCTTTAGTGGAGAGAGAGAGGGGAAGCCAGGGCAGGCCACGCGCCCCTCCCCCCTAATCCGAATTGGACTAGGCAGGGGGGCGGCGCCCCCCTTTCCTTCCTCCCTCTTTCCCCCTTCCTTCTCTCCTAGTCCAACTAGGGAAGGGGGGAATCCTACTCCCGGTGGGAGTAGGACTCCTCCAGGGCGCGCCATAGAGGGCCGGCCCTCCCCCCTCCTCCACTCCCTTATATACGGAGGAGGGGGCACCCCATAGACACACAAAGTTGATCATTGATCTCTTAGCCGTGTGCGGTGCCCCCCTCCACCATAATCCAACTCGGTCATATTGTCGTAGTGCTTAGGCGAAGCCCTGCGCCGGTAGCTTCATCATCACCGTCATCACGCCGTCGTGCTGACGAAGCTCTCCCTCGACACTCAACTGGATCAAGAGTTCGTGGGACGTCACCGAGTTAAACATGTGCAGATCGCGAAGGTGTCGTGTCTTCGGTACTAGGATCGATCGGATCGTGAAGACGTACGACTACATCAACCGCGTTGTCATAACGCTTCCGTTTACGGTCTACGAGGGTACGTAGACAACACTCTCCCCTCTCGTTGCTATGCATCACCATGATCTTGCGTGTGCGTAGGAATTTTTTTTAAATTACTATGTTTCCCAACACATAGTGCTAAGCTAACGGATGGGTCAAGTCAATCACATCATTCTCTAATGATGTGATCCCGTTCATCAAATGACAACTCATGTCTATGGCTAGGAAACTTAACCATCTTTAATTAACGAGCTAGACAAGTAGAGGCATACTAGTGACACTCTGTTTGTCTATGTATTCACACATGTACTGAGTTTCTGGTTAATACAATTCTAGCATGAATAATAAACATTTATCATGATATAAGGAAATATAAATAATAACTTTATTATTGCCTCTAGGGCATATTTCCTTCACCAACTACCTAGTCATCGATGTGCAAGTCCCTCACTACTCGTGGATGTGTAATTTTCCATGCACACCTTGCCCACCCAACTTACCAACAATATGTGCAACTTAGTATGTTGTTCTAGCCAATTGTCTAGTAGTCAACGTTCAACTCCTTCCTCTTTCTACTTTTAGATGTGTAGTTTGAGTTGGCAAGGATAACATATAGAGTTGCACATAGTCTGCTATGCAGTTGGTCGGGGCAACACACGAACTCGCACATCTCATTGGCAAGAATAGTTGGAAGGTGAAAACTGCACATCTAGTGGTACTGAAAAGATGCATACAGATGGGGTGCTAAAAGTGGGCCATCTCACTAGCAGCATGGTTCGAGCGGGGTCCTAGCAGGGAAAACTACACATCCACGGGGTATAGAGAAAAATTGCACATCACTGTTAGATAGTTGGCCCGAGAAGCATCCGAAGTTGCACATTCATTGTTAGGCAGTTGACTGATACAACAAATAGTGCAATCCACACATCCACGAGCATGGGGGAGTTGCAAATAACTACTAAGCAGTTGGCTTGGGTAACAAACGAAGTTGCACATGTTAGGGGGTGATTGGGGTGGAGGTGCCATCACTGAAACTACACGTACATGGGTAGGAAGAAAGTTGCACATCGACTCCCAGATAGTTGCACATCGACTACTAGGCACTTGCACCTAACCGGGATTAAATTGCACACAATAAGATTTGTCTAAACATACCCATGCGGGATCTAGTTTTGAAGAGCACGTCGTGTGGGTTCGAATGGTGAAAGCGGATCTTAATTCCAATATTTAACTTAAAAGTTATGATTTTTTTAGAAAAATTAAAACCCGAATGAAATGCGTTCACATCTGTTCGCATGAGTGAAAATTGCATGGCCACAAGTAGGAAAAAGTTGCACATCGACTGTCATGTAGTTGCACATTAACTCCTACACAGTTGCACCAAACGGGGATTAAGTTGCACACAAAAAATTCGTCGAAACATACCCATGTGAGATCTTGTTTCGAACATCACGTCGCAAGGATTCCAATAGTGAAAACGGATCTTAATTCCGACGCATGGTTTAAAAGTTATGACTTTAAAAAAAAATAAAATCCAAATTAAATGTGTTTCATGGTTTCCCTTAATAACGGGGTTTCTTTCTGAGGACAAAGGGACAAGATGATATTTCTTTTTGGTTGGCCGCTGGCTAACCCTCCCAAGCGGCCAGGCGCTTGCTAGATGCGTCCAGAGCGCTCATATGCACGAATTTCCCTCTATCTTTTGTTTGTTGTTCTCGTGGAAAAAATACTTGAGTGTTTTTCCTTTCTTTTTCTTTATTATTTAAATAGAATAAAAAGATACCTTTATAATATGTTGTGCTCCAATACAGAACGGGCATCGATCTGGCCAAGGTTTACAAGTGATATAATCACAGTATATTGTTCTAACTGCACCCACAACATGCAATCAAGATCTAAACCCGTTCATCGAGTGGAACAATGCCAAGCAAACACGGCTATAACAGGTTTTTTCTCTCAAGTTACGCAGAGTAGAAACACATGCATGGTGGCATCTGTAGTTGCTTAATCCATGGGCCTGTTGCAGTTTGGCCGTTTGGTTGACTGTGTTCACTGTTTAGTTCGCATCGCACGAAGTTTAGAGCATCTCCCAGCCAGGCCCACTTGGAACGGCTGAATCGACTGTTTTTCTCTCAGCCAGGCTCATGGCGTGCAAAGGAGAGGAATGTGGCGCCGAGCTGATGCGGGGAGGGGATGGCGTGAGCTCACGCGCCTTCACAAAAAAGCGGTGGGAGGAACCAGGACACCTCTTGCCAGATCGGACGCCCTATTTAGCCCACGTCAGCTCATCCCGATTTCCTGCCACCATTTCCCCCCTTCACCCTCTCCATCTCGGGTGATTTCGTCACCAACTAGCAGGTAAACTGCGCATCTTCTCTGGTCGGCGGTAGATGATGGCTGCACTTCATCATCCTCCTCTTCTCCAATGAGTTTCGCGTCACCTCCCTGCTCACCGTTGGCTGTAAGTTCTATCACTCCCCTCCCTACTCGATATAACTTAGGTCTATGAGTATGTGCTAGGGATAGATCTATGAACAAGGGTAGCATTGCAGAGTGTCGATATGTGACCATATGATGTTGTGGTAGATAGTGGTGATACATTACTGGACTCGTAGGTTTGGTACTATGGTTTCATGATGTTTCCCATTTCAGCTATATCGTAGCTGTGGTGGTCGACTTTCAGCCTGTAACTCAATGGTAGCACTCTTTTCTGGATGTGGTATGAAATGTGCTCTGAACTTCATCGAAAAAAGTTCAACGCTTTTGAAGAAAACTTCACCGAATTTGAAAAAAGTTCATCGAGTTTGAAAAATAAGTTCATTGAATTTGAAAAAAGTTCATCAATTTTTTTTAAAAAATGTTTCATCAATTTTGAGAAAAAGTTCATTGATTTTGAAGAAAGAATTCACAAATTTTTAAAAATTCTTCGAACCAGGAAGAACAAATACGAAAAAAAGAAAAAAAAAGAAAAAAGAAAAGTAGAAAGAAGAAAAGAAGGAAAACAATGTAAGTATTTGCATGAGGTTCGGTGTCGGTGTGGTTACTGCATAGTACTTCACAACTGGAGGTATTCGAGTTGCACCACAATCGTGTTTGTTTTGAAAAACAGAACAAGGAAAAAAACTAGAGGTATGCGTCCCTTTGCGGAAAGGCCTATAACCTAGCGCCAAATAGGGTTTGCCGGCAACTCGACATGTTTCAATTTCACATTCAAAGAAAAATAAAGGTGGGCACAATTGTACCCACCACGTGTTGTTTTCTTACCAGGCTTTTCTTAGGATAGGAGCATAAAAAATGACGTCAAGGCCTGAAGGGGCGTTCTCCCTAGGGTTGTTCCCTGGAGGTCCTATGTGACCATATTCTGCGTCAACTAGCTGCCCTAACAGTCCTATATGATTATTTAGTAGCATCAAACATAAAGAACCAGACACAATGTGCAGATCCGAATTAGTTTAAGGATTTCGAAAGATTTTTTTAAAAGCAATATTCTGTGAAACACAAACACTTTCCTAAAGTTGTGAACATTTTATAAAAACTATAATTTTCGAAAAAAAACAGGGAATTTTTTATAAAATCAAGAACATTTTTTTCTAAACACGAACATTTTTTGACATTACGAAACAATTTGTTCAAAACGCAATTTTTTTCTGAAAATTCAGCAAACATGAACATTTTTTGAATAGGTGAACAGAATTGGAAACTCTGGAACATTTTTTGAAAATACAGAACATATTCGAATTTATGAAACAGAATTTAGAAATGAGAACATATTTTAAATGCCTCGAACATATTTTGAGTTTGCGAACATATTTTCAAAAAAATGAATATTTTTTAAAATTTGTGTATAAACGATTTTTGACATATTTTTAAATTCCTGATCATTTTGTGAATAAACAACTTTTGACATTCTGAACATTTTCTAGAAAGTTGTGAAAAATTCAAACCATAACATTCCGAGCAAATTTAGAATAACTGGAACATTTTTTGAAAATCCCAAACAATTTTTTAAAAGCGAACATTTTCAAGAACATTTTTTCGAAAACCCCGGACATATTTTCAAATTTGCGAACAATTTTGAATTGTATACATTTTTTAAATTTGCGAATTTTTGAAGAAAGAAACAGAGAAAGGAAAGAAATGAAAAAGGAAGAAAGAAACAGGAGATAAAATCAAAAACGAAAATAAAAAAAGAACCAGAAGAGAAAATAAATGAAAAAGAAAAAACCTAAAAGAAATCCAGCCACAAAAACCAACAGGAAAAAAACTGATTCGGGGAACCTTCTAGACGGTTTCCAAACCCGGGAGAAACCACCCGCCCGTACTTACGCTAACTGCTAACGGGCCGGCCCAGATCGTGTCACTCGCGCGTGTACCCTTTGCGAAGCCTCGAGAGCTTGACGCCGAAATCATTAGTTGAGGAGTACTTGTTGCAAAGATCACCCAACTCCCCATGTTGCAACAAGTGGCGCACATGCAGCGCCACTTGTCGCAACCTGGGAGTTTTCCCTTTTTTCATAGATCCGTTTATTCAAAACGTTTTATCTCTCAAACCGTGTGTCCAAATCTCAAACCGCTTTCATCGTTGGATTCCTCGCGTCGAGATCTTTAAAACTAGATCCCATGTTGATAGGTTTTGACGAAATTTTTTCACAAAAAAACCGGATAAAAAACCCGAAGTTGGAGCACGGGTTTTTTTCCTTTCCGAAAGAGGCATGTCCATGCCTCTCATGAAATCACATTTATGCCTCTCTCGGAAGCAAAACCGTGACTCTCGCGGAAGGAAAAAACATTTTTTTTCGTTTCCGAGGAGGCACGGACGGGACTCTCGCGAAAGCACAACCTTGCCTTTCGTGGAAGCAAAACTGTGACTCTTGCGAAAGAAAAAAAACGCGTTTTTTTCGTTTTCGAGAGGCACTGCCGTGACTCTCGCGAAAGCACAACCGTGCCTTTCGCGGAAGCAAAATCATGACTCTCGCGAAAGCAAAAAAAACAGAAAACACGTTTTTCTCATTTCCGAGATGCACGGCCGTGACTCTCGCAAAAGCACAACCGTGCCTCTCGCGGAAGCAAAACCGTGACTCTCGCGAAAGGAAAAAAACAGAAAACGTGTTTTTTTCGTTTCCGGGAGGCACAACCATGACTCTTGCGAAAGCACATCCGTGCCTCTCGCGGAAGCAAAACCGTGACTCTCGTGAAAGAAAAAAAACAAAAAACATGTTTTTTTCCGTTTCCGAGAGGCACGGACGTGACTCTCGCGAAAGCAAAACCGTGACTCGCGCGAAATTAAAAAATGCGTTTTTCCGCGCAACTTTTTTTTCAAATTTTGTTTTTAATCGAACAGCTAACGAAGACCGATGGAAAACCAAAACGTTGAAAAACCCTGAAAAAACCCGTTTAAAAAGCTGAAAACGCATGCAGAAATATAAAAAAATTAGAGGGTGCGCCTAAAGTGCAACACATGGCGAATGGCTGAAAGCGCGCAAAGTGGCACTGATAGTTGCGAGGCTCCCAAGGAGTGCTCATTAACTAGCTGCTCTCGCTTGACTCAACGTACGTCACGTAGGATTTTCCGTTGTTCCCCACCGATCGAGAGAAACGTTTGTTCTGTGTGACTTTTTTATTTGTGTTTTGTAAAGTTCAGTTGGTAAATAACATTGCCCATATAACAATACTAGTACATCATTACTGATGAAATTTGCTTGTCAAATTGCAGCTGCCATTAGAGGAGAAAAAATGAAAATCAGACTTGACCAATTAAGGCACGATAGATTAAGAAAAAATAAATCTTTAACTTACTATAGGTAGCTTGTTCACTTGGGTGTAAGCCAGGGAGGAAGATTCAGAGTAACCTGAATTGCAGGTTCCAGAATTTTGCAATTAAGCCTATTCTGCAATTCCGAAAGCAAAGTTGTTCATTACGTTATTCTTCAGGTTTTCATTGTAACATACTTACTCTACATCAGTAACAGAAGATTAACCGGAGATGAACCAGCCGATACATAGTAGAGACTCGGCACGCAAGAGATACAAGAGAGAAGAGCACCCAGAAAAGCTCCTGCCTCCATGGACTGGAACACTTCAGACGCCATGAGCTCTGCGCGCTGTTGCGGTCCTTCCCTTTTTTGCCCTCCGTCGCCTGTACCAAGCAGATCCAACGCTTGTTAATCCAGTAGCAAACGTGAAAGACCACTCAATTGGGGTCGCAACTTGAAACAGTCCATAATTTTTGGCCTTCTGGATCCCCCAGCAGTGTCCCAGCAACCCCAACAGTCGCCATCTTCCTTTCCCCAGTAGGAAGGAAGAGATTTCTGAAACAACAATCAGCCGAGGTCATTTATCATTTGCCAAGAAACGATAACTTCATGGTCTGCTTACTGAAAATACAAAATTTCTTGCAAGGAACAACCTACTAAACTGAAACGTAGCAACAAAATTTAATGCAATGAAGAATCGCCTGATCTCGTAATATCTCCATTCCAACATGCGGTGTCAACATGAACATGAATATGAAGAAGTTCAAAACCATGCCATCAAAGAAAGAAAGTATCAGTTTCAACAGGAGCTAGCAATGACCAAAGGAATGAAAGAGCACTTTGATTCAGGAGCTACCAACTGTCAGCTCATTGCCTTCATGTAGTAAGTTCACTAGTCAAGTTTATTTACCTACCGTAAATGAGTATGTATAAATGTTGGAGAAATAGATTCCAGATATAAGAATGGTGCAAATCAGCTAGCATTTGCACTTGAATTTCATCACATGCCTACAATACATTTTTTTAGATACTAAACGCACGCTCTACACTTCAAGGTAAAACAGTTTTATCCACTGACAGTGACACTATAAAAATGAAATTTCGCTATTGGTGAACCTTTTATGAAAATATGCCTATTTTAATATACTAAATTGGACATTTATGAAAAGGACTTGAGAACTTTTTGCTCAAAATCCTCTAATTACTAATCTATTTAAGATAAGAAAGTGGTTTCTCATCATAATTAGTTAAGCCCAGTCCCAATGTTCTGAAAACACAAGAACTCTTGCCATACCGATGCTGCTGTGATAATGGAAAATGTTAATACTCTTCTTTTGAGTATAATCGTTGTGGCTCTGAAGAGTCTAAAGTGAATCGTACATAAAAGTTTTGCCTATTAGCTTCTGGCAGCATTGCTGTTAACTTTCTGCTCTGATTCGAGCTAACTTGGCACCTGAAAGATTTTTAACTGCTTACTATAGCTTCAGATTTGAATTGGGTATAATAAGTTTCAGAGATCACACATGGAGTCTGAAAGATTCAGAGTTAACATTAAGCTCTGATTCAAATTCAGAGTTCAGAGTACAAAATTTGCATAATGCATACGGTTTACATGCATGTGTGACTCATACAAACTGTTTGCACCCAAGTGAATATCCAGCAAAATACAAAAAATGATTAAAGTACCAGATGCTAGTTTATTCATATCGATACTACATAGAAGGATTACTCGCCTTGCATAATTCAAAAAAGAGAAAAGTAGGAGCTTCCCTGAATATAACTTGTGCCAGTCAAACCATTCTTGTCACTGAAGCTCCAAGGCATCATCACCTATCAGGGCCTTGAGAATCCATGCACTATAGTACAGCAAAGCCATAGCCGCCATGTTTCACTTCGCTTCCAGGAAGAAGAAAAGGCGCCATTCTACATCCAGTTTCAGCACATTTTACCTGGAAGAAACAAAGCACCATCCACATTCACTAAATCAGCATGTTCCTGTTGCCCAGCCACTTTTTGCGTGAGGAAAAACTCCACAACTTCTCACCTGGTGGTATGTCGCTTCATTGATCAACCCATTCCCCTCGCCTGCATTTCATTAATCTTGTTTCTATAATGTCAACAAGCACCAGAGAAGGGACACACAGCTGATCTTAAAATCACATATCTTCGCCAGTATAGCATGAGCCATCTTTTTTGCTTTACAGTAAGCATACACACCTAACATCACATTTCTTCCAACTTCTACAGCCTCAAATCAGGAACAAATAAATGTGCACCATCCTCGCACAGGGTTGGTTTGTAAACTGAGGTACATACTATTCCTATGTTTGAAATTCTGCAAGACTAGTACTACATGGCATCCCATCTGGCTGTTTTTGTTTTCCTACTACGACTTAATTTTCCCTTGCAAGACTAGTACTAGTACATATCTTTCTCTAGTACAGATCATGTGGTCAGCTGGAAGTAATCTGTCCCAAAAGGCTAGCAGATATGTGCGGCATTTCGAACAAACAGATTACTAGGGGGAAGTAATTAAGAACATGCAGTCTCTGCAGATATTGAGACCATGTATTCAGAGTATGGATATAGTACATGATACCAACTGTTTGGTGCCTATATTCACAATCATACTGACCAAATTAATAAATTAAGCACTCAGTTTTAGGCAAACTGAAGAAGATGTAGCTTGGTTATAGAAGGAAGAGACACCAACTAGCTGAATTGCCCAAATGATCAAAACAAAATAATGAACAAAAAATCTATAGCTGCCATCCACAGTAAACACATGATTTATGGCCATGATGCAGAGCATGAACACAATACACACCAGTACAAAGTTAGTGCTTCTTTGTTTGATAACATCACTAGCAACAAGTGCTTCTCCATTGTCTCAATAAACAAGATGGCCAATGGATCCAAACCATTACCTCTGATCCAACTACAGGAGAACTCACTTGCTGACACTTTCTATAATTGAATGAACAAGTCTATCTTTAGTTCGTTAGTTAAAGCAAAAAAGGATCTGTATGAATCTGCATATGAGCAAACCAAAATGATTTTTACATGAAACCATAACTGAAAAATAGATTGAGCTAAAGCCAGGTGAATTGACCGTTCCAAAAAGACTATTTACCTAAATATGTGACAGGCATCAGATTCATCCTCCAATCATCCACTATGAACTGCAAAAACAACAATAGAACAATAGGAGTGCATTTCCCACATGAAGAAGACCTCATGTGGCTCGTTGTCTCAATGCACCAGCAACTAACTTGAAAACTGAAATTTGCATGCATTGCAGACACTACAAAAAAAATACACTTCCGTGATGATACGTGTTTGTCACAGCATAGGTCGCATTTTTTTGTCATGCATGTACATCCATGACAAATTTATGACAGAATCAAGATAGTCATACCTGTGCTGTCGAAGAAGTGTTCGATGACATTACGAAAATTATCATCACGGAAGTGTCCACTTCCATGACGATAAATCGCGCGTCACAGAACTAGTTTCGTCAAGGGTGACCGACACGTGGCATCCACCGTAACGGAACGCCGTTAAGCTATTGGATCGGGTTTTGGATCCGATAACCCGTTAACAGCCCCGACCAATGGGGATTTTCCACGTGTAAAATCATCATTGGCTAGAGGAAACACGTGTCGGCTCACCGTTGGGACAGATGTCATCCACTCATTGGACAGAAAGCGCCTATGATACGTCGACACGTGGCACGGCCCAACAGAGGCCCATTCCTGTGAAAAGGCCGGCCCGTTTGACTTGATCAAAAGGTGGCGGGCCGGCCCATGGAAAGCCTGTTAATGGCCTATTCGCATATAGCCCATTTACAGCCCGCTAACCCAAGGCCCATTACGCCCTATCTGAATTAGGCCCAGTAGCGTCATCTGGGCCATCCAATATGATTCCAGCCTGTTTTCACTTCTGGCCCATGTATGGCCCATGACGTATTTCGGCCCATATGAGGCCCTATGTAAATCTTGGCCTATTAACGGCCTGTGGTGAAACTGGCCCGCAATGAACAGTGTATCACTTTACACCCACTAACGGCCCGTGGTGAAACTGGCCCGTAATGAACAGTATATCACTTTATACCCATTAAGGGCCCATTATTCAGTTGGGCCATTTCCAGCAAATGTTATCTTTCGGACTTCTCAGAGCCCATTTATTCTTGGGCTCATTTCCAGCATTCGTTTACTTACGGCCTGTTAGTGTCATTTTCTGCTTGTGGGCCAAATTCAGCCCGCGGTTACATCGGCCCGTTTGTGGTCCGTTAATACGTTGGGCCATTTTCATAGCGTCATCAAATATGACCTATTAACGATGGCCCGTTATGGTCATACGGCCCGTATAAGGCCCATTGATGATACGGCCCGTAGAAGGCCCATTGTTTCCACGACCCGTAGAAGGCCCATTGTTTCTACGGCCCGTAGAAGGCCCATTGTTTCTATGGCCCGTAGAAGGCCTACTATTTCTACGGCTCGTAGAAGGCCCACTGTTTCTACGGCCCATAGGAGGCCCAGTGTCACTACAGTAAATATTAGCCCATGGTTATTGTGGCCTAGTTTTAAAAAGAACTGCACTGACTACATGCAAACAAATAAACAAGACAACAAGGAAATAAATAAGCAAGCAACTTATGCTAGGCTATCACGGCTGTTACACATATTACATCCACTGGGCATGAAAGTTCACCACCAGTGGAAATATAGGGAACAAAGCAGCATATCATATACACTGGTTGTCAAAGTTGGCGACCAGCGCAAATAAACGCCGCAGCAAAACAAATCCAGAACTGAAACCACTTCAGAAGATCTCAGGAAACAATATCCTGGGTACCCATAATGCTGGCAAGATGCTTAGCAAGCTTATTAACTTTCTCTTGTTTGGCGCTTAAATCCTCCAGCGCTTGCTGTTGCACCAGATGCATCTGAATTCTGCAAGGACTTCCTCAGTCCTTCAGCTTCCTGTCACAGCACATCTGATTGATGTCTTTCAACTTGAAGTTGAGACTCAAGAAGACGAACTGATTCAGGCAGCGAGTTCGAAGAGCTTGTGCCAGCAGTAGTGGCCAGTAACTCGAACACTACATCAAGACAGGACTTTTGGGTTCCCTCACTGTCGTCAAGATAGTTTTTATCAGCTTTCTTGGAGATCAACAGGGATGTCTCACTATCTTGAACCTTATCT
This sequence comes from Triticum dicoccoides, assembly GCF_002162155.2. NCBI lineage: Eukaryota > Viridiplantae > Streptophyta > Magnoliopsida > Poales > Poaceae > Triticum > Triticum dicoccoides. The sequence goes on from NC_041383.1 coordinate 723,987,327, forward strand.
GCATTACTTCCTTTACCATTGGATAACGCGGTACTGTTCTCCAATATTTTGTCTGCATTCTAAAAGAGAAACAAGCAGCCACATCACATGTTTACCATGTTGTATATGAAACTCATTTTGGTAAATGAGTTCAGTAGTAAAGTGGACAGGATAACAGCATGAAACAAACATATATCTATGTGCCATGGTCACTTTATGGTCTATATCATTCTAGTTTTTGTTGCCAAATCAAGATAGAGACATTTCAAATAATATTTTTTCAAGACAAAGCAGAATAGACAGAATATAAGTGTGGGTAACTATAGAGCAATAACAACACTTGTAATGTGCATGACATGAGAACATAACTGTTTATTTAACTGAAACTGAAATCAACATAGAGCAGGTTACAACAGCAAACCAGTTAAAGAAAAGGTTTAAAACATACCTGTTCCGTCATTGGAGTTTCAATTCCATCCTTCAAATTTGAAAATAGTTGGTATGAGTAAATACAGTAATGCAAGAGCAAAGGAGTATGAACCATAGCTACAGAACCTGGCCTGAGAACAAATCTTCTTCTCCTTTAAGCGTTGAGTTGGGATTCGGAGTGGTGGTCCTCGTGCTTTGGGCACTGCAGTTCCCTTACTAACCGCTCGTGTTTGGGTGCTCTGTGGTGGAGACGGTGTTGTGTCAACTGGAACTAGATTACTATCTACCGGGGTTGGGGTTAAAAGGGGTGTAGCTAGTTCTCTGTCCAACTGGGTAGGGGTACAATCTACCAGAGTCTGGGTTATGTGTGGTGGATCTGGTCCTTGGTTAAGTACAACCATGGTTCTATCTGCATCAACTGGTAGCACTATCTTTTCTGAAGACCGTGTTGTTACTCCCTTAGATTCTGCCATCACGCTCTCCAATTCAAATGGCTGATAAACAAGAAAAGTAATTGAAAGTATAGACATTGTATGATAGACAGGTGCAATGGATAGTGGGGAATAAAAGAGGGCATGAAATAATTCATATTTATGTTGTCTAACCAAAAAGGATAGCATGACACAATTTCACATATATGATGGCTAACTAAACAGGCTAGCATGACACAATTTCACATTATGATGGCTAACTAAAAAAGATGGAAAGACATAGTTCAAAATATGAGACTATGTAAATAGGATGACATGACATAACTATATAATATGTTTATTAAATAGGTTGGCATGCCATAATTCACATACATTCATGGATAGAATGCCATAATTCTAAATATGATGACTGTAAACACTAAACAGGATGAGATGATATAACTATATGATGTCTTTATTAAATGGGTTGCCATGCCATAATTCAGATAGATGATGTGTATATACTATGTAAACATGATGGTATGATATAATTCAAATATATGATATATATAGTAAGCAAGTAAGCAGATGACAATCTATTTATGATGTAAAAACTAAGCAATGCAAGACAACATGCATGACATGGGTAATATAACCCTGCCAAGTTTGAGCATAGACCTCAGGGGGGAAATAGGACTGGTCATCAGTCTCTGAATCCTCCTCTGAGGAGCTCTCTGTAGCCAGCAAGATGTCTGCTTCAGCAGGTAGCATTGTCTGCTCTAAATACCTTGTTTTCACTCCAGATACTTCCATCACTGCTTCAAATGGCTGATGCACAGGAAGAGTAGTTGAATATACAAACGTTGTCGACAAATGGAACACGTAATACAAACAAAATGATAGCATGATATAACTCACATACATGATGATTGGCTAAACAGCATGGCACCGGCGGAGCTACGTGCAGGCATCATGCCCGGTGAGTGTGAGGCGTCATGCGTCATGTCACGCCCAAGATGCGATCCTATCCTAAAGGAACTCGAAGGTCCCACCAAGGATAAAAGCGCATCTTGAAGACGCTTTTTGCAAGGTGGATATCATTACATCAACATTACATAATAGATGGGGATACATACAAGAGGCATACAATGCCACACGAATACAACATCAACATACATAAGAACAACATCCGACTACAGATGAAACACAAACAGAAGCTCAAACGAAATCCACCCTGCTAGCCCAGGCTGCCGACCTGGAACCTATCCCCTGATCGAAGAAGAAGCAGAAGAACTCCAAAACAAGTAAACATCGCTCTCGCGTCATGATCATCGCATACCCTGTACCTGCAACTGTTGTTGTAGTAATTTGTGAGCCACGAGGACTCAGCAATCCCATTAACATGGGTATCAAGACTAGCAAAGCTTAATGGGAAAGGAAGGGGTAAAGTGGTGAGGTTGCAGCAGCGACTAAGCAAGATATGGTGGCTAACATACGCAAATAAGAGCGAGAAGAGAGCAAGCAGAACGGTTGTGAAGCTAGCAATGATCAAGAAGTGATCCTGAACTCCTACTTACGTCAAACATAACCCAAAAACCGTGTTCACTTCCCGGACTCCACCGAAAAGAGACCATCACGGCTACACACGCGGTTGATGCGTTTTAATTCGGATCTGGTGTCAAGTTATCTACAACCGGACATTAACAAATTCCCATCTGCCACATAACCGCGGGCACGGCTTTCAAAAGTTTATACCCTGCAGGGGTGTCCCAACTTAGCCCATGATAAGCTCTCGCGGTCAATGAAGGATATTCCTTCTCCCGGGAAGACCCGGTCAGACACGGAATCCCGGTTTACAAGATATTTCGACGATGGTAAAACAAGACCAGCAAAGCCGCCTGATGTGCCGACAAATCCCGATAGGAGCTGCACATATCTCGTTCTCAGGGCACACTGGATAAGCGAAGCGTACAGGTACCAACGAATCCAAGTTGCCAAGGAATGGTCCCACATGGTGCTCTAGTTTGGACCAACACTCAGAGGAGCACTGGCCCGGGGGGGGGGGGGTAAATAAAGATGACCCTCGGGCTCCGGAAACCCAAGGGAAAAAGGGCTAGGTGAGGAAAATGGTAAAACCAAGGTTGGGCCTTGCTGGAGGAGTTTTATTCAAAGCGAACTGTCAAGGGGGTCCCATAAATCACCCAACCGCGTAAGGAACGCAAAATCTGGGAACATAACACCGGTATGACGGAAACTAGGGCGGCAAGAGTGGAACAAAACACCAGGCATAAGGCCGAGTCTTCCACCCTTTACCAAGTATATAGATGCATCAATTAAATAAGAGATATTGTGATATCTCAACATAATCCTGTCCATCATGGGGCAATCTTCAACTTCACCTGCAACTAGCAACGCTATAAGAGGGATGAGCAAAGCGGTAACATAGCCAAGCAACGGTTTGCTAGTAAGGGTGAAAAAGGTTAGAGGCTGACATGGCAAATTGGGAGGCTTGAAGAGCAAATGATAGGTAGCGCAGCAAAGCGATAGAACGAAGCAACTAGCATAGCAATGATAGTAGTGAGATCCAGGGTAGCGGTCATCTTGCCTGAAATCCCGCTATGAAGAAGAACGAGTCCATGAAGAAGACGAATGGATGAAGCCGAACCAAGCGTAGACGAACGAATCCTCATAATCGCAACGAAACAGGAACTATCGAGAAGAAACACACAACATGGTAAACACACCACACATAGGCAAGACAAGATGCACAACCAAGCATGATGCAAGACAAGACTACATGAAGCTACTCATGGCAAGAGATGATGCAAACAAGAGCAACACATCAAGGCAAGTTTAAATGAGGCCGGAAACAACATATAACAAATCCGGTAAGTCCTCAGATGCGAATTTCGAAATTGGTCCAGATCTGAATAAACCTTATTTTCAAGTTGTTAAACAGCAAGTTAAGATGCACCAATATGATCTACACGAGATTCTAGTCAAGTTACATATAAAGTTCATTTAGTTCGGAGCTACGGCCTAGAAGATATGAGCAAAACAAATTAAACATGGCATTGATGCAAAATGCATACAAACATCAAGCAAACACCCTCAACACATGTATGCAACATGATAATATGGAACTACATGCAAAAACAAGCAAGTTTCATATAGAGCACACTCAAAACGGAGCAACGGTTCAACACATGCACTCTATACAAGTTTAAAGGACAAGCTGTCCAAAACAACAACTAGGCATATTGCAAGCACCAAAACAACATGCTACAGTACCACAATATGAAAACAAAAGGCATGGGCATGATGTACAGGTAAAGCATGATAAAACATGAACACTGAGCTATCTCCAGAAATCACTAGAACATGCTCCAAAACACATGGCAAGATTGCAAATAATATCAGTTTCAGACTTTGCAGAAATAACATCAGGTTGCAATGTTTAGAGTTATCAAACAACATGTTACAGGAACTTATCATGGCAAACAAAGGCATGGCATGAACCTACTAATTGCATAGAACAAAAGTCCCTTACTGAACATGAGCCAAAAAGGATTAGAAGATATGATGGCACCCATGTAAACATGGCAAGTTATATGACAGATTCAAACATGGCAGGAACAACAATAAGTAGGAATGTTGGTGAGCTTGTACCACTCACCACAGAGCAATACATGGCATGACAAGGTTACCAACAGTAAGAATACATGTTTATGAAGCTAAGAATGTAAAGAGAAAGTTCATAGGGTGCATGGATCACTAGCAAAACACATGGCAAAACTGAACTTAATGTTGACAGGCTGATAGCAATATTATTTAGCAAATTTGGAGCATGAATACAACAAGCTACACCAGGCTATAAATGCAACCATGGGCATGGATGGATAGAGCATGACATGTATAACAAAACATCCTTAGTGAACATCTCCAGATTATGCATAGAATGACTTGTAGCAGTAGGTTTGCATAGCATCACAAAATAACAGATTCAGCCTAGCAAAACAGTAACAACAAGTACCCTACTTAACAAGCTCGATGAACTCAGTACAAGACTCAAAAATATACATGGATGGCACCACTGTAAAGATGGCATGATGCAGTTCAAAACACATGTAGAGCTCGTGCTCATAGGATGCACACATCAAATGCAACAAAAATGACAAAACATCAAGTTATAACAGTTTCAGCAGATTAACAAAATATAGCACTCTTGCAACGATGATTCAAGCATCAAGATGCACTTAAATGAACATGACACAATGGAATGAAGTGTAGATCATCTCACAACGAACATTTTGATATATCACATGCATGAAACGGAGCTACGGATGCAGAGTTATGATGCAAAGAATAGGGCAATATTATGCAAAAATATCTCGAGACTTAGTGGAAATTGCAAGTCTGAAAAACTGAGCGCTAGATAACTATATCGTGCACAGGCAAGGGATAGCTGCGGGCTGAGGCTCACCTAGTGGGCCGAACCCAGGTTGGCGGGGAGGGGCTTTGCGGTCGGCGCACTGGGCCGGCGGCCTGGTGCTGATGGGCCGGGACCCACGTAGGCGCTGGGGTCCGTCCTCCCGAGCGAGGAGGCAGGCGGCGCTGTGGAGGAGAGGGCCTCGCCGGTGCTGGGGACTCCGGTGGCCGGAACGGCAAGGGGACGAGGGGAGCAGCCGGATCCGGCGCCGGCGGGCGAGCTCCAGCCGGATCCGGGACGAGGACGGCGGCCTCGACCAGATCGGCGACAGCGGAGCTCCGGTTAGGCGCGGGGTTCGGTGCGGTCGGGGCGGAGGCGGCCTGGTCCAGCCGGATCCGGCGCGGCGACGGCGGAGGGCGGCCGGGCGCGGGGGGGCGCGGGCGCTCGGCGGACGGCGGCGCGGTCGCGACCTCCGGCAGGAGGCGCAACGGCGGGCGAAGGACGGCGGCGGAGAGGACAGGCGGCGGCTGGCGGCGGAGGCTCGGGCAGCGGCACGTGCGGGCTGGCTGCGGAGGCTCGGGCTGTCGCGCGGGCCTGGGAAGGCTGCGCCTGGGCCCAGCGGGCCGCGGCCTCAGGGAGGAGAGAGAGGGCACGGGGGGCAACGTGGCGGGCTCCTATTGGCTGGGGCAGCGGCGGCGGACACGTCCGGCGCCGTCCGGACGTGTCCGGCGGGCGGAGGAAGACGAGGCTAGGGTTAGGGGTGCGAATTTCAGGGGAGGGGACTTATTTATAGATTCTGGGATCTAGGAGAGTCCAAATGGGGTGCGGTTTTCGCCCACACGATCGTGATCGAACGGCGGAGAGCATGGAGGGAGTTTAGATGGGTTTTGGGCCACTTTGGAGGGGTGTTGGGCTGTAACACAAAGAGGGCTTTTACGGTTACCCGGTTAACCGTTGGAGTATTAAACGACCTCCAAATGGCACGAAACTTGACAGGCGGTCTACTGGTGGTATACCAAGGCCGCTTGGCAAACCTCGGGCCATTCCGAGAAAGTTTAACACCGGCACACAAAACAAGGTCTGAGAGGGGCCACGGGGCACGCGCGAGAGGTCTGGACTCCGAACGGACAACAGAGAGAACCTGGAGAACCCGAACGGATGCAAGTTTTGAAAACATGCAGATGAAATGCAGATGATGACATGACAAAATGCAACACGCGAAAAAATGACATGGCAACTACGACGAATAACTGGCAGACACCTGGCGCATCCAATCCGGGGCGTTACAACACTCCACCACTAACAAGAGATCTCGTCCCAAGATCTTAGGACCGAGACGGAAGGGAAAAAGGGATGAGGTGAAACAAGAACTCAAGAGAAGAAGCAAAGAATCGAGAGCACTCAAGAAGAAGAGAGGAACGACTAGAATGACGAGAATCGAAAGCTCATGGAATCAGATAGACTAAGAAACCACTCCGGTTAGAACGAGATAAGAAACGAATAAGACTGAAATGATTTAGGCAGCACTCTGACTGAACATGGATAGAATAGAACATGAACTTGAGAGGATGGAATGATACTTGATGAACTCTTGAAGAATGAATTAAATCATGAAGAACCACCATGAAGAACTCCGGTGACAAAAGGATGATGAGATAGAATGAAGGATGTAAGAATAAGATGACCCTTGAGGTGATATAGATGGGGTGTCCGACGAGATGGCCGAGGAAATTTGAACTCCAGAAAAGAAAAGACGAAAAGACTTGGCACTAGAATTTATTCAACAAGAACAAACTCCGAAGAAAGGGGATTACTAGACGATGATGAAATAAGAATAAGAATTACATTATGCTTATCGTCAACCAATTTAATGGGTCACGAGCGGATTTGGCATGCAACTTATTTCTCTTGAAAAGGATTTGAGAAATGACATAACGCAAACTTGAGAAGGTCTTCATGAACCACCGGTAGGATTGAAAAGAACGAAAGGATTAATATGATGACAAAGGAAAAAGAGTCTGAATGAACCACCGTAAGAATTCGAAAAATGACTGATTAAAGAGTATGAATCACCAGGAAGAATTTGAAGAACAAATATGCTAGAGGGGATTTAGATGCAAGAGAACGGGAAGAACTCGAGCTGATTAATGAACATTTGAATGAAGCACCGAGATAAATAGAGAAGGATAGCTGGAATGATGTCCTCCGGTGAAACGAAAAAGAAATCAACTCCTGAAATACTCCGGATGGGTAAGAACGAATATCTGACAAACTGAAATAATTCGAGAGGATGATATGAAAACTCTTCTTCGATCTTCAAAGCTGAGAAAGACGACGAGAAACACCACCGAAATTACTGAGATAATCCAGGAGAATGAAACCCAAAAAGGTTGAGCCAACAATGAAATGATTTGAAATCGATCTTGGAAAAGCATCTGACTGATGAAATTCATTCCTATGTCACACTTTGAAAAGAATTTGAGAATAACTCCGGGAGAATTAGAAGAGTCGGGTAAGATCCTGGGAAAAGACATGTGGGTTAGGGCCCACTGAAGAGAAAACACCGTTGGAAAGGATTGTTGAACAGAGAGATGATGCACCGGAATGACTGAAGGGCTTCGCACGAATGAAATTGATGGCCGAAAGAGGCTCAGACTCCAGGAAGAAGAGGGTGGGAGGGCAGGAAAAACAAAGGCGACTTGGAAGGAATCAACGAATACTTGAAGAGAAAAACACCGGTTGAAAGAATGCAAAGGCTTCACATGAGTAGAATGGATACTCGATTACGGACTCCGGCTACGAGAAGAAGAGGGGTGGGCGGGTGGGAAAAGAAAACAACTGAGGATAGAGAAATAACTTTGTTGAGAGCAAACTGAGGATTGCACTTGCAAAGATGAAGCAGGTCGAGTCAACTTGATGAGAAATACACCGGATGAAAAGAGCTGAGGAACAACGATCGAAAAAAACCAACTGCGTGATCCTAAAGAAAATTTGGAAGGGAAGAGAAGTAATTCAAAACACCTATGTCAAGATTCTTGACCAGAGCGATGAAGGGGCTGAGGAGTAAAAAGAATTCCTACTCTCCGATATAACTAGACTCAGAAATAGTTTTCTTCTAGACTCAACAACGGCCAAACTACACGATCAATCAAGGGGGCTCTGAGAGTCGGTCGAGGCTCTGATACCAACTTGTCACGCCCAAGATGTGACCCTATCCTAAAGGAACTCGAAGGTCCCACCAAGGATAGAAGTGCATCTTGAAGACGCTTTTGCAAGGTGGATATCATTACATCAACATTACATAATAGATGGGGATACATACAAGAGGCATACAATGCCACACGAATACAACATCAACATACATAAGAACAACATCCGACTACTGATGAAACACAAACAGAAGCTCAAATGACATCCACCCTGCTAGCCCAGGCTGCCGACCTAGAACCTATCCCCTGATCGAAGAATAAGCAGAAGAAGAACTCCAAAACAAGTAAACATCGCTCTCACGTCATGATCATCGCATAACCTATACCTGCAACTGTTGTTGTAGTAATCTATGAGCCACGAGGACTTAGCAATCCCATTAACATGGGTATCAAGACTAGCAAAGCTTAGTGGGAAAGGAAGGGGTAAAGTGGTGAGGTTGCAGCAGCGACTAAGCAAGATATGGTGGCTAACATACGCAAATAAGAGCGAGAAGAGAGCAAGCAGAATAGTCGTGAAGCTAGCAATGATCAAGAAGTGATCCTGAACTCCTACTTACGTCAAACATAACCCAAAAACCGTGCTCACTTGCCGGACTCCGCCGAAAAGAGACCATCACGGCTACACACGCGGTTGATGCGTTTTAATTCGGATCTGGTGTCAAGTTATCTACAACCAGACATTAACAAATTCCCATCTTCCACATAACCGCGGGCATGGCGTTCGAAAGTTTATACCCTGCAAGGGTGTCCCAACTTATCCCATGATGAGCTCTCGCGGTCAACGAAGGATATACCTTCTCCCGGGAAGACCCGATCAGACTCGGAATCCCGGTTTACAAGACATTTCGACGATGGTAAAACAAGACCAGCAAAGCCGCCCGATGTGCCGACAAATCCCGATAGGAGCTGCACATATCTCGTTCTCAGGGCACACCGGATAAGTGAAGCGTACAGGTACCGACGAATCCAAGTTGCCAAGGAATGGTCCTGCACGGTGCTCTAGTTTGGACCAACACTCGGAGGAGCATTGGCCCGGGGGGGGGGGGGTAAATAAAGATGACCCTCGGGCTCCAGAAACCCAAGGGAAAAAGGGCTAGGTGAGTCAAATGGTAAAGCCAAGGTTCGGCCTTGCTGGAGGAGTTTTATTCAAAGCGAACTGTCAAGGGGTTCCCATAAATCACCCAACCGCGTAAGGAACGCAAAATCTGGGAACAAAACACCGGTATGACAGAAACTAGGGCGGCAAGAGTGGAACAAAACACCAGGCATAAGGCCGAGTCTTCCACCCTTTACCAAGTATATAGATGCATCAATTAAATAAGAGATATTGTGATATCTCAACATAATCCTGTCCATCATGGGGCAATCTTCAACTTCACCTGCAACTAGCAACGCTATAAGAGGGCTGAGCAAAGCGGTAACATAGCCAAGCAACGGTTTGCTAGGAAGGGTGAAAAAGGTTAGAGGCTGACATGGCAAATTGGGAGGCTCTAAGAACAAATGATAGGTAGCGCAGCAAAGCGATAGAACGAAGCAACTAGCATAGCAATGATAGTAGTGAGATCCAGGGTAGCAGTCATCTTGCCTGAAATCCCGCTAGTAAGAAGAATGAGTCCATGAAGTAGACGAACGGATGAAGCCGAACCAAGCATAGACGAATGAATCCTCACGATCGCAACGAAATAGGAACTATCGAGAAGAAACACACAACATGGTAAACACACCACACATAGGCAAGACAAGATGCACAACCAAGCATGATGCAAGACAAGACTACATGAAGCTACTCATGGCAAGAGATGATGCAAACAAGAGCAACACACCAAGGCAAGTTTAAATGAGGCCGGAAACAACATATAACAAATCCGGTAAGTCCTCAGATGCGAATTTCGAAATTGGTCCAGATCTGAATAAACCTTATGTTCAAGTTGTTAAACAGCAAGTTAAGATGCACCAATATGATCTACACGAGATTCTAGTCAAGTTACATATAAAGTTCATTTAGTTCGGAGCTACGGCCTAGAAGATATGAGCAAAACAAGTTAAACATGGCATTGATGCAAAATGCATACAAACATCAAGCAAACACCCTCAACACATGTATGCAACATGATAATATGGAACTACATGCAAAAACAAGCAAGTTTCATATAGAGCACACTCAAAACGGAGCAACGGTTCAACACATGCACTCTATACAAGTTTAAAGGACAAGCTGTCCAAAACAACAACTAGGCATATTGCAAGCACCAAAACAACATGCTACAGTACCACAATATGAAAACAAAAGGCATGGGCATGATGTACAGGTAAAGCATGATAAAACATGAACACTGAGCTATCTCCAGAAATCACTAGAACATGCTCCAAAACACATGGCAAGATTGCAAATAATATCAGTTTCAGACTTTGCAGAAATAACATCAGGTTGCAATGTTTAGAGTTATCAAACAACATGTTACAGGAACTTATCATGGCAAACAAAGGCATGGCATGAACCTACTAATTGCATAGAACAAAAGTCCCTTACTGAACATGAGCCAAAAGGATCAGAAGATATGATGGCACCCATGTAAACATGGCAAGTTATATGACAGATTCAAACATGGCAGGAACAACAATAAGTAGGCATGTTGGTGAGCTTGTACCACTCACCACAGAGCAATACATGGCATGACAAGGTTACCAACAGTAAGAATACATGTTTATGAAGCTAAGAATGTAAAGAGAAAGTTCATAGGGTGCATGGATCACTAGCAAAACACATGGCAAAACTGAACTTAATGTTGACAGGCTGATAGCAATATTATTTAGCAAATTTGGAGCATGATTACAGCAAGCTACACCAGGCTATAAATGCAACCAGGGGCATGGATGGATAGAGCATGACATGTATAACAAAACATCCTTAGTGAACATCTCCATATTATGCATAGAATGACTTGTAGCAGTAGGTTTGCATAGCATCACAAAATAACAGATTCAGCCTAGCAAAACAGTAACAACAAGTACCCTACTTAACAAGCTCGATGAACTCAGTACAAGACTCAAAAATATACATGGATGGCACCACTGTAAAGATGGCATGATGCAGTTCAAAACACATGTGGAGCTCGTGCTCATAGGATGCACACATCAAATGCAACAAAAATGACAAAACATCAAGTTATAACAGTTTCAGCAGATTAACAAAATATAGCACTCTTGCAACAATGATTCAGGCATCAAGATGCACTTAAATGAACATGACACGATGGAATGAAGTGTAGATCATCTCACAACGAACATTTTGATATATCATATGCATGAAACGGAGCTACAGATGCAGAGTTATGATGCGATGAATAGGGCAATATTATGCAAAAATATCTCGAGACTTGGTGGAAATTGCATGTCTGAAAAACTAAGCGCTAGATAACTATATCGTGCACAGGCGAGGGATAGGTGCGGGCTGAGGCTCACCTAGTGGGCCGAACCCAGGTTGGCGGGGAGGGGCTTTGCAGGCCGGCGTGCTGGGCCGGCGGCGTGGTGCTGCTGGGCCGGGGCCCATGTAGGCGCTGGGGTCCGTCCTCCCGAGCGAGGAGGCGGGCGACGCTGAGGAGGAGAGGGCCTCGCCAGTGCTGGGGACTCCGGTGGCCGGAACGGCAAGGGGACAAGGGGAGCAGACGGATCCAGGGCCGGCGGGCGAGCTCCAGCCGGATCCGGGACGAGGACGGCGGCCTCGACCAGATCGGCAACGACGGAGCTCCGGTTAGGCGCGGGGTTCGGTGCAGTCTGGGCGGAGGCGGCCTGGTCCGGCCGGATCCGACGCGGCGACGGCGGAGGGCGGCCGGGCGCGGGGCGGCGCGGGCGCTCGGCAGAC
>NC_041383.1:724000362-724044124 GCF_002162155.2 Triticum dicoccoides
CGCTTGGGCCCGGTGGGCCGCGGCGGCGGGGAGGAGAGAGAGAGGGCGCGGGGGGTGACGTGGCGGGCTCCTATTGGCTGGGGCAGCGGCGGCGGACGCGTCCGGCGCCATCCGGACGTGTCCGGCGCTCGGAGGAAGAAGAGGCTAGGGTTAGGGGTGGAAATCATCCGCGAATTTCGGGGGAGGGGACTTATTTATAGATTCTGGGAGCTAGGAGAGTACAAATGGGGTGCGGGTTTCGCCCACACAATCGTGATCGAACGGCGGAGAGAATGGAGGGAGTTTAGATGGGTTTTGGGCCACTTTGGAGGGGTGTTGGGCTGTAACACAAAGAGGGCTTTTACGGTTACTCGGTTAACCGTTGGAGTATCAAACGACCTCCAAATGGCACGAAACTTGACAGGTGACACGACCGATTTTCCAATAAAAATATTTATTGATGAACCAGTCTTTTGAGTCCAGTATGAGAGAAATCCTCCTCACTGGTAGACAATTTCTTGATACAATAAGCCAGTAGCATAAAATATATTACAGGGTTGAACTGCGGTCGCTCAACCAAATTATTACAAGCACGCCAATATTCATACATAATGGCGGACATGACACAGTGGTGTGGAGACATACTACTGACTCATGGATAGGTTGGTGGTGGAAAAACACAGCGGGAAGGGAAATACAAGACTCTAAGAATATCATTTCATCGAACGTCGAGGTGAGGCTCGATAAATTTATTTGGTAGCGGAAGCGGATATAAAACAGTGACCAAATCCAGGGTCGCACGAGACTAACTGGGACTCCTCTAAGTGTCGGACTCGCTATCAAACTCTTCATCCATGAGATCGCCTTCGTCAGCATCTGGCCAAATCAACAAGCCAGTGAGTACTTTGAAAGTACTCGCAAGACAGTTCGGACGTAAGATATAACAAATGCGTGCATGGATGCAACATGATTAATACCTTAATGCACAATAAATAAAATTGGCATAACGGGTAAGTAAAATGGGAAACGGCGGTAGTCCGCCTGAAATCCCACAGAGCATAAATAAGGACCGATCGGGTGTCTGAAGCGACGCCACGAAAGGTGAACAAATAAAAATAAGGAAATGATGCCACAGTCGGGCATCTTAGCGACACCACATAAAGGGCTTTAAAAGAAATACCACAGTCGGCCGTCTGAGCGACGCCACATAAAGGGCTTTAAAAGAAATACCACAGTCGGGCGTCTAAGCGACGCCACATAAAGGGCTTTAAAAGGAATGCCACGGTCGGACGTCTGAGCGACATCGCAGAAAGGGCTTTAAAAGAAATGTCACAGTCGGACGTCTGAGCGACATCGCAGAAAGGGCTTTAAAAGAAATGCCACAGTCGGACGTCTGAGCGACATCGCAGAAAGGGCTTTAAATTCACCAGTAAATAATACTCATAATAAACATTCAATCCATGAGAATAAACGGGTTAGTCCATCCACAGGGATAATTATTCAACCGGACTTAGCACTCATGCGATTCACCGGAGTCTCTGTCATCAAAGCTGACAATTGATTAGGATAAGATGGAACGAAACTTGACATGGAATAGATGATTTGGAGGAATATATGACTCTGCAGAGTTTGTACAAAATTTTTCCCACAGCCAACGGATTTCCGTAGTCACGAAGGACTAGTTCCGTTTACGGTATTTCGGAAGAAAACACAGCTAACCGGTACACACCCATCCTACCTCTCGATGCTAGGAATCACCCTAGTCATCGTCCAAGAAAAACTTTTGAGACGGGGAGATCACAATCTCGAATAGCATGGGATCAAATTTATATACGCGCGCTCTAAGGGGTGCCCCCCTCTCGGTCCCAACCGGAAACACCCATGCCCCCTGACCGGATGACTGGCTTTAATCCAGGGCCATGGAACCATCATCACGGCCTCTCCTCTTTGGTGTGTACCATGAAAGCGGTTTGCAACTTACTAAACCATATTCCTTGTGGAAAACATGTGGTAGTACAAGGAAGGAAATGATAGGTACTGGACCGATATGGTTTGACACTGAAGTCACATAGTCTGGCGTAAGACTGACATGCTACAACACTGCCATCGTACCCATCCTCATGCCAACACATGGCCATTCATATTCACATTCATCCACGTATGGATCATCGAACTCACTCACCTTATTATCACATAAAATAACGTTCATCGGTATGCTCACCAATATGCCATGAAACTCACTAAATGCAAAACATGCCAAGACACTCATCATATCAAAAGTTCAAACATGCTTGCCTGGTTCAGAGTAGTCGGAGCCTAGCTCGGTGAAGTTCGCGGCTCCGTCACCTCCTTCGGTATCTACGGTTTAAAGAAAATATATGCGCTATCGTAAATACCAAGGAGTGCACAGAAAGTAGACCAAATATTTTTCAAATAAATCTGATAAAAAACTAGACAAAATTTTAAAGAGAACAGAAAAAGAATCAATCAAAAATACTTTTATGATTAAAAGTTATAAGGGTTTTTGTCCAGGGACTTATCTGTAATGAAACAGAAGATTTCCAGGGGCTAGTTTATAAAAACAGAAAACGCTTCGGTAGCGACTACGCCAGCCCGAAGAGAAAACGCATTCTGCCCGAAGGCGCTTCCAGAAAACGATTCGAAAGAGAGAGTAGAGAGGCTGACGGTGGGGTCCCACCCGTCAGGTTCAAATGTTCAAACGGGGCGGCAGAGTTCGCCGGCGCCCGAGAGCCGCGGTGGTCGCCGGCGGCGATCCACGGCGAGGCAGAGAGATCGGAGGGTACCTCCATGCTCAGGGCACTCTTCCGCGTCAGTTGATGGTGGTGGAATCGGTCGGCGAGCACCACGTCGACGGCGAGCTTTGCTTCGGCGGACGGCGACTCAGGTGGTCGAGGGGCTCGTCGGAGAGGGCTGCAAAGGTTAAATTGAAGACGAGTTATGCTCCTGGCAGCTAGAGAGAGTAACGAACGGGGTTTGAGCGCCGGAGATGGCCTCACCAGAACGAATCGGGCTGGAGGCCGAGGCGGGGCGAGGCGGCCGGAGCTGGGGGAGGAGACCTCCTCGAGGTCCCCCCTACTGGCCTGGCGGGGTGTTGGTGAGTAGTGGAGGTGCTGCGTGCACGAGAGTGAGCTCGGGACCCCTTTATATAGGCGGTCCGAGGCGGTTGCCGTGAACGAGGATCACCGGCGAGTGATTACGGTGGCGCAGTGCTCGGTCGGGGTGGTTAGGGGGTCGAACGTCATCACGGAGGTTCAATGGGTCCGTTTTGGTGTTAAACTGGCCGGGGTTTGGGTGTTAAGGGTGAGCTCGACGGAACGGGGATGGCGCGGGCCCGTCGGCAGCGGAGAGCGCGTTCCGTGCTTGCCGGCCACGGTGGCTGTGCTACGGGCGTGCGCTGGCGTGCATGAGGCCACGCGGAGAGCCAGGGAGCGATGGGCGGCGCAGAACGGCGTTCTGCCGTGGTGTGCCTCCTGTCGGCCGCCACGGGAGGTCCCGATGCCGTAGAAGACGCCGGCGAGGGCGAGCCAGCGCGCTACCGACGCCAGGGAGGCTCCACGCACGCGTGTGAAGCTTCGGACAAGAGGAAGAGGCGGCGAGGAACGTGCCAAGGGCACTGTGGCCGCGTGACTGAAACTGACGGACTGAAGATGACACTGAAACTGAATTTCTGAACTTTGAACAGTAAAAGTGCCCACAAGGTGTTCGACCGAATGAAACTGGCCTCTGGTGATTTTTCCTTGAGCTGATTTTTGGTGGAGTGGCTTCTCCTTGCTCAAGTAGGCTGCATGATTTTTGGTGGAATTTTTGGAGCAGTGTGGATATGAATTTCACCAAATTTGGCAAATCTGGTCCAAACTTGCAGAGACTGTATTTTGAAAAATTTGAAAAGAGGAGGAGTGGATCAAGATGGTTCTGGGTTGTGGGTTCAAAGGACAATCCAGGAGAATTGGTTTGAGGTCAAAACTCAAATGAAAAAGTGTACTTCCTTTGAAAATCCCTCAGGCTCCAAATAATTTTCAGAATTGATTTGAGGGGAGAAATAATTAGAATAAAATCCAAAACTAGTTTGGATTAGTTGGGACAGAGAACTTAGGTTGATCACAAGGGGGAGGGGAGGTTTTGGAGGGGTTTATCTCAAGGGCAAAAATACAAAGCCAAGGGTGGCTTCAAAGAAAGAAAATCCCAAATTTCATAGGGCTTCACTTAAAATAAAACAAATTAAAACTCCCAAAAAAATAAATTTTTAGAGGGAACTAACAGAGAAGAAGTTTGCAAAAGATCAACCAACAAAGTTTGAAAGAAATAAAATCTTTGCCAAGGCAAAAGGAGGTTTTTAAGAGGAAGGTTTTTTCTGAAAAAGAAAGATTTTAAAAAGCTCTCTCCTCAAAACCACAAAGTTTTTGATAAAAACCCAATAAAAATTTTGGAGTGTCACAACACCTACCCCCTTAGGAAAAATCTCGTCCCCGAGATTTCAGCTGATCCTTAAATAAGTGTGGATGCTCTGTCCGAAGAAAATCCTCGCTTTCCCAAGTTGCTTCACTGTCGGTGTGATTGCTCCACTGGACCTTGAAAAACTTGATGGTTTTCTGTCGGGTCCTCCTTTCAGACTCCTCTAATATTCTTATGGGACGTTCTCGATAAGTGAGGTCTGGCTGTATGTCAATGTTCTCATGGGATACTTGTTTCTCTGGGTTGCTTACGCACTTCCTTAATTGAGAGACGTGGAACACGTCGTGAATGTCGACAAGTCTTCGGGTAAGTCTAGCTGGTAGGCTACAGTGCCTCTTCGTGCCACTATGCAAAATGGTCCAATGAATCTTGGTGCTAATTTTCCTTTAATCTTAAACCGTTGCAATCCTCTCATCGGGGATACTCTCAAGTATACGAACTCACCAGGTTCGAAGCTGACCCTACGATGTTTCTGATCATAATAACTTTTCTGTCGACGTTGAGCGGTCTTAAGTCGGTCCCTGATTAGCTTGACTTTTTCCTCGGCTTCTCTGAACATATCTGGTCCGAAGATGCGGCTGTCTCCGGTCTCTGACCAATTTAACGGGGTACGACATCTCCTTCCGTATAGGGCTTCGAAAGGAGCCATTTGCAAGCTGGCCTGGTAACTGTTGTTGTATGCGAACTCGGCATATGGCAGGCTGTCCTCCCAACTGGTTCCATAGGTGAGGACACATGCTCTCAGCATGTCTTCTAAAACCTGGTTTACGCGTTCTGTTTGTCCATCAGTCTGTGGATGGTATGCGGTACTGAAGGCTAGTTGGGTTCCCAGAGCCTGTTGTAAATGCTCCCAAAATCTTGAGACGAACTGAGTGCCTCTGTCGAAAATTATAGTCTTCGGGACACCGTGCAGACAGACTATGCGGGAAAGATAAATCCTGGCAAGCCTCTGAGTGGTGTAGGTTGTCTTCACTGGAATAAAGTGTGCCACTTTGGTCAACCTGTCAGTGATGACCCATATGGCATCATTCCCGTGTCGTGACCGAGGTAATCCGACAATAAAATCCATCCCTATTTCATCCCATTTCCACTCAGGTATTTTGTTGGGTTGCAGTAGTCCGGCTGGTCTCTGATGTTCAGCTTTTATGCGTTGACATGAGTCGCAACATGCAATGAAGGCGGCTATGTCCCTCTTCATACCGTGCCACCAAAATCTTTCCTGAATATCCTTATACATTTTGGTTCCCCCAGGGTGGATCGAATATGGAGTGGTGTGTGCTTCAGTTAAAACTTGCTGTTTAAGGTCTTCTATGTTTGGCACGCATAGCCTTTCTCCGTACCATAATATTCCTTCATTGTCTATGACGAATTCCGAGGCCTTGCCCATACTCAACTTCCTTTTAATTCCTTCAATGCTGGGGTGACCGGACTGAGCCTCTTTAATTTTCTCCACAAGGTGTGGTTGTATTTCCAAGTTTGATATGGTGCCTTCTACTACCATTATCAAGTTGAGCTTGACAAATTCTTGATGGAATTCGGGCCTCAAGCTGTGCAGATAGTTCCCGTCGGAGCTAGGGTTCCGACTCAGGGCATCGGCCACTACGTTTGCTTTCCCTGGATGGTAATGGATACCAACATCATAATCCTTTACCAATTCCAACCAGCGGCGTTGCCGTAAATTTAGTTCTGGCTGCGTAAAAATGTATTTGAGGCTTTTGTGATCCGTATATATCTCACATCGATTCCCAAGTAGGAAATGCCTCCATTCCTTGAGTGCATGAATAACTACTGCCATTTCTAAATCATGAGTGGGATAATTTTCCTCGTGTTTGCGAAGTTGCCTTGAAGCGTAGGCGACAACCTTGCCTTCTTGCATCAACACGCATCCGAGACCCTTTCTGGATGCGTCACAAAATACTTGAAAATTCTTGTGTATATCGGGTACAATTAATACCGGTGCTGTTGTTAATTTCCGCTTTAGCTCTTGGAAACTTTTCTCGCAGGCTTCTGTCCATTCAAACTTCTTATCTTTCTTGAGTAACTGTGTCATAGGCTTGGATATGGTGGAAAATCCTTCAATAAATCTGCGGTAATATCCTGCCATTCCCAAGAAACTTCATATGTCTGTTACGCTGGCTGGTGACTTCCAGTCGAGTACGGCCTTGACTTTCTCTGGGTCCACTGCTATACCGTCTTGAGTCAGCACGTGGCCTAGAAAACCTACTTGTCTTAGCCAAAATTCGCACTTGCTGAACTTGGCATACAATTGGTGTTTCCTTAGCTCTCCTAGTACAATCCTGAGATGTTCTGCGTGCTCTTCTGGTGTTCTGGAGTATACCAGAATATCGTCGATGAATACTACGACGAATTTGTCCATAAACTTCATAAATACTTTGTTCATGAGGTGAAAAAAATATGCCGGGGCGTTAGTTAATCCAAATGGCATCACTGTGAACTCGTACAGTCCATATCTGGAGGTGAAGGCTGTTTTGGGGATATCTTCCGTTCGTACCTTCAATTGATGGTATCCTGACCTTAAGTCAATTTTTGAGAATACCTTGGCCTGAGCAAGTTGATCAAACAAATCGTTTATCCTTGGCATCGGGTATTTGTTTTTGACAGTGACCATGTTAAGTGCTCGATAGTCGATACACAATCTCAGCGTTCCATCCTTCTTCTTGGCAAATAAAATTGGTGATCCCCAAGGTGAGGAGCTGGCTCGAATGTATCCTTTTTCCAGTAATTCCTTTATTTGCTTCTTCAATTCGATCAACTCGGATGGTGCCATTCTGTATGGTTTCTTGTATATGGGGGTGGTCCCTAGTGCTAGCTCAATGCGGAATTCTATTTCTCGGTCTGGTGGCATGCCTGGCAGCTCTTCAGGGAATACATCTGGAAATTCACACACTACTGGGACCTTGTTTAGCTCAGAAACGTCCACCTTATTTAATCTCGGTTGCCGGGGTCTTTTTCCTTCCTTGGCTGATACTCATTGTCTTCCCTTGGTGGTGTGTGAGAATCACGGTCCTGTTGAAACAGTCGATAAAACATTTATTGGTGGTTAGCCAATCCATCCCTAGGATGACATCCAGTCCTTTATTTTCCAATACAATAAGATTTGCGTAAAACTCCAATCCTTCAAACTCAATGACCACATTCTGACAGTAATTCTGAGAAACTTGCTGAATCCCGGGGGACTTGATTATTATGGATTTCTCCAAAGGAAGCATCGAAAAATTATTTTGCAAAGCAAAACTTTTCGAGATGAAAGAGTGAGAAGCTCCAGAATCAAACAAAACCATTGCAGGTATTGTGTTGACAGGAAACGTACCGAGTACGATATTCGGAGCATTTTGTGCCTCCTCTTTGGTTACGTGGTTCAGATGACCCTTCCTGTGGTTATTGTTGGGATTGAAATTGTTTCGCTTGGGCGCTGAATTATTGCCGCCGTTGTTCGGCTTTGGGGTTGAGTTCCTTGGCTTGGGGCACTGTTTGGCATAATGCCCTTCTTCTCCATAAGCGTAACAAGTAACGCCGGGGCGATAGGTGAATTCCTTGTCCCTTGCATGAAAATTCTTGATTGGGCGCGAGACATTGGATGAGAATTTTGGTGTCCCACCCTTTTTAAAATCTACCTTGCTTCGGTGATTGTGAGTGTGATTAGTCTGGTCCCTTTTTCGCTTGCGGATATCTTCCAGACTGCGTCTCTCATTTTCCAGAGTAATGGCCTTGTCCACCAGCGTTTTAAAATCAGGAAACGTGTGCACGACCAGTTGGCATTTAAGCGCGGGCGCCAGACCGTCAAGGAATTTCTCCATCTTCTTGATTTCAGTCATACGCTCCTCATTGGTGTAGCGGGATAATAGGGTAAATTGACTGTTGTAATCTGACACTGTCATGTTCCTTTGTTTGAGGTCATCGAATTCTCTCTTCTTGATTTTCATACTACTCTTAGGAATATGTGCACCACGGAAACCTTCCTTGAAATCATCCCAGGTTATGTCATTTTCGTTGGGATGCATGTGCAGAAAGTTCTCCCACCACGATGCGGCTGCTCCTGTGAGATAGTGTGGAGCATATAGTACTTTCTCGAGATCTGAACACTTTGCAATAATTAATTTCTTCTCCATATCTCGAAGCCAGTCCTCGGCTTCAAGAGGCTTGTCAGTGTGAGAAAATGTTTGAGGACGTGTCTTCTGTAGCTCAGATAACTTGGAATGTTGCTGATACTGTCCATGATGATTCCCCATGTTGATGACTTGGTTCATCATCTCGCGATGTTGTTGCTGACTCTGTTCATAAAGGTGGCACATTTGTGAAAGTGCCGATTCACTGCCTTGTTGGCTTGACTGTCCCTGAGTGAACTCATTGTTGGGTTGAGTATCATGAATTTCCTCTGGTGGAGTTGGCATGGAACGTGTCCAAGGACGAGACATTTTTCACTCTGGGAATTTTTTTTTGTAAAACTCTTAAGAAAAGCGGAAAGAGTCGCAAAAATAAAACAATAAATGCATAAAGCTGCCAGATATAATTAAATACCCAAGCTTACTTAAGAAATACAAATCAACTTGCGCACGGAGAAGGACTGCTCATTACATAACTTACACGCGGGCGGTAATTATACAGTACATCACTCAGGATATGCGTACATAATCCTGACATGTTATTAAGGCTAGTGCACTTCTCCAGATCCTACATGATGCGCAAACAGGCTACTTCTCACAACCTATGCACATATCTTACAAAGTGGTACAATACATGGCAGCTAAGCGTACTCAGGCAGAGATGTTGACGACCTCCTTTGCCCTGCCGAGGGCGAGGCGTAGCGAGGTTGGGGACTCGACTTCCTCCTCGCTAATGGGCTCCATACGTGTAGTGTTGCGCAGAGCGGACGGAGCGGTTGCCAGGGGCGGAGCAACACGTACAGGAGTGGGCGCGAAGGTTGGTGTAGTGCGCGCTGGAGTGGGTGCAATGACTTGGTTAAATTCTTTGGTAGAAGGCAGGCGACGAGTAGGCGTAAAAGATGCTGATGACGAGACAAAAGTCGGTGGCGGAGCGATGGGTAGGAGCTCCCTCCTGTTGGCAGCACAGCCATGGACTGAGTCCATGCGGGTAGCTACGAAGTCGTCCACCAGGTTGTCGAAGGCTGCCTCCAGGGCCCGGAGATACTCAATGAGCATCTCAAAAGCCTCGTCTCGTTCTCCTCTGGGGCAGGAGTATGCGTAGCAATAGGTGTAAGGCACATGGCACGGAAGATAACGGTAACGACGAGTCTTCATCACGGGAAGGACATCCCTGAGACGAGCTATCGCCTCGCGGGCTGCCATCTGCATAGCATGCCTCTCCGTAGGCATGGCTCTTCCCATGAACCGGAAGCGGCGTAACTCACCACGCCCTCCCCTGAACTGCACCGCGGCCTGGTGCATGGTCAGACTGTCGTTGACTCGGTGCTGGTAGAGTGTGAAGACTGGGCGCACGAATGGCCCCATCGCGACCTGAACGATGGAAGAAAGAAGCTTGACGAACCCATCGGGCACGTTGGCGAAGGTCTGAGACTCGCAGGTGACGTCGGCCATCTACAAAAGTAGGCAAAAATTCTGCAGGGTCAGATCATAAATTTATGCTGACTGACAGAAAATGACTACAATTGCAAAAACATAAAATAGCCCTGTCATGCTAATAACTAATTAGCGATCGCACCTAGTGGCTTCCTACAGTCAGCCTGGCTCTGGTACCAAGCTTGACACGACCGATTTTCCAATAAAAATATTTATTGATGAACCAGTCTTTTGAGTCCAGTATGAGAGAAATCCTCCTCATTGGTAGACAATTTCTTGATACAATAAGCCAGTAGCATAAAATATATTACAGGGTTGAACTGCGGTCGCTCAACCAAATTATTACAAGCACGCCAATATTCATACATAATGGCGGACAGGACACAGTGGTGTGGAGACATACTACTGACTCATGGATAGGTTGGTGGTGGAAAAACACAGCGGGAAGGGAAATACAAGACTCTAAGAATATCATTTCATCGAACGTCGAGGTGAGGCTCGATAAATTTATTTGGTAGCGGAAGCGGATATAAAACAGTGACCAAATCCAGGGTCGCACGAGACTAACTGGGACTCCTCTAAGTGTCGGACTCGCTATCAAACTCTTCATCCATGAGATCGCCTTCGTCAGCATCTGGCCAAATCAACAAGCCAGTGAGTACTTTGAAAGTACTCGCAAGACAGTTCGGACGTAAGATATAACAAATGCGTGCATGGATGCAACATGATTAATACCTTAATGCACAATAAATAAAATTGGCATAACGGGTAAGTAAAATGGGAAACGGCGGTAGTCCGCCTGAAATCCCACAGAGCATAAATAAGGACCGATCGGGTGTCTGAAGCGACGCCACGAAAGGTGAACAAATAAAAATAAGGAAATGATGCCACAGTCGGGCATCTTAGCGACACCACATAAAGGGCTTTAAAAGAAATACCACAGTCGGGCGTCTGAGCGACGCCACATTAAGGGCTTTAAAAGAAATACCACAGTCGGGCGTCTGAGCGACGCCACATAAAGGGCTTTAAAAGGAATGCCACGGTCGGACGTCTGAGCGACATCGCAGAAAGGGCTTTAAAAGAAATGCCACAGTCGGACGTCTGAGCGACATCGCAGAAAGGGCTTTAAAAGAAATGCCACAGTCGAACGTCTGAGCGACATCGCAGAAAGGGCTTTAAATTCACCAGTAAATAATACTCATAATAAACATTCAATCCATGAGAATAAACGGGTTAGTCCATCCACAGGGATAATCATTCAACCGGACTTAGCACTCACGCGATTCACCGGAGTCTCTGCCATCAAAGCTGACAATTGATTAGGATAAGATGGAACGAAACTTGACATGGAATAGATGATTTGGAGGAATATATGACTCTGCAGAGTTTGTACAAAATTTTTCCCACAGCCAACGGATTTCCGTAGTCACGAAGGACTAGTTCCGTTTACGGTATTTCGGAAGAAAACACAGCTAACCGGTACACACCCATCCTACCTCTCGATGCTAGGAATCACCCTAGTCATCGTCCAAGAAAAACTTTTGAGACGGGGAGATCACAATCTCGAATAGCATGGGATCAAATTTATATACGCGCGCTCTAAGGGGTGCCCCCCTCTCGGTCCCAACCGGAAACACCCATGCCCCCTGACCGGATGACTGGCTTTAATCCAGGGCCATGGAACCATCATCATGGCCTCTCCTCTTTGGTGTGTACCATGAAAGCGGTTTGCAACTTACTAAACCATATTCCTTGCGGAAAACATGTGGTAGTACAAGGAAGGAAATGATAGGTACTGGACCGATATGGTTTGACACTGAAGTCACATAGTCTGGCGTAAGACTGGCATGCTACAACACTGCCATCGTACCCATCCTCATGCCAACACATGGCCATTCATATTCACATTCATCCACGTATGGATCATCGAACTCACTCACCTTATTATCACATAAAATAACGTTCATCGGTATGCTCACCAATATGCCATGAAACTCACTAAATGCAAAACATGCCAAGACACTCATCATATCAAAAGTTCAAACATGCTTGCCTGGTTCAGAGTAGTCGGAGCCTAGCTCGGTGAAGTTCGCGGCTCCGTCACCTCCTTCGGTATCTACAGTTTAAAGAAAATATATGCGCTATCGTAAATACCAAGGAGTGCACAGAAAGTAGACCAAATATTTTTCAAATAAATCTGATAAAAAACTAGACAAAATTTTAAAGAGAACAGAAAAAGAATCAATCAAAAATACTTTTCTGATTAAAAGTTATAAGGGTTTTTGTCCAGGGACTTATCTGTAATGAAACAGAAGATTTCCAGGGGCTAGTTTATAAAAACAGAAAACGCTTCGGTAGCGACTACGCCAGCCCGAAGAGAAAACGCATTCTGCCCGAAGGCGCTTCCAGAAAACGATTCGAAAGAGAGAGTAGAGAGGCTGACGGTGGGGTCCCACCCGTCAGGTTCAAATGTTCAAACGGGGCGGCAGAGTTCGCCGGCGCCCGAGAGCCGCGGTGGTCGCCGGCGGCGATCCACGGCGAGGCAGAGAGATCGGAGGGTACCTCCGTGCTCAGGGCACTCTTCCGCGTCAGTTGATGGTGGTGGAATCGGTCGGCGAGCACCACGTCGACGGCGAGCTTTGCTCCGGCGGACGGCGGCTCGGGTGGTCGAGGGGCTCGTCGGAGAGGGCTGCAAAGGTTAAATTGAAGAGGGGGTTATGCTCCTGGCAGCTAGAGAGAGTAACGAACGGGGTTTGAGCGCCGGAGATGGCCTCACCAGAACGAATCGGGCTGGAGGCCGAGGCGGGGCGAGGCGGCCGGAGCTGGGGGAGGAGACCTCCTCGAGGTCCCCCCTAGTGGCCTGGCGGGGTGTTGGTGAGTAGTGGAGGTGCTGCGTGCACGAGAGTGAGCTCGGGAACCCTTTATATAGGCGGTCCGAGGCGGTTGCCGTGAACGAGGATCACCGGCGAGTGATTACGGTGGCGCAGTGCTCGGTCGGGGTGGTTAGGGGGTCGAGCGTCATCACGGAGGTTCAATGGGTTCATTTTGGTGTTAAACTGGCCGGGGTTTGGGTGTTAAGGGCGAGCTCGACGGAACGGGGATGGCGCGGGCCCGTCGGCGGCGGAGAGCGCGTTCCGTGCTTGCCGGCCACGGTGGCTGTGCTACGGGCGTGCGCTAGCGTGCATGAGGCCACGCGGAGAGCCAGGGAGCGATGGGCGGCACAGAACGGCGTTCTGCCGTGGTGTGCCTCCTGTCGGCCGCCACGGGAGGTCCCGACGCCGCAGAAGACGCCGGCGAGGGCGAGCCAGCGCGCTACCGACGCCAGGGAGGCTCCACGCACGCGTGTGAAGCTTCGGACAAGAGGAAGAGGCGGCGAGGAACGTGCCAAGGGCACTGTGGCCGCGTGACTGAAACTGACAGACTGAAGATGACACTGAAACTGAATTTCTGAAATTTGAACAGTAACAGTGCCCACAAGGTGTTCGACCGAATGAAACTGGCCTCTGGTGATTTTTCCTTGAGCTGATTTTTGGTGGAGTGGCTTCTCCTTGCTCAAGTAGGCTGCATGATTTTTGGTGGAATTTTTGGAGCAGTGTGGATATGAATTTCACCAAATTTGGCAAATCTGGTCCAAACTTGCAGAGACTGTATTTTGAAAAATTTGAAAAGAGGAGGAGTGGATCAAGATGGTTCTGGGTTGTGGGTTCAAAGGACAATCCAGGAGAATTGGTTTGAGGTCAAAACTCAAATGAAAAAGTGTACTTCCTTTGAAAATCCCTCAGGCTCCAAATAATTTTCAGAATTGATTTGAGGGGAGAAATAATTAGAATAAAATCCAAAACCAGTTTGGATTAGTTGGGACAGAGAACTTAGGTTGATCACAAGGGGGAGGGGAGGTTTTGGAGGGGTTTTATCTCAAGGGCAAAAATACAAAGCCAAGGGTGGCTTCAAAGAAAGAAAATCCCAAATTTCATAGGGCTTCACTTAAAATAAAACAAATTAAAACTCCCAACAAAATAAATTTTTAGAGGGAACTAACAGAGAAGAAGTTTGCAAAAGATCAACCAACAAAGTTTGAAAGAAATAAAATCTTTGCCAAGGCAAAAGGAGGTTTTTAAGAGGAAGGTTTTTTCTGAAAAAGAAAGATTTTAAAAAGCTCTCTCCTCAAAACCACAAAGTTTTTGATAAAAACCCAATAAAAATTTTGGAGTGTCACAACAGGCGGTCTACAGGTGGTATACCAAGGCCGCTTGGCAAACCTCGGGCCATTTCGAGAAAGTTTAACACCCGCACACAAAACAAGGTCTGAGAGGGGCGACGGGGCACGCGCGAGAGGTCTGGACTCCGAACGGACAACGGAGAGAACCGGGAGAACCCGAACGGATGCAAGTTTTGAAAAACATGCAGATGAAATGCAGATAATGACATGACAAAATGCAACACACGAGCAAATGACATGGAAACTACGACAAATAACTGGCAGACACCTGGCGCATCGAATCCGGGGCGTTACAACACTCCTCCACTAACAAGAGATCTCGTCCCGAGATCTTAGGACCGAGACGGAAGGGAAAAAGGGATGAGGTGAAACAAGAACTCAAGAGAAGAAGCAAAGAATCGAGAGCACTCAAGAAGAAGAGAGGAACGACTAGAATGATGAGAATCGAAAGCTCATGGAATCAGATAGACTAAGAACCACTCCAGTTAGAATGAGATAAGAAACGAATAAGACTGAAAGGATTTAGGCAACACTCTGACTGAACATGGATAGAATAGAACATGAACTTGAGAGGATGGAATGATACTTGATGAACTCTTGAAGAATGAATTAAATCATGAAGAACCACCATGAAGAACTCCGGTGACAAAAGGATGATGAGATAGAATGAAGGATGTAAGAATAAGATGAGCCTTGCGGTGATTTAGATGGGGTTTCCGACGAGATGGCCGAGGAAATTTGAACTCCGGAAAAGGAAAGACGAAAAGACTTGGCACTAGAATTTATTCAACAAGAACAAACTCCGAAGAAAGGGGATTACTAGACGATGATGAAATAAGAATAAGAATTACGTTATCCTTATCCTCAACCAATTTAATGGGTAATGAGCGGATTTGGCATGCAACTTATTTCTCTTGAAAAGGATTGAGAAATGACATATCGCAAACTTGAGAAGGTCTTCATGAACCACCGGTAGGATTGAAAAGAATGAAAGGATTAATATGATGACAAAGGAAAAAGAGTCTGAATGAACCACCGTAAGAATTCGAAAATCATTGATTAAAGAGTATGAATCACCAGGAAGAATTTGAAGAACAAATATGCTAGAGGGGATTTAGATGCAAGAGAACGAGAAGAACTCGAGCTGATTAACGAACATTTTAATGAAGCACCGAGATAAATAGAGAACGATAGATAGAATGACGTCCTCCGGTGAAACGAAAAAGAAATCAACTCCTAAAATACTCCGGATGGGTAAGAAAGAATATCTGACAAACTGAAATAATTCGAGAGGATGATATGAAAACTCTTCTTCGATCTTCAAAGCTGAGAAAGACGACGAGAAACACCACCGAAATTACTGAGATAATCCGGGAGAATGAAACCCGAAAAGGTTGAGCCAACAATGAAATGATTTGAAATCGATCTTGGAGAAGCATCTAACTGATGAAATTGATTCTTACATCACACTTTGAAAAGAATTTGAGAATAACTCCAGGAGAATTAGAAGAGTCAGGTAAGATCCTGGGAAAAGACATGTGGGTTAGGGCCCACTGAAGAGAAAACACCGTTGGAAAGGATTGTTGAACAGAGAGATGATGCACCGGAATGACTGAAGGACTTAGCATGAATGAAACTGATGGTCGAAAGAGGCTCAGACTCCGGGAAGAAGAGGGTGGGAGGGCAGGAAAAACAAAGGCGACTTTTAAGGAATCAACGAATATTTGAAGAGAAAAACACCGGTTGAAAGAATGCAAAGGTCGCATGAGTAGAATGGATACTCGATTACGGACTCCGGCTCCGAGAAGAAGAGGGGTGAGCGGGTGGGAAAAGAAAACAACTGAGGATAGAGAAATAACTTTGTTGAGAGCAAACTGAGGATTGAACTTGCAAAGATGAAGAGGGTCGAGTCAACTTGATGAGAAATGCACCGGATGAAAAGAGCTGAGGAACAACGATCGAAAAAAACCAACTGCGTGATCCTAAAGAAAATTTGGAAGGGAAGAGAAGTAATTCAAAACACCTATGTCAAGATTCCTGACCAGAGCGACGAAGGGGCTGAGGAGTAAAAAGAATTCCTACTCTCCGATATAACTAGACTCAGAAATAGTTTTCTTCTAGACTCAACAACGACCAAACTACACGATCAATCAAGGGGGTTCCTAGGGTCGGTCGAGGCTCTGATACCAACTTGTCACGCCCAAGATGCGACCCTATCCTAAAGGAACTCGAAGGTCCCACCAAGGATAGAAGCGCATCTTGAAGACGCTTCTGCAAGGTGGATATCATTACATCAACATTAAATAATAGATGGAGATACATACAAGAGGCATACAATTCCACACGAATACAACATCAACATACATAAGAACAACATCCGACTACGGATGAAACACAAACAGAAGCTCAAACGGCATCCACCCTGCTAGCCCAGGCTGCCGACCTGGAACCTATCCCCTGATCGAAGAAGAAGCAGAAGAAGAACTCCAAAACAAGTAGACATCGCTCTCGCGTCATGATCATCGCATAACCTGTACCTGCAACTGTTGTTGTAGTAATCTGTGAACCACGAGGACTCAGCAATCAAATTAACATGGGTGTCAACACTAGCAAAGCTTAATGGGAAAGCAAGGGGTAAAAGTGGTGAGGTTGCAGCAGCGACTAAGCAAGATAGAGCGAGAAGAGAGCAAGCAAAACGGTCGTGAAGCTAGCAATGATCAAGAAGTGATCCTGAACTCCTACTTACATCAAACATAACCCAAAACCGTGTTGACTTCCCGGACTCCGCCGAAAAGAGACCATACGGCTACACACGCGGTTGATGCGTTTTAATTCGGATCTGGTGTCAAGTTATCTACAACCGGACATTAACAAATTCCCATCTGCCACATAACCGCGGGCACGTCTTTCGAAAGTTTATACCCTACAGGGGTGTCCCAACTTAGCCCAGGATAAGATCTCGCGGTCAAGAAGGATATTCCTTCTCCCGGGAAG
Source organism: Triticum dicoccoides (assembly GCF_002162155.2). Classification (NCBI taxonomy): domain Eukaryota; kingdom Viridiplantae; phylum Streptophyta; class Magnoliopsida; order Poales; family Poaceae; genus Triticum; species Triticum dicoccoides. Next base: position 724,017,586 of record NC_041383.1, read on the forward strand.
ACCCGATCAGACTCGGAATCCCGGTTTACAAGACATTTCGATGATGGTAAAACAAGACCAGCAAAGCCGCCCGATGTGCCGACAAATCCCGATAGGAGCTGCACATATCTCGTTCTCAGGGCACACCGGATAAGCGAAGCTTACAGGTACCGACGAATCCAAGTTGCCAAGGAATGGTCCTGCACGGTGCTCTAGTTTGGACCAACACTCGGAGGAGCACTGGCCCCGGGGGGGGGGGTAAATAAAGATGACCCTCGGGCTCCGGAAACCCAATGGAAAAAGGGCTAGGTGAGTCAAATGGTAAAACCAAGGTTCGGCCTTGCTGGAGGAGTTTTATTCAAAGCGAACTGTCAAGGGGTTCCCATAAATCACCCAACCACATAAGGAATGCAAAATCCGGGAACATAACACCGGTATGACGGAAACTAGGGCGGCAAGAGTGGAACAAAACACCAGGCATAAGGCCGAGTCTTCCACCCTTTACCAAATATACAGATGCATCAATTAAATAAGAGATATTGTGATATCTCAACATAATCCTGTCCATCATGGGGCAATCTTCAACTTCACCTGCAACTAGCAACGCTATAAGAGGGCTGAGAAAAGCGGTAACATAGCCAAGCAACGGTTTGCTAGGAAGGGTGAAAAAGGTTAGAGGCTGACATGGCAAATTGGGAGGCTCTAAGAACAAATGATAGGTAGCGCAGCAAAGCGATAGAACGAAGCAACTAGCATAACAATGATAGTAGTGAGATCCAGGGTAGCGGTCATCTTACCTGAAATCCCGCTAGTACGAAGAACGAGTCCATGAAGTAGACGAACGGATGAAGCTGAACCAAGCATAGACGAATGAATCCTCACGATCGCAACGAAACAGGAACTATCGAGAAGAAACACACAACATGGTAAACACACCACACATAGGCAAGACAAGATGCACAACCAAGCATGATGCAAGACAAGACTACATGAAGCTACTCATGGCAAGAGATGATGCAAACAAGAGCAACACATCAAGGCAAGTTTAAATGAGGCCGGAAACAACATATAACAAATCCGGTAAGTCCTCAGATGCGAATTTCGAAATTGGTCCAGATCTGAATAAAACTTATGTTCAAGTTGTTAAACAGCAAGTTAAGATGCACCAATATGATCTACACGAGATTCTAGTCAAGTTACATATAAAGTTCATTTAGTTCGGAGCTACGGCCTAGAAGATATGAGCAAAACAAGTTAAACATGGCATTGATGCAAAATGCATACAAACATCAAGCAAACACTCTCAACACATGGATGCAACATGATAATATGAAACTACATGCAAAAACAAGCAAGTTTCTTATAGAGCACACTCAAAACGGAGCAACGGTTCAACACATGCACTCTATACAAGTTTAAAGGACAAGCTGTCCAAAACAGCAACTAGGCATATTGCAAGCACCAAAACAACATGCTACAGTACCACAATATGAAAAGAAAAGGCATGGGCATGATGTACAGGTAAAGCATGACAAAACATGAACAATGAGCTATCTCCAAAAATCACTAGAACATGCTCCAAAACACATGGCAAGATTGGAAATAATATCAGTTTCAGACTTTGCAGAAATAACATCAGGTTGCAATGTTTAGATTTATCAACCAACATGTTACAGGAACTTATCATGGCAAACAAAGGCATGGCATGAACCTACTAATTGCATAGAACAAAAGTCCCTTACTGACCATGAGCCAAAAAGGATCAGAAGATATGATGGCACCCATGTAAACATGGCAAGTTATATGACAGATTCAAACATGGCAGGAACAACAATAAGTAGGCATGTTGGTGAGCTTGTACCACTCACCACAGAGTAATACATGGCATGACAAGGTTACCAACAGTAAGAATACATGTTTATGAAGCTAAGAATGTAAAGAGAAAGTTCATAGGGTGCATGGATCACTAGCAAAACACATGGCAAAACTGAACTTAATGTTGACAGGCTGATAACAATATTATTTAGCAAATTTGGAGCATGATTACAACAAGCTACACCAGGCTATAAATGCAACCAGGGGCATGGATGGATAGAGCATGACATGTATAACAAAACATCCTTAGTGAACATCTCCAAATTATGCATAGAATGACTTGTAGCAGCAGGTTTGCATAGCATCACAAAATAACAGATTCAGCCTAGCAAAACAGTAACAACAAGTACCCTACTTAACAAGCTTGATGAAATCAGTACAATACTCAAAAATATACATGGATGGCACCACTGTAAAGATGGCATGATGCAGTTCAAAACACATGCAGAGCTCGTGCTCATAGGATGCACACATCAAATGCAACAAAAATGACAAAACTTCAAGTTATAACAGTTTCAGTAGATTAACATCATATATCACTTGCAACGATGATTCAGGCATCAAGATGCACTCAAATGAACATGACACAATGGAATGAAGTGTAGATCATCTGACAAAGAACATTTTGATATATCATATGCATGAAACGGAGGTACGGATGCAGAGTTATGATGCAATGAACAGGGCAATATTATGCGAAAATATCTCGGGACTTGGTGGAAATTGCAGGTCTGAAAATCTGAGCGCTAGATAACTATATCGTGCACAGGCGAGGGATAGCTGCGGGCTGAGGCTCACCTAGTGGGCCGAGCCCAGGTTGGCGGGGAGGGGCTTTGCAGGCCAGCGGCCTGGTGCTGCTAGGCCGGGGCCCACATGGGCGCTGGGGTCCGTCCTCCCGAGCGAGGAGGCGGGCGGCGCTGAGGAGGAGAGGGCCTCGCCGGTGCTGGGGACTCCGGTGGCCGGAACGGCAAGGGGACGAGAGGAGCAGCCGGATCCGGCGCCGGCGGGCGAGCTCCAGCCGGATCCGGGACGAGGACGGTGGCCTCGACCAGATCGGCGACGGCGGAGCTCCGGTTAGGCGCGGGGTTCGGTGCGATCAGGGCGGAGGTGGCCTGGTCCGGCCGGATCCGGCCATATCCGGCGCGGCGACGGCGGAGGGTGGCCGGGCGCGGGGCGGTGCGGGCGCCCGGCGGACTGCGGCGCGGTCGCGACCTCCGGCGGGGAGGAGAGAGAGAGAGAGAGGGCGCGGGGGTTGACGTGGCGGGCTCCTATTGGCTGCGACGTCGGCGGCGGACGCGTCCGGCGCCGTCCGGACGTGTCCGGCGCACGGAGGAAGACGAGCCTAGGGTTAGGGGTGGAAATCATCCACGAATTTCGGGGGAGGGGACTTATTTATAGATTCTGGGAGCTAGGAGAGTCCAAATGGGGTGCGGTTTTCGCCCACACGATCGTGATCGAATGACGGAGAGCATGGAGTGGGTTTAGATGGGTTTTGGGCCACTTTGGAGGGGTGTTGGGCTGTAACACAAAGAGGGCTTTTACGGTTACCCGGTTAACCGTTGGAGTATCAAACGACCTCCAAATGGCAAGAAACTTGACAGGAGGTCTACCGGTGGTATACCAAGGCTGCTTGGAAAAGCTCGGGCCATTCCAAGAAAGTTTAACACCCGCACACGAAACAAGGTCTGAGAGGGGTGACGGGGCACCCGCAAGAGGACTGGACTCCAAACGGACAACAGAGAGAACCGGGAGAACCCGAACGGATGCAAGTTTTGAAAAACATGCAGATGGAATGCAGATGATGACATGACAAAATGCAACACACAAGCAAATGACATGGCAACTACGACGAATAACTGGCAGACACCTGGTGCATCAAATCCGGGGTGTTACACGTCAGCAGCCTGAACGCGTATGAGAGGCTGACTTTTCCTCATGAATATGCAGGAGGGATTTGTTCCCGTTACAGCCTAGTCTGGTTTACAGTGAGCATAGATTAATATACCTAGTAGCATCCAAGTAGTATGGCTTAAGTTGTGAATTTTTTGTGTTCTCTTTTACGTTGGGCCGCCCAACTATTTGGTTGTAGCTCCGCCACTGCAGCATGGCATTGCATAATTCACATATATAATGCCTTTGCAACAAGATAGCATTGTATAATTCACATATATAATGTCTTGCAACAAGATCGCAATGCATAATTCACATATATGGTAATTAGACACTGAACAGGTGGCATTCACACAAAGCATGTCTAAACTAATCAAATGGCATAGCAATGCGAGACACCATACGCACGATATGAGCAACATAACCCTGCCAAGTTAGAGCATACACCTCGGGGGGGGGAATAGGACTGGTTATCTGTCTCTGAATCCTCCTCTGAGGAGCTATCCGTAACCAGCGACATATGCGCTTCGTCAGATAGCATAGTCTGTTCAGAAGACCTGGTTTTCACTCCAGAATTTGCCATCACCGTGTCAAATGGCTGATGCACATGAAGAGCAGTTGAATGTACTAACATTGTTGACGAATGTAATATGTAACGAAAAAAAGATGGCCTGATATAATTTACATATAAGATGACTGGCTAAGCAGGATGGCATTGCAAAATTCACATATATGATGCCTGGCTAAACAAGGTGGCGTTGCATAATTCACATAAACGATGAATAAACTAAACAGATGGCATTCGCACAAAGGATGTCTAAACTAAGCAGATGACATATTTGATGTATAAAGTAAGCAATGCAAGACACCATATGCATGATATAACCAACATCAGCATGCGAAGTTAGAGCGAAGACCTCAGCGAGTAAATAGGAGTTATCTTCTCCTTCTGAATCCCCCTCAGAACAGATATCTTCCCCTCGATTACAATCCGAAATGCGTGGAGGGGGGCTGCCTTTGCGCCTACCATGGAGCGACGTCTGCATGAAATTATATTGCCACGCAAGGCTCGTCTCTTTTGCTCTACATGTTCAGTTCCATTGTTTACAATAACGGTCATGCATAGGAATAAAACATAGTGAGATTATGTAAGGAGTGCATGCAGAAATCCAGAGTGATGGTAGCAACATGTGGATAGACCCAAAACTAATAATAGACCAATAATAGTAGGCAAATAATGGCTTCAGTTAATTAATACAGATAATGGCTTCTTTACTTTTTGTTTCCCACCCAACATGAAACTCATAGTAGACACCGGAGATTACCCAGATAGTAGATAGATACTATTGATAGCGGCCCCGATATGTACCCCACAACCATTTAAAAAATCAAGTTTGACCATTAGTTTGGAGCTGACTCAGAGTCTAATCGGTGAACAGGACGATAAAGTAGCATGTAATATTAAGCGATGCATAATGTAAGCAGACACGAAAGAGTGCGACCTCTCTTGCGGACCCATGTAGTCCTCGAGGTCGTCTGCTTGATTGATGATGGTAATGCAGTTTTCATGGCTGCCAGCGGCGGACAAGAAGATCTGAGGCGGCGAAAGACAGTCTGGAGGCCAGATCCCTGCTCTGCTGGACCCTTCTGTCGTTGGAGCAGCTGAGCTGGGGTGGACGACGGCGCAGCAGGACCGGGACAAACCACACAAGGTTTTCTTTGACAACTATCTGTAAGAGAAGTAATTCTGTAAGGGCTCGTTTGAATTGGAGGATTCCAACAATGCAGGGATAGGAAATAGACAGGAATAGGATAGGAATGCACGTGCAAAACAGAGAATTTAAAAACACAGGATTTCTGCCAATCTGGGTGTTTGATTCACAACAATTGGAAGATCACAGGATGCAAAGAAGCATGGTGAGATTAATTCAGACCACAAGAAAATGTACGGTTATAATGCTATTATGCTACTATCTCTTAGTCTTGTGCTTCATGAATAGGAATTTGAAAAGGAGGACAAGTGAAAATTAAAATTCCTACGTTTTTCCTTTCAAGGAGACACTAAAGGAACAAATCTGTGTGCTTAGTGGACAATATATATAACATGTAGAGTAAAAAAGAGATGCAACAAGTGTACAACCTCTTTGGCGAAGCCATGTCGATCTCAGCGTGATTGGGTTGGCCGGTGAGGATGCTCCGGCTGACTCTGCTGTCAGAGGAGGGGAAGAAGATCTTAGGCGTCTGGAGATGGAGCCCGAGGTACTGCTCCACTGTGATGGAGGGTTTCGTTGTTGGAGCAGCTCCGGTGAGTTGTACGACGCCGAGGCTGAAGCAGGACAAGAGAGACAACGAACAACGTTAACCTGAGTGGAATTCTAATAGCATCTCCAATACATGACGTAAAATACATAACCAAAAAGTGCTAGATGTAAAATACATCAGCCGCTCATCTCTGAACTTAACTGTCGAAACTGAACTTAACTGTCGAAACTGAACCTAACTGTCGAAACTGAATTTTGGTGTCGAAACTGAATTTTGTTGTCGAAACTGAACGCACTAGCAAGGTGAGGCTACACGTCGGTCGACTAACTTTTTCATCTCTGGTCAGTCGATTTTGCAGCCGTTGGATACGAAATGAAGGGCCTGCGGTTCATCTTCCTCCACCCCCCCTGAGCCGCCAGCCACCAACGGCCAAACTGCAGCCCCCTGCCACCCGCTGTCGGCGGTGCGCCTCCCCGACCGCCCCGAAAACACTCCCCACCGGTCGTCCGCCGCCACCCCGGCCATCCCTCTAGCCCCCCCCCCAGTGCCGAGCTTTTTCTCCGGCGATCCCCACGCCACCATCCCGCCAACGCCCCGCCACCACCGGCGACCACCGTCCCCATCCTGAACCCTAAGATAGATAGTGGGGTACCTCTCCAGCGAGCCCCCCTCCCTGCTGCGGCTGGTTCTTCCTTCACCCAGGCGAGCCCACCCCTTGGAAATTGACTGGCCCAAAAGTCGATTTAGTCGGCTGAAGTGTAGCCAAATCGGAGCAGCATCGCAAGCAAGAGCAAGAGCGAGAGCAGCAGCGCGAGCAAGAGCAATAGCAAGAGCAGACCAGGCAGGGGACCGAGAGCAAGAGCAGAGAAGCAGCGCGAGCGAGAGCTAAAGCAGCAGCAGCTCCTACTGATGTGGACGTCTCCGCCGAGGGAGCGACGCCGTGGAGGAAGTGGTCGGCGACGCCACCGTGGATGGAGCCGCGCCGTGTCGGCTCGGGACCGAGCGCTGGCAGCACCGTCAGATCGAATCAAGAAGAAAATGCGGCGATTAGTGTAAAACCTCTTTGGTGGCGCCAATTAGGCCGCAGCGTCATCCGAGGAAACGGTGATGATGATGCTCTTTCGGTGGTGCAGGTGAAGACGACGGTGTGGGAATGGAGGTGGCGCGAAAGACGAGGGGAACATCGGGGCAGCTCCTTGGAGGTGGAGGACGGGGTGGATGAACCGGCGGGACGATGAGATCGACGACGGATCCTCATCCGGTACGGTGGATAAGGGACGTCGAGGTGTTGCAGTGGACGACGTCGTCGGGGAAGAAGCTCCGGCTGGGTGGCGGACGGAGAAGGGTGTGGGGTTTCGTCGTGAGTTTTCGCGGCCTCGGTGTACGAATGGGTGGGCGGATGGGAAGGCAGTGGGGAACCATGGCTTAGAGACACGCTTGTCCGAAATGTGGGGTAAATTACGAAAGTACCCCCCACCGATTTGAGGCGGTTCTTTCAGTTCAGGGGTACCACGGGCATTTCGCGTGTCGGGATTTCACAGGAGGTGGGAGTTTTCGCGCGCGTTGTAATTTCGGAATAGCAAGGCGCGGGTTGAGATGGAGGGAGTTGTCGGATCACAACAAGACAAAGATATATCTTAAATATTTCGGGCTAACAAGGCGCGGGTTGAAATTTCCGGACAAGCCTAACGTGTACTGTACCAAATCAATGCGCACTACAAATGTCATTCAGAACTTTGAATTCATGTTATGCTAAATTAAAATATTTCGCTATGTGTATAATGCATGCAACCTACTACTCAAATGAACGTTTTAGTGCATTCCAAACGTATATACTACCGATTCAATATGAACTAAATTTGAATAAGATCTACAGTAATGATTGTTGTGAAGTCAAAGCATTTGAATTTGTTTCTCTATTTTAATAAGATCTACAATCATCATTATTGTCAAGTTAAACCATCGTTTGTGTATTATCTTCACGGCACACCACATGATCTGTATCGAGTTACATATGAACTATGTGTACTATATGAACTCGAACTAGATTTTTTGAATCCACTTTATTTTGATTTCAAATCACATTACATTTCTAGCTCTAGCTAGATCTTCATAATCTAAACCATGTCTCATATGTATAATGTGTTTATCATGTTATGTATGGTGCCCCGCCCCCTATGCCTACAAGTATTTAGATGTGAGTTGCAAACACCACACATTACCACAAATTCAAATAAAATGTGAGAATGTTCGATATATAGTATTCTTCAGATTGTTCGATATTTAGTTGTAAGCTGCAAACGCCGCACATTATCACAAATTCAAATAAAATGTGAGACTGTTTGATGTATAGTATGGTTTAGATTGTTCGGCATTTAGCTGTGAGTTGCAAACGCCATGCATTATCACATTATGGTATAACATGTGCACATCACGTGTATCACCGCTATATTCATGCATGCAATGTTTAAAATACTATGATCTCCTATTCAAATATATGAATCCGCTTTCATATCAAATTATGATCTTTGTTAGTCTCTTACACCCACACAGTCCTCTAACCTTTGTAGCTACCACTAACTTTCTCTCGTGCATGCACACGCCCTCCTCGCCCTCCCCCGGCATTCTATCCACCGGGCACATTCATTTTTTCCTTTAGGTCGTTCTCCCAGAGTCTCCACAACTCCTTTCCGACACACATAGATCGATAAACCTCTCCAGCAATGTCCGCCTACAACATACACACACACCTTCAATCTCCTTCTTTATGTGTCCTTGCCTCGTGTCTCTCATATGGTCAGACACACATGTAAACTCTCACCCCTCTTTTAATCTATCTCACAACCGCACACTCCTTCCCCTATCCAGCTAGTAGTTGGGCCTCTCGCACCACCTCCTAGCTCCATTCTTTCTGTCTATCCGTCTCGCTGGGCCTTATTTGCCTCTAACAAAGGGACGTACACCGACCGATCTCTCGCTATACATATAGCCAGCTAGGTCCTTATAACTCGTTTTTACCCACACATCGATCGATCTACCTCATTAGTTGTGTCTCTCCCTTCCTCCGACAAACAAAAATTGATCTACCGATCTAGTTAGGTTTGCTTACCAAACACATGGTTCCCCTTCATCATCCATGGATGCGTCCCGACAGATCTATCACGCACAGGCACACACAGAAACACATCCCCACTCTTATTGATAACATTGTAGTTCCACCCTTAGTTTGTCTAGTAGGCCTCTCCCAACATCTCCGAGAAGCAACTCCATCAACATCCAGCACTATACCCCTCTCCCTCCCTCTCCCTCCTTCTCTCTCTCCTCTCTCTCTCTGTCCCATTATATTTCCCGTCCTTCAGTTATGTATGGATGTCGACCGATCTCCCTCATGACATAGCTGGGTCTCTCCTTCTCAACACATATACGAGTCATTCTACCTCTATAGTTAGGCCTCTGCCTACCCCTCCCCCCACCCCCTACCCCCCATACACACCGATACATCAAGCGCTCTAGTCATGTCTCCCTGCCACACACAAACTTGACATGTGCCCTCTAACGTTCTGGTAGGCCAGTCGCCCTATATCTGTGACTTGCACACACACACGCAATTTCGATGGCTCTCTTCATCGATCTCGCACCCACCCGTACTTGATTCTCTCTTCGACTCTATCGATAGCTATGACCCCTCCCTTTCTTCTCGTGGATTGCCCGATCCTCTATGTATGACATGGATAGGCCTCCATTTCACACACATTGCATGCAAAATTTTGTTTGAGATGTCATCAACACATATTCCCAAAATAATTCACGAAATCAACCCCCACCCCACCCCCACCCCCACCACAAAACAAAAAACACTCACGAACGCGGTTTGTATCTCTCACACACACCCACGTAGGTGGGGGACGTGCACGAAGAGAAGAGGTGCATGCACGGCGCATGTACTCCCTTCTCTTTCCCAACCACACCCGCGTGGGTACACGGTGGAGCTCATTTCTGTACGAAAAAGGCAGCCCACGTGGTAATTTGGCACGTGTACTGGTTGTCCACTTGGTGGAGGGAGGATCGTCTACCACGGGTGAACAAACAAATTGCGACTTGACGCGTTATGTTAAATTAAAAAAGAGGCAAACCATGTGGGGCCTACCTTAGAGGCAAGGCTCTATACACTAGAGTACTTTTGATGTGTCCCGTCAACTCGTAGAATGAGGAGAAGCTTGCTTAGTACGCCGTCTCCCCCGCCCACGGGCGCGGTGGCTCGCAGGATGAGGTGAAGCTTGCTCCTCCCTCGCCCATGCGCGTGGTGGCTCGCAGGACGAGGAGAAAAATTTACTACTCCCTCCGTTTACTACTCGTCCCTACTACCTTGGTTATAGAGATTATATCATATTGTTTGGAATATATATGTCCTTAGTAGATTTCAATATGAACTACTAGTACATACTCCAAACAGTGATGTATATAGACGTATTTTAGAGTGTACATTCACTCATTTTGCTTCGTATGTAGTATCACTCTCCCTCGCCCCTCGACCCTCGTTGCCATTGTGACCTTTTGTTGCACTACACAAAACACTTTTGTTTTAAGACTATTTTGTGCAGTTCAACCAAAATGTCACACCGACAATGTTGCTTGATTGCTTGATCTTAGTGGAACTGCACAAGAGGAGATCTTACTTCCTATGCGTTAAGGCGAATTTGGTTCAGATATTCTTCTGGTGAGTTGTTCGAATTCCGCATCATGAGAGGTCAGTACTAGCCTTCTTTCACATGATTCTGCAGTGTGCTTTCATATGTTGTTCTACTTGTACGATAATGTTGCTTGATTTTAGTGAACTGCACAAATGGAGACAAGACTTCCAATCTGTATGTGCACCGTAATATCCCATTGAGGTAAGATAAGGATATTTTACAACTGCTAGCCTGTATTTTGCCACTTTCATCAGAAAATTAAGTTTAGTACTATACTTGTGCTCCCTAATTGACATGCCAAATCTTACATTGAAGGCGAAGCTTGTCTGTTATTGAACCAAGTGATGAAGGGGAAGAACAAGCGGAAGAAAAACAAAAATCAACTCCCAGTGCTCTAATGAAGCACTTGAACTGTGATGACACAAGTAATGATATAGTTTTGCATCTTAATTTATTGCTATGGCTGGAATGAGCAATTGTTTTGCCACTGATTTGATGCCATACGTAATTATCTCTACTTGTGCAAACAGGGATCTTCTTTGAAGATACCATATATTTTAGTGGAACTGCACAAAAAGATATAGTAAGCATGGCCACCATAGTAGATAGCAACAGATGGTTCCGGAGAAGTGCTTCATCTGTATGCTCTACACAATCAGCCTCCTGACAAAGGTTGGTACTCGCCCACTAATTCATCCATATGATTGAGCTTTGTCATCTCTATTAGGGTTGTGCTACTGTTTAGATACTGTCATGAAAAAGTGGTATTGTCCTTGAGAAGTGCTTCATCTGTGTTGTTTTAAATATTTCCTTTCCTTTTTTCGAGGAAATAGGGATGCTAGCATTTAGTTGTCCTCTTGTCTTTGCACAATAGGATCATCTTCCTCTGAAGAAGAATATGGAGTACGTGAAGTGACTAGTTCTGATTATGCCAGGATGAAGAAGCACTGTATCTTCTCATCAGAAGGAGCAGTTGAAGGATGGTTACATTACTCCCCACAAGGCCAAACTAACTTCAGCTCAGAAGGACTGACAAATCTCCATTTTTTTGTTGTGATGCGCGAGTACAATGTTGTTCTAGGATTCTCATCAGAAGGAGCAGTTGAAGGATGGTTACATTACTCCCCACAAGACCAAACTAACTTCAGCTCAGAAGGACTGACAAATCTCCATATTTTTGCTGTGATGCTCGAGTATAATGTTGTTATAGGATTCTTTTTGGTGAGTTCCATTTTTCTAAAAGTGTGCTCTACATGCACCATGTAGGTGCCTATTTAAACTGTCAATTCATAGTACATTTTGCTTTATACTAATCACTTTTTTGTATTTGTGCAAACAGGGGTGATCGGCTTGATTTCAATGGGAACTGCACAAAATGTTCATGAATACATTGAATCATTCATTTCCACCACAAGAAAGGAAGTGCCGATAAGTTCAAGGCATTGCAACATATAAGGGCGAAATCATACAAGCTACGCGTGAATTTGGTTGATTTTGGTGGAACTGCACAAAAAGAACAGTTGGTTTATTTAGCACGAGGTGCCATGTCAATGTCCGAACTGATGGCAAACCCTGCCCATTCCACAATCGTAGGCATTTGATATTTTGGAATGGGACAACCTTGTCAAATTTTTCTCATTGATTTTAAGACATGCGTTTGATATTTTCGAATGGGACGCCCTTGCTGTCAGCAGCGTCGATCAATTTTTTCTTTATTCTTTAGTTTTGAAGTAAATATTGCCTCTAACATGTGAGTCGCTGAGATGCATAATCATCGATTGTTTTGAATGTTCTCTATGAATTGCCAGCCCTGTGTGTTTGATTGCAATGTACAGAAACGCTAAAAAGCTTCTCAAACTCTTTGTACTCCTTCTGTTCCTTTTTACTTCGCACATTGTGAAAGTGCATACTTTTTTGTATAAGATTGGTCAAAGTAGAGATACTTTGACTGCAGACAAAACATGTATAGAAAGGACCGGAGGGAGTACATGTGAAACTGCTGCAAACGAGGTGATCACCCTGGGAATAATGCTAGTACGTATTGTTTTGCATGTTCATCCAATGCCAGTGATACAGGAATTCGAACTAATCGAAATAAATTCATTCATACACGGTCGGATTTCATATAAACATGCCGGATTTAATTACATTTCATACATTCTTCAACTAAAAAGGGGTGTTTGTGGCAGCATGCATCTCCCAGATGCAGAGGCCGGGGGTCATCCTCCTTTTCTAAAAAAACTAAAAAGGGGTGCGCTGGAGGTATAATTAATTAACCGAAGCTACCCACCTGTGTCTCGCTGAGCCGAACAGAAGCTTCAGTGACTTAACTGCAGGTGCAGTTGCGTAACTAACATGTGGCCTGTTGGGCCCACGTGTCAGTCAGCCAACTGCACCAGCAGTTAAGTAGAAGCAGCGTTCTTCTCCAGCGCAGCTCTCCAACTCCACGTCGCTGCCAAGAAGCTAACCTGCCGTCAATGGTCAACCCGCCTAGCTTTGCTTCAACCGGAGGGTAGCAACGGTGGCCTTACTTGGACCCGAGCGGCGGCGACCTACCGTGTTCTACTCTTCCTCGTTTTCTGTGTGGTGTGGCCTCGTTGGCAGCGGGGCGGGGCCTCGGCGGAGCTGGCGATGTCCTTTGTCTCGTTGCCGGCGGGCGGAGCCTCAGCGGAGCGGTGGAAATCCTCCAACACATTGCCGGCAGGGTGGGGCCTCTGCTGAGCCGGCTATGTCCTCTGCCTCGTTGTTGGCGGGGTGGGGCCTCGGCAGAGCTGGCGGTATCCTCTGCCTCGTTGTTGGCGCCTCGAGGCCTCGGCGGAGCCGGCGGTGTCCTCTGCCTCGTTGTTGGCGCCGCGGGGCATCGTCGACGCCAACTGTTGGGGGTTGGATACGACATATGCCAAAGGATGGCTTATCATGGTGGGAGCGAGTAGAACGTCGCCGGTGCCTGGAAGCGGGATGAGGCGAAGACATGCACGCCGGCGGATCTTACCCAGCTTCAGGGCTCTCCTAGGAGATAACACCCCTACTGCTGCTCTGCAGGGTCTCCGCATGATCACTCAAGCAAGGTGACTACAATGGTGCTCCTAGAGCTGTTTTGGGAGGCAGGAGAGAGCAATGCTAGTTCTCTCCTCCCGTGCTATCTGGTCTATCTCTATTCAGGTCCGAACCCTTTGCATGGGTGCCCCGGGGGGTTTATATAGGCCTACCCCCTGGGGGTAGAATAGTAATGCGGCTGGGCGCGGGTCCCAGCCGTCTGTCTCTCAGGCCACCGTCCTTCCTGCCGGCTTCTGGGACCCGCCGACTGGCGGGTCCCGCGGACAGGCTTGATACTGTAGCGACACTCCTGGTGACGCAGGCTTGGTCATCGGGTCGTGGCAACAGTGCCGCCTTCTATCGGGCGATCACCGTCGCCATTCCCCATCTTATCTGGTTAATGGCACGTGGGGCCCTGGGGAGGAGTCGGCCGACTCCAGGGAGGCCGACTCCCACAGGTCCGTCTTCGGGTACCCAGGCCGCCTTCGGCCCTCCCACTGACAGGCGTCCCCGCCGCCTTCGGGTCGTACAGGCCGGCGTCATGGGCATAGTGTACTACGCACTATGGCTGAGGTCAGGGCAGGCATGGCAACAGTGCCGCGCCTCGCCGGAGATCTTCCAGCGATACGGCTCACTGTAGCCATGCCGGCCCCTCGTGAGCAGGGGGGAACGGCCACGCCGTGACCGTACCCCGTATTGTACTTCGGGATGAGGGAGGAGTCTTGGGCCGACCCTCCATAGTCGGCCTCCTTGGAGGTCGCCAGCTTGGAGTCGGCCTCTCTGGAGGTCGTCAGCTTGGAGTCGGCCTCTCTGGAGGTCGCCAGCTTGGAGTCGGCTTATCTCGGAGTCGTTGTCTGGGACTCGGTTTGAGGGGCGCGGCCTGCCCCGATGTCTTGAAAGGTCCCGGGGCTCGGGTTAGCCTACCCGTGGCCCATTACTCCGACAGTAGTCCCCGAAGCTGGTGAAGCCCGGCGGTCGCTGCATTGTGGGGCTCCAACAGCTTCAATCTTTTATAAGTGCAGACTCTGGGACTCGGCTGCCGTCTTCCCTTGGGCCGACTGTCGAAAGTCGGAGCTTTGGTGAAGAGCCTCAGTTCGAAAGTCGCGGCGGGAAACCAGGCGGCGTGCCTGATACACCTCCCTGCTGCCATCAAGGCGGTCCTATCGCGTGGCGCCATGTGGGGAGAACAGTCTGCCTGCCCACACGTGCGATGGGACAGGCCGTCAGGCGGGGCGCGCCACTACCGCGCCTCGGCATACGGACGGATCCGTTGCAGCCGTGGACGGTTGGTTTTCCCACGTCGCTACTACGCGCAGTAACTTCGTGGGGTAAATCATGGGGCAGTGTGGGACATCGTGTGCAGTTAATCCCACGCCCACCCCCTCGGCTTCTCAGCCCGCTGGGCTATAAGTAGGCGGGGGGAAGCGCAGCGGCACAGCTCGCGCGCCCTTCTTCCCTGCTCCCCCGGCCCATCTTGCTTTCTCTCCTTCCTTCCTCCGCCGTTGAGCCAGAGCACACCATACCGCGGCGATGAGCTCTTCCTCCGCCGCGGCCCCTGCCGTGCGCTCCGGCGTGTGGGACGGCTCGGAGGTAGAGGAAGAACACATCGAGTTCCTCCGCCGAACACGTCGTCTTCCCAGCGCGGACCTCGTGCGCGCCCGCGCCGCGCCGGAGGGGGAAATCCGGCCAGCGCCGGAAGAGGGCGAGCGGTCGTCTTCCGCTCGCACCTTATGCGCCACCTGGGGCTGCCGGCGAGCGGCTTCTTCCGCTCGTTCCTGGAGTTCCACAGTCTTCAGCCGCGCCACCTCACACCGAACACGGTGGTGCTGCTCTCTGCCTTCGCCACTCTGTGCGAAGGTTTCCTCGGCCTTCTCCCCACCATCGAGCTGTGGGGGGAATTCTTCTCTTCTAAGCTCGGCACGCACATCGCCGGCGTGCCGGCTTAGTGCGGCGCCTTCATCGCGATGCGGCGCTCGACGGCCGACAATCCCTTTCCTCCCATCGCGCTGATCAAGTCGGTGAAGATGTGGCAGCGCTCGTACTTCTATGTGAAGAACCTCGCCTCCGACGGCGACTGGGTCAACCTGCCGCCCTACAACGCCACTCCCCTGACCGGGAGGCTCCCCAGCTTGTCCCACAGAGTCAAGTCACTGTCTCTCGCCGGAGCCGCCGCCGTAGCGCGACTCCGAGTCTTGATACAGTCGGAGGGACTCGTCGGGGCCGACTTGCTGGCCGCCTTCGTAGCGCGCCGAGTTCTCCCGCTCCAAGGCCGGCCTCACCTGGTCTATCAGATGAGCGGCCTCCGAGACCCAAGTCGGATGAGCACCAAGGAGATGCCCCGCAAGGAGGTGGCAAATATGGTGAATTACATCGCGCACTGCGAGTACGAGGAGGACTGGTTGTTCGGCAAGGAGCCGTACTCGCGTGACAACCCTCCACCAGTGGTAAGTCGCGTCTTCCTATTGTTTTGTCTTTTTTCCTCAGCCGACTCCGGCTTCTGACTCTTGTCGGCTTCTTCTGAACCAGAATCCTCTTATGCAGCCTGCTGCCGGCGCCACAAGACAGCCCCACGAGTATGTCCCCGACCGCGCGGAGAGTGACGTCGACGACCCCGACTTGGGGGCGGCGGCAATGGAAGCCGAAGCCGAAGGCGGGGGAGGAGGAGCGGAAGGCGACTTCAGGCCTTCGGCCACTTTCGACGATTGGCCCGACGACGATGCCGAAGGGGAAGTCGCCCCGCGCCACCAGCCGAAGGTCGGCTCCTCCGCCGGCCAGGGCGGCGTGAGGAGGCGTCACGCCGGGCCGAGTGCGCCCGGCGGCAAATTGAAGAAGCTTAAGGGGGCGGCCGTCGCGACTAGACGGGAGGAGGCGGCCGCGAAGGCCAACCGCTTCCGAAGGGAAGTGAGAAGTCCGCCGCTACTATCCGCGTAAGTCTTCATGCTATTTTATTTTCTTTGTTGAATCTTGTCCGAGTCTTTGTTTATGTACTCCCTCCGATCTTCTCCAGGGCCCCTCTTTCACTTGAGAGAGTCGCCGTCCCCTCTGTCATGGGGTCGACGGAGACGTCCGCCAATACTCGGCGGGCCGACCCCGCCGCCGCCCTCCGGGAGGCGACGGCGCGAAACGCGCGGGAGAAGCGCGAGGAGGAGGAAGCCGAACGTCTGGAGAAGGCAGAGGCCGACAAGGCGGCCGCCTCCGCCCAGAAGGAGCTGGAGGATGCCGAGGCTACCCTCGCAGCGAGACGACGTGCTGAGGAGGCCGCGCGTCGCCGATCAGCGATGCTCGTCCCCCCACTATCGTCTGCGCCGCCGCCTCCGGAGTTCATGGGGTAAACCGGAGGGGCCGGCACCGAGGACCCCATCGTGGAGAAGGAGGGCGGCGATGTTTCTATGTCGGACACCCTCGTGCCGCCACCACCGCCTCCACCGCCGTCTGGGAGGCCGCACGGCAAACAGCCGGTGGATCCGTCGGAGCCGCCGGCCATGGACGAGGCTGAAGCGCGGCTGCTTCTCCAAGTTGCCTCGCCGGTGCGTCGCCGTCTTGAGAGGGCGACCTCGGCGCCGCATCCTTGGGAGACCGGCGTTGCCGGCTCGACATCCCTAGATGCCGAGGCCACAAGCGCCGCGCCCACCGGGTGGGTGCGCGGAGGCGGCACCGGGCCGTTAAATCAACTTCTCCTGGAGGTCCCAATCGAAGCTGCGGGCCGAGGGCGACGCCCTTCAAGCCTGCACCAGAGCGCATCTGGCCGCACGAACGGCCGTCCGAGTAAGTTTCTTTCCCTTTGGATTCTTGTTTGTTTCTCTGTGGGGGCGCGCCAGCGCACCCACTGGGTGTAGTCCCTGAGTTCCGGGCCGGCTGCTGAGCAGGCGGTTCGGAACTCCCTCTGGCGAGTTCCAAACACTAACTTTGTCTTCAATGATTCATTGCAGGAGTATCACAACCTCCGTGCCACTGCCTTCAACCGCAATGTCGAGGAGCTGAACAAGCGGGCTGCCGACTTGTCGGAAAGCCGGAGTAAGTTCTTCTTCGCGGGGGCGCGCTGGCGCACCCGCGGGCTGTAGTCCCTGAGATTCGGGCCGACTGCTGAGCAGTCGGGCCGGATCTTCCCGGCGATCTTTTTTTCTAATGACTTATTTTGTCTCTTCTTTGTTCCTCAGAAGCCAATGTCGTTCTTCAGGAGCAGCTGGGCGAGGCCAATACCGCCCTCGTGCCAAAGAGGAGGAGTGTGTCAAGCTCGCCACGGAACGCGACCTGCTGGCGGCGCAGCTGGCCGAGCAGAAGGAGTTGCTCAAGAAGGCGAAGGACGAGGCCGAGAAGAGGGAGACCGCACTCCTGGCCAAGTTCGAGAGCGAGCGTTCCTCCTGGACTGACAGGGAGGCGATGCTGACCTCCGGCTTCCACGAGATCGAGGATATCGTTGATGGTAAGTTTCTTTCGCTCCTTCGGGCTTCCGACTATGTGTCAGGACGACTTCTGATTTTTTTTGTCTTGCTTCTTTTTGTCTTGGCAGACTTCTTCCCTGGTCACTCGCAGGCAGTTCCTCTGGCCATCGAGGTTGCTCATGAGGCGCAAAGGGCAAACGGCGAGGAGATCGCTGCTAATGCCCCCTGAACCGTCGAAGAGCAGCTTCTGAGCATTGAAGCCCGTCTTCGTCCGGCTTACCGGCTGATGCGCCGACTTCAGCGTGCCGGCGCCCAGGCGGTTGCCGCCCTGTGGCCAGGCACGCCGGCTCTGCGCACCGCCAGCCGAACTGCCGACTGGCTGGAGGTCGCTGCCGGCCATCTTGAGGCTTGGAAGGGCTCCTCGGCCCGGGCCGGAGCGCACTGGGCCTTGGAGTTTGTCAAGGCGTGGTATCCAGGGCTGGACCTGGACCGTCTGGCCGCGTTCCGGTCAGAAGCCCAGGCCGAGCTGGAGGCCGTGGAGGGCGCCCTTATTGAGCGTGCAGTGGCCATCGCCGAGTACACGGACACCAGTGTGTTCGTCCCCGAGCGGGCTGAAGGCGGCGAGGAGGTGCCGCCGGAGTGGTTCAGAATGAACCCAGAGTATGGCGAAGATTCGGCGGAGGTGATCGACTCCAGCACTGAGGAGGAGGACGAGGCGAAGGACGAAGGCGAGGCGGAGGCGCCAGAAGACGCAGCAGGCGGCCAGCCTCAGCTCGACCGCGCCTCCAGCAACGAGCCGCGTCAAGAGAAGGCGACTGCCACCGGAGGTGATCAAGCCGAGACCGCCCAACCGACTGCCCCGGCGCCTGACACCGCCGTCTCCTCCGATCCTCCGATCCCCGATGCCGCCTCCTAGGCTGCCTCTTTCGCCTCTGCTTGTCTGTCTTAGTAATCTTTTGAAAACTTTGTTAGTTTCTAACAGTTCCACCCGCGGGGTGTATCTTGAACTTCTATTCGAAGATTCGGCCAAGGGCCTATGTAAATATTTATCCGATTTCCGTCTTTCCTTGCTTACTGCTCTTTAGGCTTTTCCTTTTGCCGCCTTCCCTTAGTCGCTGCCTTGCCAGTCGGACAGCCGCTCCGCGGACTGTCGCTGGGTTAAGTGCTTGGCTACTTCGGGGAAGCAAGTACTTGGCCGTTTAGAGTTTCTTTAGTAAGTCGGATAGAAAGCGACAGGCCGACTACCCAAGAGTCAGCCGTCCTTGCTAAAAGCCCATAAAGACGGCGAGCCGGCTACTCATGAGTCGGCTTCCACTTTAGAAATGCTGGAGGCCGTCTTACGCTATGTTCATGCTTTAGGTCCTTAGCCATTTTTCGTGTGGGCGCCCGTTCTTCCCCCCTCCTGTTCGCCTCACAGTCGCTCTGCGAGCTGCGGCTTTGCCAGGAGGCGGATTGGGCACCGCGCACTACTTGTCTGACCGCGGGAAGCTCCTCATAGCGCAAGGCGGCGTGTCCCCGGGCCGACTAGTCTGGCCCAGTGCCAAGCGGCTTGTAATGAAAGTGATTTTCTCGAAGGCATAATTCTTA
Source organism: Triticum dicoccoides (assembly GCF_002162155.2). Taxonomy (NCBI): domain Eukaryota; kingdom Viridiplantae; phylum Streptophyta; class Magnoliopsida; order Poales; family Poaceae; genus Triticum; species Triticum dicoccoides. Next base: position 724,037,288 of record NC_041383.1, read on the forward strand.
TCATACAGATAACAACAAGGGCAGTCCCCGAGCTCGTCTTGGGGGACCCAAAGTCTTAGTACTTTAATACAAAAGGGGTAGTGCGATACATACTGCATCAACTGTAAAATCTTCGAAGAAGATTTGCATTCCACGGGCGCTCTCACTACTAGAAAAACCCCTACTAATGGCGCACCTAATATGGCCATTAATGGCGCATCTGTGGTGCGCCATTAATAGCACGCCATTAGTAATTTTTACTAATGGCGCACCACCCGGTGTGCCATTAGTATCTGGTATACTAATGGCGCACCGCGGGTGCGCCATTAGTATAGGCCAGGGTGCGCCATTAGTATGCCTCCCAGGGGCCATGTATACCCAGGTGCTTTGGCATACTAATGGCGCACCACCACTAGATGCGCCATTAGTAACCGCGGCATACTAATGGCGCACTACCCAGTGATGCGCCATTAGTATGCACTGTCATACTAATGGCGCACTGTCATGTGATGCGCCATTAGTATGAATATTAGGTTTTTTTATTTTTTATTTTCTGTTTTTTGCACAGGTTACAAAATGTATAATTTGACAAAATATAGACAGCACACATCAACAACAGATTCATCGAATACAATAGAAGATTAGTCTTTGAATACAATTCATCATATTAGTCTCCGAATACAATTCATCATATTAGTCTCCGAATTGAAAAGACCGAACAAAGATAGAACATTATATTACAAGTCTCGAGACCGCGAGTAGCGAGTTTGTCTTCACATTACAAGTCGATATCGATCATCTAAACTACCATCACATAGAAGAGAGCTGCGGTCATCACGATGAGCATCATCACGATGAAACTCGTCTTCATCCAGTTCCTCCAACGCTCCCTCCCCTCTCCCGCTAGATAGCGGGCGTATCTAGATTCGGCCTCGGCCCTAGTGGTGTACCCTTTGTAACTGTTACCGCTGAATCGGTGAACCTGTCTCCGACACTCCTCCCAGTCATCGTAGACTCCGGGAACCTTACCCTTGTACACGACATACGTCGGCATCGCTATGCACTAGCCAAACGAAACGTTAGTACCAATTCACAGACAATACATAAGCAATATATAAGTATGCAACAGAACGATCGGAAGAGAAAAGCAAGACATTAATAACATCGATTACATCTAAGTTGAACGACTCTCGAAACCAAAGAGACATACTACAAGTTCATTAAAGTTTAATTACAACATGAGCCAATCGATGTTTCAGAACTAGACGCAGCATCACTGCTTTCGACTCGACTCAAGGGACCGGAGCGTGGATGAAGCCGCCGTCTATCGTGGGAGTCATGAAGTAACGGTCGTTGTCAGCCTGCATTTGTAGCATTGTGTCGATGTCACTGTTGGACGGTTGATTGTTGAGGTAGAACTGCCCCGAGGTACGAAGGACATCTTGATGGATGATTTCCGCAAACTCCGACTGGATGCGAAAGAATTCTTGTCGGAGGACCGCGTCCTGGATTGCCGACACGCTCTTTGCCCAATCTTTGAGTTTACTCGGTAGCAGAAGTTGATGATGGTCCCGTACGATCGCCCGCATGTGATGGATGGCGTAGTAGGCACGCTTCTGACCGCCAGGCGGCTCCTTGACGCAGCAGAACGTCGTATTGTGGGAGAACACGTGCTTGCCGTACTTACGAATAGGCCCGGTGAAGGTGCCTCCAGATTTGGCATAGCCGGGGAGAACATCATCAAGAACCTTCTTGACATTTGTGTAGTCTACGTTCGACTGACGGTCCGGGTCGAAATACGTGGCCATGGAATATTTGGGGCTTAGGAGGATGAGCCTGCAACGTGTGTCACTACAGAAAACACGGAATGTTAAAAGAAAAATGATCGAAATGTAAGAATTCATATGTTACGGGCCGGTTGAGGGGAGGACTTACTCGGGAAAGTAAGGCACGAGGAAGTTATCCTTATCTTGGTTTGCCAGAATGACGCCTTCGAGGTAAGAACTCGCGACTTGCCGGTCCCCAGCGCTGCCCAAGATCTTGGCACGCATGTAGAAGGGGTCGACTATCACGATGTCCGGGGTCTTGCACGAATGATCCACATCTCCATACTCAGCGAAAATAGCCGAACGAAGGTGTAGTGCAGCGGATGAAGGTTCAACATAGCGTGGATGTCATCAAAATGCAGGACGATCGTACGCCCGATGGAGTTATCCACAAAGCCCTTGCCCTCTGGCACCTTGGCCGCGAAAACCGAGTATGCCACATCCTTCTCTCTGAGACGCCGCTTCTCCAAAGCAAGAACACTGTCATGCAGACTCCGCATAGCACCGGTTGCAGCATTGAGCATATTTGTCGGTAGCATCGCCCTACCCGCCACATGCACCCTCTTCGAGATATCCTGCGGTGAAGGTGGCCCGTCCTGAGCACGGATCATACTCGGTGCCGGCTGGCTCACACCCTTCTTAGTCTTTCTTTTGCGTGCCTTCTTCTTCTCCTGTAATGGGACCGAGTTCTGCTCACAGACCGCCTTCTTGAGTGTGTTGGGGCTGATAATATTTCGCACCTCGCCTATCTGAGGCTCGGTGAAGTCGGCAGCTGGAGGCGTCTCCTGAGAGCTGAACGCCAGATGGCGCCTGTTGCAACTTGGCTTCTCCGCGGTACCAGCTAGATCGCACACGTCTTTTGTTGGGTTTGGTTCTTGAGAAGGAGGCCCCATGAAGTCGCCATCGTACCCATGATCGGCAAAGTACTGATCGACGTTGCCAAATGTATCATCGTCGTCGTCGTCGTCGTTCTGATCCTGTGCCATATGCATGTTTGGATCCAGTGGCATAGGGATGTCCGGCACCGTTATGGCGGTCTTGCCATGGGGCCGACTTGGCGCCGGCACGACTGGCGGTGTTGTCTTTGGGGTGGTGTCCCCCGCCCCCAAACGAATCTGGCTCTTCGGCCAAAGCAGGGGCCAGCTCAGGCAGGCGCTGAGGGTCATCACGTCTTCATCGTCGGCCCCGACGGGTCGAATCGGAGGTAACAAGTCGTCGCAGCCTGGAAGCACCCGAACCAGTTGAACCCTAAACAAGTTGGGTGGCATCTGGGTACCGTGGAACAAGGGGTTACCCGGTTGAACGATTTTGCCCTTGGCGACATCGACCAACTCGTTGTTCACGAAGTGGAGGAGAGTGCACGGAACGTCGGCGGCGCCCTGCGAAAACATGTAGGGCGTCAGGGATGCCCAGTCAAAGGCAAGGAGATGAAGTCCTCGGCCGAGAGAGGCTTAATTAGTTACCGTGATGATGGCGTCGAGCTCGGCTAATGTCGACGCACCGCCAACGGCGGGCGTGCAGTTGACGGAGGGGCCGCTTGCTGAAGAGGTGCCGGCCGGCGTACACCCGGGTGCATTAAGCTCCCGTGCCGGCGTCGGAGACACCAATGCCGCCTCCGCCGGAGGCACCAATGGCCCCGCCATCGCATTATGCGAGTTGCTGGCCGTGAAGCTAGGAATCGGGGGCGGCCCCTGTTGGCCGCCCGCAATCCACGCACTCAACCCCGAGATCAAGGTAGGCACAAGGGCGGTGATCGTCGCTCCGAGTCGTTGTTCCACTTGCTCTTGGACAATCTCCGGAATCCGCGCCACCCGTGCCTTGAGTTCTTGAACCTCTCGCGCCTGGCTTTCCGAGCTGGTCTTTTTCTCCTTCCGCACACCAGCGGTATAGTATGACCCCCATTTTGTCGACAAGCCTTTGCCGGCCACACGACCAGCTGACGTCGGCTTACTGAGCTTATCCTTGTTCTTCATTACATTCAACGCCCTATTTAGAGTGGTGTCCCAAGGGTTGCTCTTAGTCGACCCCGCGCTACTGCTTTCAGTCGCCTGCGGAAGGAATGTGAACCATTTAGAAATTTGGCTTCATTAATTAGAATGCAACCATATGGAGCTAATTACGCGGGGGTGTATTCCTTACCAGAACAAGCTCAAGCTGCCTGGTCTTCGGATCCGTGGTAACCTCCTTTTTTTTTGGGTCCTTCTTGTACCGGGCCCTGACAAAGTTCCTGGTCTGCTTGTTACCACTGTATTTCTTGAAGAGGGGCGGTAGGCCTTGCTCGGCACGGTCCGCCTCCTCCTTGTCCCATATAGGCTCTGCCACTCTATAACCGCCGGGACCGAGTGTGTGTTCCCCTATGTTCAGCTCCCGCATTTGTTTCCCCCACTCACTTGATTGGGAGCTTGCGGTGCTCGAGCAATTGATCTTGAAGTCGTTGTAGTCATCTTCGGTGATCGAAGGATTTTTCTCCTTGATCTTCTGATAACTCTCACCTTTCTCGATCATTTTCTTCACATTGCTTTTCCAAGTAGACAGGGCCTTGCTCATCTTCGTGAGGGCAGCATTGTTCACTTTATTCCCTTTGAGGCTTGTGTTTGCAAATTCAGCGGGGAACTTGTATCGTTCGTGCAGCTTCGTGAAGAGGAGGTGGCGCAAATTCCCTCGGTCAGGATGCCTCAGGTTCTCGGTGTTGATCGAGACGGTGCTCCGGACAATGCACCCGAGCTGAAGCGAGTACCCCTTGACTATTCGTTCGGGCGCCGTTGGATTCCCGTTGGAGTCCACTTCATTAACTTCCTCCTTGAGGGTGAGGAGCACGATCGGGCGCCAGTCCTTCCGTTGCCTCTTCGGTTGGCTGCCATCTGTGCGGGCGCCGCCATCATCAGTGGTGGCATCAGTGTGGTCATCCTCGGCGGCACCATCAGTGGTCTCAGGATCGGTGGGGAAGGCGGCGGCCTCATACAAGTGAGGTTGTTCCTCCATCTCCTGGGACAGCTCCCAGAATGCCTTGCCGCCCGAACCCCCATCCTCATTGTTGTGGGCCATGTTTCTCTCTAAATAGAAACAAAGTTTGGTCAAAAAGTTGGTTATTATCAAGGAACAAGATCTCTAAGTTGACCAAATAACCTAATTCTCGAGGAATGTCGCCAAAAAGTTGGTTATTGTCAAGGAACAATTGAGAGATGTTTGTGATATTGCCTAGGTGTTTTGGGATAGAACCTGTTAGTGTGTTGTTGCTAAGGTCCAAGTCCACGTTCTCAGGGTAACCTAGTTCTTGAGGGGTGTGTCTAGAAAGTTCACTCTTCTTTTTTGAAGACAAGCGTCTGAAATGGTATTGCCTTTCCTTAATTTGTACTATTTTTTCATTGTGTTGAATACTTATGTGGGTGAGTGTATGGAGAGGATAAACGCTAGCAGGCTGATCATTGCATATCACTCATAACCATGAATGAAGGCTCAATGGACCAAGGAAAGAAAACCTACACAAACACAAGGATGACTATTGGAGACACTCAGGCCTGCTGCTTTGTGTTGATTGTTCAGAAGCTAGGGAATGTCCATTATATATAGATGCAGAGAAGCTTCGGCCGTGGTGAAGGTCAACCCCTATATTTTAATTGGAGGGCCAAGAGATAAGCTAAGCTGCAAATTATGAATCCGCGTCGAAAATTGCACCACATTCAGCATAGGGCAGGAGACGCCTACCCTAATGAATATGTTATTCTCACAGCTCATCACTTGCTGAACTTGTAAATCATTTCCGTGAAAACAATCAAACGGTTTTCAGCGACAAGTGATACAAGGAACTAAACTGGGTTTCAGCTCTACATGGGCCAGAGTGGACTTGAGCAAATGTGTGTATGTGATGTGCCCCAACAGGGTAAACTTATTAAGAATCGGGCACCTTCTAGGTCAAGAAAATTGGGCACGACCTTTGCTAATTTTCTTGACCTAGGAGTGCCCCATTTCTCAACCGAAATGGAAATTAATCAATGTTTCAGGAGAAAGGGGTTATTTTAGAAGATCACAAGTAGCAGCAGCATCACTTGACAAAATCACAACTAGCAGCAACAACTTGATAAGGTTTCATGGATTCTAGATATACAGGCGCCATCGATTAGGAGCTAGCAATCAAAGATAAGAGACAATAGCTAAGGCCTGCCGCAGGTTTCTGTTGCACTAGGATTAGTATGTTTACACGAGAAGCAGGAGGACAGTAACATGAGCCTTACATCTCTGACATACTGCTGCAGTTGCAATGCTACTCCAAAACTGAGGCCTTCTTTGGACAAAATGCAGTGGAACTGCACTACTACTAAAATGCATACAGCAGCACTATAACCAAAAAACTAAAGACCTTATGTAGATAGGATCAGGATGCAGTGAAGAATTCAACCAACACCCCAGCTGGGAAATAGCTAATGCCTGCTACAACATTCTCCCGCACTAGGGTTAAGTTAAGTATGCGGCACTGTGTAGTTCATTAGCACACTACCCTGTGAAAAACTTAGTAGTAGTTCACTATGACACTACAAGCAGAGGACAAAAACATGAGCTTTTTATCTGTTACATACTAGTACTCCAGTTGCAATGACTCCAGAACTGATACCTTGCTTATAGATATAAAATGCAGTGATTGAAGATAAGCGACAATAGCTAAGGCCTGCCTGCCGCAGGTTTATGTTGCACTAGGATTAGTATGTGACACTAGAAGCAGAAGTTACTACTTAATTATTCTATGAAAAAACTTACTAGTTCACTGTGACACTACAAGCGGAGGACGGAAACATGAGCTTTATATCTGTTACTACTTCCCAAGTTGGAATACAACTCCAAATCTGAGGCCTTGTTTACAGAAAATGCAGTGAACTGCACTGCCACTAAAATGCATCAGCGCAACAATGTAAACAATGTAACTCCAGAACTGAGACCTTGTTCCGATATAAAATGCAGTGAAATGAACTACCAATAAAATGTACTAGAGCAGCAGTGTATTAACCCAAAAGCCAAGACCTTGTGCAGAGGGAGAGGG
>NC_041383.1:724044842-724092558 GCF_002162155.2 Triticum dicoccoides
TCGGGTTAGGTTTGGGCGGACGGCGCGGGCTCGAGGGGGAGGAAGGGGAGAGGGAGGCGGCGGGGGCGCGTGGGCGGCTGCGGCGTAGTGGGTCAGGGCAGCGGCGGCGGCGGCGGTGGATCGAGCTAGGGAGAGGGAACTGGCGAGGGGGAGAGGGAAGGGGGGATCGGGCGAAGGGGGAGAGGGAAGGGGGGATCGGGCACAATACTAATGGCGCACCACCCCTCGGTGCGCCATAAGTACATCCATACTAATGGCGCATCTCACCGTGGTGCGCCATTAGTATTTTTTTATATTTCAACTCGAGCCAACAGGTTATGTACCACCAGAACTGATCCACATCAAGTCCCCTCTACTAGTTCGACTGGTCGGCAGCCAGTTCTCACACCAGGAGGTCCTGGGTTCGACTCCCAGGCTCCACAAATTTTTTTTAGCATTTAAAAAGCTGTTTGATACTTATTTGCGTTTAAATATGTTCAAACTTGTTTAAATCATAACAGTAGTATTTTTTTATAAGACAGTAATAATTTTTTAAAAAATATCATCAAACAGTAATGCCGGTGGAGCGAGGGAGGGTGCGCGGGGTGCGGGGGGTCGGCGGCGGCGGTTGAGTAGCGGAATCGAGGGTGCGGGGGGTCGGCGGCGGCGGCCGGTGGACTGGGGGGTGCTCGGCGGCGAGGGGGACCGGATCTGGCAAGGTGGGATAGCGATCGAGATGGAGGGGGATCGAGATCGAGTGTCCATGAAATTTAAAAATATTCATGATAGTTCAAAAAGTACCCATGAAATACAATCGAGAAATGAAGGCTACGATTTAAATACAATCGATCTTAGCTAGCTATCTGTTCACAATCTTCTTGCCCTTCTTTTTCGCAAATGGAGTTCTTCTGTGGAACGGACGTCCTTTAGGTAGGGTGGGCCTGCTTCTTCTTGTGGTGTATGCTGCTACTTCATCATCGTCGTCATGTTCGATCCTCGGGTCGCCGTACTTGTCGAAGTCTTGCTGATTGGCTACTCCATCCATTCCGATGATCTTCCTTTTGCCTCTCCTCACGACAACACGACTGGGCTTTGGCGGGTCGGTAATGAAGAAGCATTGGTCCACTTGGGAAGCCAGTACCCATGGCTCATTTTTCGCGGTGACGTTTGCGCCCGCGGTCTTGGATTTGGCTTCGGGTATAACCATGGTGGTGAAATACCAGTCTTCTTTTATGAGTTCTTGGCCCATCTGACACGGAACATCGGGACCTTCTCTCCAGCGTAGCTCAGCTCCCAGATCTCCTCGATCCTTCCGTAGTATCTGTCCTTGTCGTTACCGGTGAAGGATTCCATCGTTACCCCGGAGTTCTGATAACCATCGCTCTTCATGTCCTTGGCCTCGGTGTAGAATGTGTAGCCGTTGATATCGTACGCCTCATAGGTCATCAGGTTGTGCTCGGCGCCCTGTGACAAGGCGAATATGAGTTGTTCTTCCATGGAAGAATCCTCATGTAAAGGGTACGACAGAAGCTTCTGCTTGAACCAACGCGTGAAACATGAGTTGTGCTCTTTGAGTATATCTCCGTCTGCCCTCTGTTGGCCTCGGTCATTGTACGTCTTCTTAATAAAGGTTTTGTGCTCTACCACCCAAGGATCGACCACGTCTATGTGTTGTAGCGCGACTAGGTTTGCTCTTTCAAAGTCGGCGAGTCGACCCTCGAAGTCGACATGCATTTCGCGGCGACCCTCACGGTGACCCCATCCAGCGAGCCTGCCGAGGTGCCTGTTGATGGGCAGACCAACGGGGTTCTCGATGCCTAGATAATTCGTGCAGTAGGAGATGCACTCTTCGGTCAGAAAGCCCCTGGCTATGCTTCCTTCTGGACGTGACATGTTGCGAACGTATCCTTTGATGACACCATTCATCCTTTCGAACGGCATCATGCTGTGCAGGAACGTCGGCCCGAGTTGGATGATATCCTCCACTATATGGACCAGCAGATGCACTATAACGTCGAAGAATGCGGGCGGGAAGTACATCTCAAGCTCGCATAGTATCACCACGATCTCTTCCTGTAGCCTTCTGAGTTGCCTCACGCCAATCGACTTCCGAGAGATGACGTCGAAGAAGTTGCATAGGCTAAATAGCGTTTCACGGACGTGCGCGTCCATGATCCCAGGGATTGCAACTGGAAGTATCTGCGTCATCAGCACGTGACAGTCGTGAGACTTCATCCCGCTGAACTTCTGCTTCGCTGGGTCTAGGTATCTGCTTATCTTCCCCGCGTAACCGCAAGGAAGTTTTACTCCTAGGAGGCAGGTGAAAAACTGCTCGATCTCCTCCTGACTTAGAGTGAAGCACGCGGGAGGGTAGTCATTTCCGGTCTTCTTGGCCTTTTTGCCTTTGCGACGACTTTCTGTGTCCTGCTTCGCCTCATCATCATCATCATCATCATCATCATCATCATCATCATCATCATCATCATCATCATCATATATAGCGTGAAGCTCCTGCCTGATGCCCATTGATTTCAAGTCTGCCCTTGCTTTTAGCCCATCTTTGGTCCTCTCTGGCATGTTGAGCAGGGTACCAAGCAGACTCTTGCACATGTTCTTCGTGATATGCATGACATCAAGGCTGTGAGGCACACGGTGGATCTTCCAGTACGGCAAGTCCCAGAAAACAGACCTCGTTTTCCATACCTTCAGCAGCGGCTCTGGCGCCTTTCGCTTATTTCCCGGCTCTGGCACCTTTTGCTTCTTTCCCGGCAGTGGGCAGTCTTTCCAATTTTTCAACAGCTTGTCTATTTCCTCGCCGCTCCTCGTACACGGGCGTTTTCGGGGTTCGGTTTCAGCATCGAACAGATCCTTGCGTTCCCTCCACGGGTCATCATCGCGAAGCCACCTTCGATGTCCCATGAACACAGTTTTCGAAGACCCGGGATCTCTATCTAGCTGGCGATACGTTGTGTCATCCATGCACCTTACGCATCCAGAAAATCCGTGGACTACCTGCCCCGCAAGATATCCGTAACCGAGATAGTCGTGCACCGTCGTGACCAGTGCGGCTCTCATAGGGAAATATTCTTTCTCTGCGGCGTCCCACGTATTGGCTGGCGTTTTCCACAGCGTGTCAAGCTCCTCTTTCAGCAGCCCCAGATACAGATTGATGTCGTTCCCTGGTTGTTTCGGCTCTTCAATTAGCATACTCATGTGAATGTACTTCCTCTTCATGCACAACCAGGGGGGAAGGTTGTACATCCACACAAACATAGGCCAGGTGCTATGTGTGCTTCTCTGGCTGCCAAATGGATTGACTCCATCGGTGCTCGCGCCCAGCACGATGTTCCTTGGATCGTTCCCAAATTCTGGGTATTCGAAGTTCAACGCTTGCCACTGGCTCGTATCCTTAGGGTGACTCAGCATCTTGTCTTTTTTTATCTATCTCCGGATCATTTGCGTCATCTTCTCGCTTCTTCTCCTCCCTATCCGCGTGCCAACGCAGGAGCTTTGCTACCTTAGGGTCCGCGAAATACCGTTGCAGACGAGGAGTGATCGGAAAGTACCACACCACTTTTCGAGGAGCTTTCTTCCTCTTCTTGTATCGAGTGACACCGCACACCGGACCTATGGTAGACTCCGCGTGCTCGTCCCGATAAATGATGCAATTGTTCATGCACACATGGTATTTCACGTGCGGTAAATCCAGAGGACACATGATTTTCTTCGCCTCCTCCAAACAGGTCGGGCACTTGTTCCCCTTGGGAAGACGTTCGTGCCAGAATGACATGTTCTCGTCGAAGCATGCGTCGATCATTTTGTGTTTTACCTTCATCTCCAGAGCCATGAGCGCTACTTTTAGGCGGGTATCCTCGGTCCTGCATCCTTCATACAATGGACTAACCGCGTCTAACTCAAGTTGATCCATCTTGGCTTTCTCTCGGGCGGCAGCTCTTGCGTTATACGTCTGCTTGAGAAGCAGCTCTTGAATATGAGGGTCCTGCACCCAGCCCATCGATGGTCCAGCGTCGTCTGCTCCGCCGGCATCATCATCATGCCCTGCATCTTCTACATGATGACTATGTACAGCATCACCGTCGTGATCATCTCCTGGGGATTCTTCGTCTTCTCACCCCCCCGAGCCGCGGTGGTTGTCTTGCTACCCTTCCTCATTTCTTGCCCGGCCCCCATGGACGACTTCGTAGTCATCTTCATCACCTTGCCACCGATAGCCATCCATGAAACCACGCAAGAGCAGGTGGTCCCGCACCTGCCCGGAATCCGGGTCCGCAATAAGGCTATTCAGCTTGCATCTTCGACACGGACATCTTATCTCCGTCTCGTTATTTTGAAGCATCTCGGCCTTCGCGGACCTCAAAAACCTATTCACGATGCCTTCGGTCATCGTGCGGACCATGGTCGCCTGTGGGGTAGAGCAAAATGATATTTTAGAACCAAGAAAAAATTTGGCATGACTTTCCCTAAAAATAGGACCAAAAAGAATGCTTAATGCCAAAATTCTCGCCGAAACGGAAATGAATCATCATTCCGGCAAAATATTGGCAACTATCGCATTTCAAATAAAGGTACACCTCCAAACACAAACACATATGCAACACCACAAACATATGCAACACCACGAACATACATAGATCTAGCTAGGCCATAAAAAGTGCATGTGCACATTGTTGTAGGGAGAACAACATAAATATAGCTTCCCCCCTTACTGACCTAGCAAAACAAGGTAACTTAACCACTTAATTTGAATGAATCTATGGTGGAAATGAGGTGAAAAAGAGGAGGCACCCGAGACAAGGAGGAGGCGGTGGAGAGAATGAAGTGGGGAGAAAGTGAGTGTGGGAGGAGAGGCTGTCCAAAATATCTTGTTGCTGCCCACTTACTAATGGCACACCAGCATCAAATGCGCCATTAGTAATCCAGGTTACTAATGGCGCACCCCCTGGTGGTGCGCCATTAGTAGTTTTGCAAAAAAAACACACTAATGGCGCACTCTGCCACGGTGCGCCATTAGTACTTTTGCAAAAAAAGGAATAAAAACAATAATAAAAAATTAACATTAGTGGCGCACCTACTGGCTGGTGCGCCATTACTAGTTACAACTAGTAATGGCGCACCACCAGTGGATGCGCCATTAGTATGTTTGGACAGGCGCACTAGTTCAAAAAAAATGGTACTAATGGCGCACCGTGGGCAGGGTGCGCCATTAGTAGTTTCAACACTAATGGCGCATCAGAAGGTGGTGCGCCATTAGAATATACTAATGGCGCACCGCCTGTCTGGTGCGCCATTAGTGTCAATTCCATCTATAGCCCTTTTCCTAGTAGTGTCTGTCTCTTTGCCGGAGTCGTCCCTCTTGCGCGCTCGGGGCTTCTGAGCGTCGATCAGATAGTATGCGTCGTTTCCTAGCACCTTGCTGATGATGAAGGGGCCTTCCCAAGGCGCCGACAGCTTGTGCTGGCCGGCTGTTCGCTGGATCAGCCGGAGCACAAGGTCGCCTTCTTGGAAAGATCTTGGCCTAAACTTCCTGTTGTAGTATCGACATAGGCTCTGCTGGTAGATGCCAGACCGGCTGAGTGCCAACAGCCGGCCCTCTTCCAGCAGATCGACGCCGTCTTGTCGTGCTTCTTCTGCTTCTTCCTTGGTGTACATGGTGACTCGTGGGGAGTGGGACTCTATGTCCGTTGGGATGACGGCTTCGGCACCATAGACGAGGAAGAAGGGTGTGAAGCCGGTTGACTTGTTCGGAGTCGTGCGCAGACTCTAGAGGACGGCTGGCAGCTCCTCGAGCCAACAGTCGGCAGATCGCTCCAGCGGGACGACGAGTCGAGGCTTGATGCCGGATAGGACGAGGCCGTTCGCTCGCTCCACCTGGCCGTTTGACTGCGGATGGGCAACGGACGCTAGGTCCAGTCGGATGCCCTACGTCGCACAGAAACGGGCCAAGGCGCCTTTGGCAAAATTCGTGCCATTGTCGGTGATGATGCTGTGTAGGATGTCGTACCGAGTTGTGATGTCAGCGATGAAGGTCACTACAGTCGGACCATTTAACTTCTTGATGGGTTTCACCTCCACCCATTTGGTGAATTTATCCACTGCGACAAGCAGGTGAGTGAAGCCACCTCGTGCCGTCTTGAATGGTCCCACCATGTCCAGACCCCAGACTGCAAAGGGCCAGGCGATGGGGATAGTCTTGAGTGCGGAAGCTAGCTGAAGTGGCTTGGAACGGAAAATCTGGCACCCCTTGCACTTTTGGACTAGCTCTTTGGCCTCTTCCAGGGCGGTTGGCCAGAAGAAACCGTGCCGGAAGGCTTTGGCGACGAGTGCCCTGGAGGCCGCGTGGTGACCGCACTCGCCTTCGTGGATGTCTCTGAGGATTGCTTGGCCTTGTTCTGCCTCGACACAGTGTTGGAAGATGCCGGTAACGCTGCGCCTGACCAGCTCTCTGTTGACTATGGTGTAGGCTGATGCTCGGCGTTGCACTTGCCGACCCAAGATTTCATCAGTTGGCAGCTCTCGGTTTACTAAGAATCTGAGGATGGGCTGGGCCCACGAAGGCGCTGCTATTGCTTCAACGGCCACTAGTGCGACTTGGATAAGGGCGTCCAGGGTGGGAGGCGGCGGGTTGGAGTCCGCAGCCGCTTGCTGGTTTGACAAAGTCCCGGGGCTGACTGGAGCAGTCCCCGGGCCGAGCTCTGGAGTCTTCGATCTTGCCGCAGCAGTCCCCGGGCCGGGTTCTGAAGTCCCCGGGCCGGCTTCGACTGTGTGATTCTTGGAGTCGGGTCCGTCGTCCTCAGGCGGAGCCGGCACAAAGATTGAATCTGATTCTAGTGACGGCTTGATAGAAGGCTTGAGGAGGCGCCGGAGGGCGACACCAGATGGTATTGCCTGGCGAGTGGAGCCGATTCGTGCCAAGGCGTCTTCTTGGTCGTTGTCGTTCCTTGGCACGTGGAGGAACTCGCACCCCTCGAAGTATCCGCTGAGCTGCTGAACGAGGAAACGGTAGCTCACCATATTTGCGTCCTTGGCATCCCAATCGCCAGATGATTGCTGGACTACCAAGTCGGAGTCGCCATAACACAGGATCCGGCGAATGCCGAGTTCTTTGGCAAGCCGGAGCCCGTGTATGAGCGCCTCGTACTCGGCCACGTTGTTGGAGGCGGCAAAGTGGATCTGCAACGCATATCTGAGCTTGTCGCCCTTGGGGGAAGTGAGGACGACGCCAGCTCCCAAGCCGGTGCGCATCTTGGAGCTGTCAAAGTGCATCCCCCAATGGGTGGAGTCAGGCGCTGGTGGCAGATACTAGGTCTCGGCCCAGTCAACGAGGAAGTCGGCCAGCGCCTACGACTTGATGGCGGTGCGGGGCTCGTAGTAGATGGTGTAGGGAGCCAAGTCAATGGCCCATTTGGCCACTCGGCCAGAAGCATCTCGGCTTCCGATGATCTCGGCGAGCGGGGCTCTACAGACCATAGTGATTGGATGCTCCTGGAAGTAAGGCTTCAATTTCTTGGCGGCAAAATGCACGCCGTAGCAGATCTTCTGGTAAGGGGGGTAGTTCTGCTTGGAGGTCGACAGTACTTCACTCAGGTAATATACCGGTCTCTGGACAGGTAGCGCTTTGCCTTCCTCCTTGCGCTCGACTACAATGACTGTGCTGACTACTCGGCTGGTGGCGGCAATGTATAGGAGCTGGGCTCTTTGGGAGTCGGAGCCACCAGCACAGGGGGAGTAGTCAACATCTTCTTCAGTTGGAGAAAAGCCTCGTCCGCCTTGGGAGTCCACTCAAAGAAGGTCGTCTTCTTCATGAGCTGATACAAGGGGAGAGCCTTCTCGCCCAGCCGACTGATGAATCGGCTGATGGATGCCAAACAGCCGGTGAACTTCTGCACATCTAACAGTCGTCTGGGCGCTTCCATCCTCTCGATGGCCTTGATCTTCATAGTATTGCACTCTATGCCGCGTTCGGAGACCAGGAAACCGAGGAGCTGGCCGGCTGGTACTCCGAAAACGCACTTCTCTGGGTTGATCTTGATCTGGAATCGGTGTAGATTCTTGAAAGTTTCCTTGAGGTCCTCCAGCAAGGTTCCACGCTTCTCCGTCTTCACCACTACATCATCCACATAGACGTGGGCGTTTCTGCCGAGTTGCTTCAGGAGGCACTTCTGCATGCAACGCTGAAAGGTGGCACCGGCGTTTCTCAAGCCGAACGTCATGGTCAGGTAGCAGAAGGCTCCAAACGGCGTGATGAAGGTGGTCTTCAATCTGTCAGCCGGGTTCAGCTTGATCTGGTGATATCCTGAATACGCATCTAGGAAACTCAACAGCTCGCATCCGGCTGTGGAGTCTATCACGTGATCGATTCTCGACAGAGCAAATGGGTCCTTGGGGCAAGCTTTGTTGAGGCTCGTATAATCAATGCACATCCGCCACTGCTTGTTCTTCTTTAGCACCAGTACCGGGTTTGCCAACCACTCTGGAAAAAACACTTCCATGATGAAGCCGGCCGCCAAGAGCCGGGCTATTTCTTCTCCAACAACTCTTCTTTTTTCTTCTGACAGGCGGCACAAGGGCTGCCTGACGGGCTTCATATCAGATCGGACATGTAACTTGTGCTCGGTGAATTCCGTCGGGACACCAGGCATGTCCTTGGGGGACCATGCGAAGATGTCACGATTCTCACGGAGGAGATCGACGAGCTCGCCTTCCTATTTGTTGTCAAGGCCAGTGCCTATGACAGCGTACCTCTCCGGGTGCTCTGGGTCCAACGGTATCTTCTTTGTTTCCTTGGCCGGCTTGAATGATCCTTCTGCTTCCGACTCCTTGGGGTCGGGCGATAACTCGGGCTGCTTGCCGGCCATCGCCACGACCCGATCAAGAAGCCGTTTCTCAGCCGCGATCACCAAGGACTCGGCCAGCCGACTGCTTTCGGCCGCGCAAGCGGACGACTTCCTGTAGTCGCCGGACACGGTTAGGATTCCCTTGGAACTCGGCATCTTCATCTTGAGGTAGGCGTAGTGGGGTACCGCCACGAACTTGGCCAGGGCGGGTCGGCCAAGCAATGCGTGATATGGGCTTTCCAGGTCCACCACCTCAAACCAAATTGGCTCTCGGCGGAAATGATCCTTGTCTTCGAAGAGGACATCTATCAGGATCTTGCCGATTGGCAAGCAGCAAAGGCCGGGGACGATTCCGTGAAACACAGTCCGGCTGCTCTGAAGCTGTCTTCGCTTGATTCCTAGTTTCTCCATTGTATCCTTGTACAGGATGTTGATGCTGCTGCCTCCGTCTATCGGCACTCGCGAGAAGCGAGCGGCCCATCTGTCCGTGGCGAGGGTGGCGCCTAGGACCAAGGCGTAAGAGCCTGGGCTCGGCATCACCTCTGGGTGATCAGCTCTGCTCCACTGATAGGCTTTTCAGACCAATGCATGAACTCTGGAGTGCTTGATGCAACTGCATTTACTTCTTGCTGCTGTTGGCACCTGCTGCGCCGGTCATCCGCTACACTGGTGAACACCACATAGGCTCCGTGCTCGTCCAGGAACTCGTCTAGTATCGCGCCGACTGGCCTGACGGCCAGCTGCTGGGATGGCTGCGGAGGAGGCGGCCCAGCAGGAGGGGTAGGGGGCAAGCCGTCCCCCTTGGCGATTCTTGCCAGCCAGTGACATTTCCTGGTGGTATGGTTGGACGGCTTCGCGCCGCTGTGGAACTTGCAGGGACCATCTAGAGTCTGATCGTAGGAGAAAGCCGGCAGCCAGTTGGACTTGCCTCCCTTCTGCCGCTTCGCCGGAGGCGGTCCCTCCAATTGCTGGTCCTCTATCGTTGCCACCTGCCGACTGCTGGAAGTCGGCTGCGGGGCTTTGCGCTTCTGGTCATTCTGCTGCTGCCGCCGACTGGTGTCTCTAGCCGGAGTTCTTGGAGCCTGAGGGGCAACTTTGCCAGTTGCGCTGACCCGAATCTCTGCCTTCATGGAGGAGTCGGCGGTGGCGTACTTGTCCGCCGTGATCAGCAGCTCGTCGAGGGTCTCCGGCTCATCGCAGAGGAGCTTGTGCTTGAGGAGGGTGCCTTCTCTGCACCCGGCAGTAAAATACTCAATGTTCTGCACCTCGTGCACGCCCTTGCAGGAGTTCCGGAGTTCGCCCCAGCACGTGAGGTAGTCGCGAGTAGACTCATCAGGGCCTTGCACGCACAAGGAGAGCTGGCGGGGCTTGGGAGGTCGCTTGTACGTGCTCGTGAAGTTGCGGACAAAAGCCTCGGTGAAGTCAACCCAGCTGTTGATGCTGCGAGGCTTCAGACTGTTTAACCACGTCCGGGCCAAGCCCTGGAGCATGAGCGGGACATATCTTACAGCAACACGCTTGTTGCCATTCGCTATGTTGACAGCCGTGGAGTAGTCGATCAGCCAATCTTCCGGCTTCACGGTGCCGGTATATTTGGGCGTGTCTCGGGGGAGCGTGAACCCTTTGGGAAAGGGCTCGTCCCGGATGCGGGGTCCGAAGCAGGGGGGACCCAACTCGTCTTCTTCTTCCAGCGCCAGGGATCGGTGGAGTCGGTCGATCCGTTGGCGGGCGTCATTCTCTCCGACTCCCTCTCGGCGGCCAAGGCGGTCGCCGAGAGTAGGATGTTCCACGGGCGGCGGGGAGACTCGCCTTTCTCCGCGAGGAGGGGGAGGCTGGTAGTCGTCCCGCTGTTCCACCGCTCTGAGGCGGCCGTCTTGGTCGCGCTCGATGGTGATGTGAGTCCGGCTGTGGCTGACAGCCGGCTCCTTGTCCTTCTAACCACGGGCCCCGCCAGTCGGCGTCCGAGACGTCGCACCTTGGTCTCGGCGAGGCGGTGGGTCGTCGTTTTGGCACTGCGGTGCCTCGGTGCGGCCGCCGGCACCATTCTGCGTGGCGGCCACGTCGAGGAGCTGCTGGACTCACTCTGTCATTATGCGGCGCTCTTCGCCTTCGAAGTTGTCGAGCTCGTCTGCCGCCGCCTGGGCGGCACAGATATTCTCTGCGGGCGTGGCGTACACAGGGCGATCAGCCCCGAAGAGGTTGGCGATTGCCGCACCGCGCTGTCGGACCGCGCCTAGGCGGCTAGGCCCAGTTGGAGCCGACGAACCGCCTACGGCGCGATCCATCTCTCGTTGGTAAGCTTTTGACAAGCGCCTCATGCTTGCCAGCTTCTTCGCACCCTCGATGAGCTGAAGGCGGAGCGCCTCGAGCGTCCCGGCGTCGGCGTCTTCCGGAATCGGCGCTGCAAGGTCTCGCAGGGCTGCGTCAAGCGGGTCATGCGCTCCTTCGCCGGAGCGCTAACCGTGTTCGAGGACGAGGACCCCGGTGACGGTGCTTCCGCCGCTCCCCGCGTATGAGAGTGGCTCGTCGTAGACCACGACGTTGGTGGGGAACGCGTCGAGCGACGCGGTGTCGGAGTCGACCAACATCGGGTCGGTGGATCCTATGGACTCCAGGTCCGCGGCAGGCTCGCCGGTGACATGGAGTTGGTCGAGGAGCCCCGCGAGGAGGCTCTCGGGGGCACTCGTGCCTGCGTCGGATGTAGGCTCATCGGAGAGGCGAACCTCACCGATAAGATCGGCGAGGCAGCTGGCCGCACAGGCGATCTCCGCGCTGTGCAGTGCGTCAGCACAGACGCCATCCGGCGTGCCGGGCTGGCTGCGCTCGCCGGGAAGGAATGGGGTTCCCGTCCAGAGCAGATCTCCGGATGATGATGCACCTCGCCCCATGGTGGGCGCCAAATGTCGGGGGTTGGATACGACATATGGCAAAGGATGGCTTATCATGGTGGGAGCGAGTAGAACGTCGCCGGTGCATGGAAGCGGGATGAGGCGAAGACATGCACGCCTGCGGATCTTACCCAGCTTCAGGGCTCTCCTAGGAGATAACACCCCTACTGCTGCTCTGCGGGGTCTCCGCATGATCACTCAAGCAAGGTGACTACAATGGTGCTCCTAGAGCTGTTTTGGGAGGTAGGAGAGAGCAAGGCTAGTTCTCTCCTCCCGTGCTATCTGGTCTATCTCTATTCAGGTCCGAACCCTTTGCATGGGTGCCCCGGGGGGTTTATATAGGCCTACCCCCCGGTGATACAATAGTAATGCGGCTGGGGGCGGGTCCCAGCCGTCTGTCTCTCAGGCCACCGTCCTTCCTGCCAGCTTCTGGGGCCCGCCGACTGGCGGGTCCCACGGACAGGCTTGATACTGTAGCGACACTCCTGGTGACGCATGCTTGGTCATCGGGTCGTGGCAACAGTGCCGTCGTCTATCGGGCGATCACCGTCGCCATTCCCCATCTTATCTGGTTAATGGCACGTGGGGCCCTGGGGAGGAGTCGGCCGACTCCAGGGAGGCCGACTCCCACAGGTCCGTCTTCGGGTACCCAGGCCGCCTTCGGCCCTCCCACTGAAAGGCGGCCCCGCCGTCTTCGGGTCGTACAGGCCGGCGTCGTGGGCACAGTGTACTACGCACTGTGGCTGAGTTCAGGGCAGGCATGGCAACAGTGCCGCGCCTCGCCGGAGATCTTCCAGCGATACGGCTCACTGTAGCCATGCCGGCCCCTCGTGAGCAGGGGGAATGGCCACGCCGTGACCGTACCCCATATCGTACTTCGGGATGAGGGAGGAGTCTTGGGCCGACCCTCCATAGTCGGCCTCCTTGGAGGTCGCCAGCTTGGAGTCGGCCTCTCTGGAGGTCGCCAGCTTGGAGTCGGCCTCTCTGGAGGTCGCCAGCTTGGAGTCGGCTTATCTCGGAGTCGTTGTCTGGGACTCGGCTTGAGGGGCGCGGCCTGCCCCGATGTCTTGAAAGGTCCCGGGGCTCGGGTTAGCCTACCCATGGCCCATTACTCCGACACCAACGGAGCGGGGACTCGTCGGAGCCGGCATTGTCCTATGCCTCATCCTCGGTCTCGCCAAACAGCGCCTCGCCCGCTTCATCGCCCTCTTTGCTAGCCTATTTGTAGGTGGCCGCAGCCTCCGCCACCCGCATGCGGTACCGCCAGCGCTCGAGGCGGCCCTTGCGGGCAGAGCAGTACGAGTCGAGCAGCGCCTCCTGCTCCGCCCGCTCCGCGGCGATCTGCTCCTCTGCCTGCAGGTGCTCCTGCAGGAGATGGTGGTTGTAGGCGGCGTCGGCCTGCGCCTCCCGGAACTACTCCTCACGCATCTGCCTCACCCTGTCCATATATTGGGCACGGGCCTCGCCGATGGTCATGGTGCAATGCACCGGCGAGGAAGGCACGGAGGAGGGGGTTGGCGCCGGATCGTCGACTACCATGTTCTCCATTGGGACGTCATCGTCCTCCGGCTGCCTGCCGGCCAGCCGGTCGGCAACAATGGCTGCTATCTCCTTGTGGTCCGCCGTACGCCCGTCCCGAAGAGCGCTGGAGCGCAAGGAAGCCATGGTGGGCAGTAGTGGTGTGGACAGGAGAAAGGCAACAGATGCGGATGACCGCGGCTATGGCCGGCGCAGCAGTTTATATAGCAATGGTGGGCGGGCGGAGGGACGGTCGTGTGACGCCGGAGTAGCCGCCTTGGCAACCGCGTATCATTAATGAGTGCGGCAGATGGACGGACGGACGACACTTGTGTCGTTTGAAGGCAAAGCAATAGCCTGCACCGGGAAGCGGGGCAGCCGGCACTGACTGTTTCGGGCGGAAAGCGCGCACGGGCGAGGAGATCACTTTACTTGGATAGGATGACAATGGGGACCCACCAGGTCCATAGCCTCATGTATGCAAGTGCCTCCTTATTATATATATATATATATATATATTTATTTATTTATTTATTTATAACTATAATTTATTTTGCTTCCTCCTGGTTTCCTAACATCACGGTCCCACACCATTGTCTACCTATGTACTCCCTCCTTTCCGGTTTACTCCCTCCGTCTAGGTGTGTAAGTCATCTTACGAAAATCAAATAATCCCAAAACACTTAGGCCCAGTGCATTAACTTCTATCTCATTTCTTGTTTCTTGACATATCAACCAATAAGGGATGAGGGATGTGCATGCTTTTAATGACTTGAGACTATCAAACACGACATGCAATGGTTAGTTCATTGCATGCAATACTATTAATTAGCAAATAAACATTAATGTCTCTCATTTTCCCCTCCTCCTTGGTCATGGTGCACAGCCTAAGATGACTTACTCACCTAGACAGAGGGAGTATAAGGCTTATCTCAAAATTTTAGTTTTTCCATTTTTATAAGGCTCAATTTGGTTGTTTTCCATCACATGTTCAGATTCCAAGGTGCATTAAATAATTGCATGCAAGTATTAAGAGAAAATTGACCAATGCATGTACTTTATGCATGCATGCATTGCAATTAATGCATTGATAAACATAATTTTTTGAGGATAACAAGAGCATTAATTAGGTGCTTTTGCAAAACTAGAAAAAGTATTCCACCACTCGCCATCTACCTTGATTGGTGAGATTTTTGAATTGAGCATTATAAACCGGAAAGGAGGGAGTAGTCAATAAACGAGAGAATTGCACAAGAAGTGGCCGACAGCTGGGACCAAGCAGCTCGAGCAGTATTTGTGTTTTTGAGGTGTGAGCACTGCAGAGTTTTTCGATGTTTACCCCAGATATTAATTTTTCTCCTCTGAACAAC
This sequence comes from Triticum dicoccoides, assembly GCF_002162155.2. Taxonomy (NCBI): domain Eukaryota; kingdom Viridiplantae; phylum Streptophyta; class Magnoliopsida; order Poales; family Poaceae; genus Triticum; species Triticum dicoccoides. Next base: position 724,059,453 of record NC_041383.1, read on the forward strand.
AACGAAAACATCGCTGCAGGTATTAACTGGGCGGGCTGTGGCCCGTCTAGCCCAGGCCAGATATCCAGCCCAGATATTATTTTTTTTCAAGCTGAAAATGGCTAGCCCAGCTATACTTTTTTTTAGGAATACCCAGGCAAGGTCAAATTGTTATTCTCCGCCCCGCTGGGCTGCAAATCTTTCCTAGGAGAGATGCATTAGGCTTAACAAGAAAATGGGCTTTAAGAAATAATAAATGGGATGTAATTATAAAAAGTGGGTAGTAACTATAAAAAAATGCACCATAATTAGTGTATCCGTCGAATAGTGTCCGGCTTCTAGTGTGTGCTGCCCTCCTCTGCTTCTGTGCCCCATAATTACCATCTTCCACGTGTCAAACGAATGCGAAAAGCCAGGGGATTTCTTCAGTTACCCCCCTGGTTGCGTTAATGAACCGCCCATAAAAGAGACGGGGATTTAGATCCAATTCACACCATCTTCCCTCCGCGAGATTTCATCAGAGTGCCTTCGACGGAGATCCATTCCACCATGGCCGGTCGGTGCAGCTCCTCCTCTCGCCCCTCCAGCGCTCGGCCCGGAGATTGGGGGCGGTGTTCCGTCCCGCATAGCGAGCTAGTAGTGCTTCAGTCCAAGGGGCTTCTCCCCCCAGCATATATGGTCCCAGTTCGAGCCGGGATTGCTACCTATAGCGACGGAGAGCAGGCGGAGAGCATCCCCAATCCCTCTCGAGGAGAGCGGGTATGCATAGTCCCTTATTTTATGAGAGGACTCAGATTTCCAATTCATCCGTTCCTTCGAGGGTTGCTGGAGTTCCATGGCCTCCAGCTACACAACCTCACGCCCGCCTCCATTCTGCACATTGCGAGCTTCGTGGCTCTCTGCGAGCTGTTCTTGGGTGTTGAGCCCCATTTCGCTCTGTGGAAGAGGTTGTTTTGCCTTGTGCCTCGTTCTCAGGAGGGGTCTATTTATCAAGTGGGCGGAGCCGAACTATGGCGCATCGCCTGGACCGGATATCTATCCGGCACCCCAAAGAGGGTGTCCGAAGACTGGCCCTCGGAATGGTTTTATATAGATGACGTCCCCCTGCCGGACCCTGTACGGATCGGCCTCCCCGAGTTCAATAATGCCCCGTTGAAGAAGCGCCTGAGTTGGCGCCCACGGAACCCTTAGAGGGAAGCTGACAGGGACGTCCTGTACCTGATGAGCCGGATAAGGTTGTTGGCTCATTCCGGACTGACCATGATCAAGGTCATGGCCATATGCATCACGCAAGGGGTGCAGCTGCTTCAATACAGATGCCACCCCATGTGGGATTTCAACGGGGAGGATGATGCTACCCGGTGCGGTCGCAAGGGGCCAGATTCGGCCGCCACTTTAACGAGAATCTTATCCGCTTTGTACAAGGGGGAAGAGGAAGAATTCCTCCGCATCAACCCAGAAGGCGGATTCTCTATGTACAATCCTCCTAGTTGGGTGAGCGGACACTTTCACTTGCCTATCCGTTTTTGAAATTCCCATAGTTGAGTACTTAGACTAGTAATGTTTAACGCAGGAGCTGCGCCAGGCTGTGAAGGAAATAAACAGCTCTGCTCCACAACCCGAGGATCCGGAACGGTCCCTCGATCCGGACTCCCAAGAAGATCCGGACTTATGCGTGGAGTTGGTTGATGGAGTATTTCATCAATTGAGCAAGCATAACTCTTTAGTGGCCATCACGACCGACTATCCCGGACTACTTCCAGCCTCCAAGGTAACTAAGACCGCAGTCCCAATATTCTCATGTTTTATCTTGCATGCCATGCACTAACAACGTTTCGCAGGGTAAATCCTTGAGGCGGAAGGCCGAGCCCACGGTGGGCAGCCAACAAGGGCCGCTGAAACCAGGCGGGCCAAAAAGAAGTCCGGACCAGATCGAGATTCCGGTGCAACGGTATGGTGTGCGGATTTAACCTAGGGTTTATGCCCTTGAGTCCTACTAATGCTCATGATTTTCTTAGAAAGAAAAGAGCCCGCCGGACTATGTCCGCCGTCCAAGGTTTGAGGCCGGGTCCGGAAGCGGAGGCGGACACGGGATGCGCCTCGGGCGCTCCTCCGACAGAGGGCGCCGACGGGCTATCTGCCACTAATTCAGAGGTGGAGAGTGCCCTAAACCACAGGCGTCGCCGGACTGTTCTCCGTGACGCGTGTTTTTCCCCAGAGGCGTTGGACACCTTTAATACAGGAGATGCGTATCTCCGTGCTGCTCAAAATGGTCTAGCCAGAGCCACGGAGCAGTATGTGAAAGACATACAGGTGAGTAGAATTGAAGGTTATGTATGTCAGTAGCCCCCGAGACTTGAAACAGTGAAGATAACTGTTTGAAGGATCATGTGCTATGTAGTGTCTTACAAAGAAGAACACGCAATTGTCCCAGGAGCTCGAAGAGTGCAAGGCTCAGCTCGAGGCCGCCTTGGCCGCTTCAGAGAATGTCAAGGGGACGCCCGCAGGTAATATGTGCTTCGAAAGGTACCTCCGTTTTGAAATGCAGCAGGCGTGCAACCCTGACTATAATAATGCAGATGAGGCCGGAGCAAATCCGGATCAGCAACAACTCCTGCGCCAACTAAAGGCTGGCGAGAATGTGCTGACGAGGGTGAGGCAAGAGAAGAACAAGCTTCAAGATGCCAATACCCAGCTAGGCGAGGAACTGAAAGATGTTCGCGTTCAGCTGTCTTCTGCCGTGAAGGAGAATCGGCGACTTCGACGCGGCATTTTTAGTAAGTGCTTGAACGAATCTTCGAAAAAAGAATTCGGCGAGGAAGTCGATTGAGAGAGCTATGTCTGTAGGTCTGCTGACGGGTTGTCCGGTGGAGGAAATGCCCGGTTCATAGGGAGACCATCTTCCCGAGCTGTTGCAACTACACGAGCAAGTTTGGCAGGCAATGCGAGGCATCATCCAGGCTATGTGGCCATACCTCTCCGTGCCCGAAGGCCTTGAGGAGCTTGCCAAGAAGCTGGAGGGAGTGCGGCAGCGCTTCCGGTTATGGAAGATATCGACTTGCCGTCAAGGTGCCAGGGAGGCCTGGGCCATGGTGAAGACTCGGTACACGAAGGCTGACCCAAACCACATGGTCGAGGTCGGCCCTATAGGTCCGGACGGAAAGGAGATCCCGTTCATCTTGGCATATGGCCAGGTGGAGCTTGCTGCAAAGTATTCCCAACAGGACTGTAAATTAGACCGCCTGTTAGATGGCATTGAAGAAGAATATGCCGAGTCGGATTGACTATGTAAAAATGACATAAAAAATGTCCTCTAGCCGGATTTTAGATCGTTTGTCATTGCGGACCTTTTCGCTTTGACCTGTGGACCCTATAGTCCGGAGTGTGTCCGAATACCCTCTTGGTTATGTAAGAACCGGGGCATGCATGGAGACAAGGCGTATGGGTCATAAGTGCTTTAGCAGAAAAGTGCCCAACTAGTTATGTTATATTACATGGTTAGTAAGAAACATCTTCCAGAGAGAATAGTTCCGTTAGGGGTTCCTTTCCCAGGGAGGCATGCCCTAAAGTGCATGTCCGAACTGCCAGAAAGAGCAGAAAAGCATCTAGGGGCAAAAAAGTAAATACGAAAGATCATCTTTTAGCTCACCGACCGAATATTCCCTTAAGAATGCTAGCTTTTGGCTTCACCCAATCTGAGGTACACATCCGGCTGACCCGGCAGTAACAATCGCAGAGGTGCTCCCTTTACCACCTAGCCGAACGAACGGGAACGTAGGGGTAAGCACAGGAGCCAGGCAACCCAGCTTGGCCAAAACATAAGTCATATCGATGCATATAATGGTGTATAAAAGGTTCATGCAGAAGCATTACACATGTTTTGGGCGTGAGGCCCGTTTTATATAAACTTCTTGGTAGAGAAGCCCCCAGGTATTGTGAGCGCAGGTAGCGCGTCGGGTGCGTGCAAATATTGCCCATGCGAGCCCCTAAGGGCTTGTGAGAAAAAGGGGGAGGGAGAAGGAACAAAATCCCGGACTGCCAAAAATAAAAACAAAAAATAAAACAAAGGGACGAGGGAAGGAGACGAACACGGAGTCCGGCGCTAGGCGTAGAACCTTCGTAGGCGTGTTGCATTCCATGGGTTCGGCTCGAGTCGGTTGTCCGATGCGCCACGCAGACGGTACGCTCCGCCGGTCAGTACTTGGTCGATGATGAAGGGGCCCTCCCATTTGGGCTTTAATTTATCCTTTTTCTTGTCCGGCAGGCGTAGAACTAGTTCGCCAACATTATATGTTTTGGCCCGTACTTCTCTGCTTTGATATCTTCGAGCCTGCTGTTGATAGAATGCGGAACGGGCTTTTGCCACGTCGCGCTCCTCCTCCAATGCGTCCAAGATGTCCTGCCGATCGAGCTCGGCTTCTCTTTCTTCGTACATGCGCACTCGAGGTGAGTCGTGAATTATGCCGCATGGCAGTACTGCCTCTGCGCCGTATACCATAAAAAATGGTGTGAATCCGGTAGTGCGATTCGGCATGGTCCGCAGCCCCCAGAGTACGGAGTCGAGCTCTTCTACCCAGTGCGTGTCAGATTCCTTGAGGGATCGCACTAGTCTGGGTTTGATGCCGCTCATAATGAGACTGTTGGCCCGTTCGACTTGACCGTTAGTTTGAGGGTGATAGACTGAAGCGTAGTCGAGCTTGATGCCCATGTTTTTGCACCAAAGTTTGACTCCGTCGGCCGTGAAGTTTGTGCCATTGTCGGTTATGATGTTGTGGGGGACACAGTAACGGTGTACAACCCCGAAAAGGAAGTCTATCACTGGTCCGGATTTGGCCGTCTTTACAAGGCTTGGCTTCTATCCATTTTGTGAATTTGTCCACCATGACCAGTAGGTATTTTTGCTTGTGGGTTCCTCCTTTAAGGGGTCCAACCATGTCAAGCCCCCAGAACGCGAAAGGCCAGGTAATGGGTATAGTTTGTAGGGCGGTAGGTGGCATGTGACTTTGGTTGGCGAATAACTGGCAACCAACACATTGTTGCACTAAGTCCTGAGCGTCTGCCCGGGCCGTTGGCCAATAAAATCCGGTACGGAAGGCCTTGCTTACAAGGGCCCGGGCTGCGGCGTGGTGCCCTCCAAGTCCGGCATTGATTTCAGCCAAAAGGTCTCGTCCTTCTTCTTCAGAGATACACCTTTGAAGGACTCCGGTTGTGCTTTTCTTGTAAAGCTCTCCCTCGTGTACTTTGTAGGCTTTAGATCGCCGCACTATGCAGCGGGCCTCGTTTTGGTCCTCAGGAAGTTCCTGCCTAGTTAGGTAGGCTAGGAATGGCTCTGTCCAAGGGGCAATGACTGCCATTATTTCGTGGGCTGACGGTGTTGTTTCGTTGGCGTAGCCCCCAACTGTGTCAGGATGCTCGGTGAGGGGCAGTGTAGTTGTGTCCGGGCTATTGTTTCCGGATTCTCCGTCCCATGATACAGATGGCTTGAACAGCCTTTCTAGGAAGATGTTGGGAGGGACGGCCTCGCGCTTGGCGCCGATGCGTGCCAGCACGTCTGCTGCTTGGTTATTTTCCCGGGCTATGTGAGGAAATTCGAGCCCCTCAAACCGAGCTGACATCTTTAAGATGGCGTTGCGGTAAGCTGCCATTTTCGGGTTCTTGGCATCGAAGTCTCCATTTATTTGGGATATTGCGAGGTTTGTTTCCCCGTGGACCTCTAGGCATTGAATGCCCATGGAGACTGCCATTCGGAGGCCATGTAAAAGGGCCTCGTATTCGGCTGCGTTGTTCGAATCCGTGTACATTATCTGAAGTACGTATTGGACTGTGTCCCCGGTTGGAGACGTCTGGACGACGCCAGCCCCCAGGCCAGCCAACATTTTGGAGCCGTCGAAGTGCATGACCCAGTTGGAGTATGCGTCGTATTCTTTAGGGAGTTCAGCTTCAGTCCATTCGGCAATCAAGTCGGCCAAAACCTGTGACTTAATAGCTCGCCTTGGCTTGTAGGTTATGTCGAACGGGAGGAGCTCGATGGCCCATTTGGCAATCCGGCCCGTTGCGTCGCGGTTGTTTATAATGTCATTAAGGGGTACCTCGGATGCCACTGTTATGGAGCACTCTTGAAAGTAGTGTCGCAGCTTCCGGGATGCCATGAACACCGCGCATGCTATCTTTTGATAATGCGGGTACCATGAATTGCATGGAGTTAGCACAGTGGACACGTAGTACACTAGTTTTTGGAGGGGGAACTTGTGTCCGTCCGCTTCTCATTCGACGACGAGCACCGCGCTGACAACTTGATGGGTTGCCGCGATGTATAATAGCATTGGTTCGCCCGTGTTGGGCACGGCCAGGACCGGATTTTTTGCCAATATGGCTTTTATTTCTTCGAGTCCGGCCGTGGCGGCCTCCGTCCACTCGAAGTGGTCGGTGCGCCGTAGGAGGCGATAGAGGGGTAATGCCTTTTCTCCTAAGCGGGAGATAAAGCGGCTTAGAGCCGCCATGCATCCTGTCAGTTTTTGTATTTGTTTGAGGTCCTTTGGGGTATCTAATTGTGACAGAGCTCGGATCTTGGCTGGGTTTGCTTCAATTCCTCTACCGGATACGATGAAGCCCAGGAGCTTTCCGGCTGGTACACCGAAAACGCATTTTTCCGGGTTGAGCTTAATGTCATATGTTCGGAGATTGTCGAACATGAGCCTCAAGTCATCTACTAGAGTATCGACGTGTTTTGTTTTGACGACCACGTCGTCTACGTATGCTTCGACTGTTTTGTCGATCTGGTTGGCCAGACATGTCTGAATCATGCGCTGATATGTTGCGCCGGCATTTTTGAGCCCGAAGGGCATCGTCTTGAAACAGAATGGGCCGTACAGGTTGATGAATGCCGTTGCAGCCTGGTCTGACTCTGCCATCTTGATTTGATGGTAGCCAGAGTATGCATCGAGGAAACACAATGAGTCATGTCCTGAAGTGGCGTCGATGATTTGATCGATTCGAGGGAGTGGGAAAGGGTCCTTTGGATAGGCCTTGTTTAGGTCTTTGAAATCGACACATAGGCGCCAAGATTTGTCCTTCTTTGGTACCATCACCAGGTTTGCTAGCCAGTCCGGATGTTTTATGTCTCTGATGAACCCGGCTTCTAGCAGTTTTGCTAGCTCCTCTCCCATGGCTTGTCTCTTAGGTTCGGAAAAGCGCCATAGGGTCTGCTTGACAGGTTTAAACCCTTTTATGATGTTCAGGCTGTGCTCGGCCAGCCTGCGTGGGATTCCTGGCATATCCGAGGGGTGCCAGGCGAAAATGTCCCAATTTTCTCGCAGAAATTCTCTGAGTGCGGCGTCTACATCGGGTTTTAATTGTGCCCCGATGGAGGCTGTTTTTGTAGGGTCCGTTGGATGGACTTGGAATTTGACTATTTCGTCCGCCGGTTTAAAAGAGGTGGACTTGGATCTCTTGTCTAGTATCACGTCGTCCCTGTCCACCGTGGAGCGCAACGCCGTTAACTCCTCGGCCGCTAGGGCCTCAGATAATGCCTCCAGGGCCAGTGCGGCTGTCTTGTTTTCAGCGCGGAGCGCTATGTCCGGATCACTTGCAAGAGTGATGATTCTGTTGGGCCCAGGCATTTTGAGCTTCATGTACCCGCAATGGGGTATGGCTTGGAAAATTGTAAATGCTTCTCTCCCTAGCAAAGCGTGGTAGCCGCTGCTGAACGGGGCCACTTGAAACGTGACCTCCTCGGATCTGTAATTGTCCGGCATGCTGAACACCACATCCAGTGTGATTTTTCCTGAACTGCACGCTTCCCGGCTTGGGATTATTCCCCTAAAAGTTGTGTTGCTTCGCTCAATGCGGCTCCAGTCAATTTCGACTTTTCACAGGGTTTCCTCGTAGATGAGGTTGAGTCCGCTGCCGCCGTCCATGAGTACCTTTGTAAGTTGGAAGCCGTCCACTATCGGACTGAGGACCAATGCGGCTGGTGCTCGGGCTGTCCGGAATTTAGGTTCGTCACTGGCGTTAAAGGTGATAGCCGTGTCACTCCATGGGTTTATTGTTGCTACTTGGTAGACTTCGGCGAGGTTCCGGAGCGTTTGTTTCCTTGCATTGTTTGATGTGAACGTCTCGAAGACTGTCGACACCGTACTGGGGAGGTATTCTTCGGGTGCTGGAGTTAAAAACTCCTCGCCGCTTCTGGCTACCTGCCGTAGTATCCAACATGCTCTAAGGCTGTGTGTTGGTGTGGCTTTCCCTGAATTATGAATTCTACAGGGTCCATTGATCCATCCTTCCAATACGGTCCCGTACACTGTAGAGGGTTTTTGTTTTTTGATGTTTGGCTCAGATGCCTGGTGATAATGCGCCCTTTTGTTTCGGACTCGTGTTATATTCGGGGCCGGATTGTCCCAGAATTTATCTTCGGTTTTCCGAACGCTTTCAATCGCGCAGTACTTTCGTACTATGGATGTCAAGTCGGCGAATCGTGTAATTTCGCGGTGACTTATGGCGTTGAGGATTCCGATGTCCGTGCAGTTGTTAAGGAAGAGTGAAATTGCTTCTCTCTCGCGGCAGTCCTTTATCCTATTCATAACCAGGAGGAATCTGGCCCAGTAGTGGTGTACTGTTTCTCCGGACTCTTGTCGTATTAGGGATAAATCCCGTATAGTTGGGTGGGCGGGTGGAAATAAATCTGGAACCCTGCCCGATGTAAGATTCAGGGGCCGAGCGGTTTCCGAATTCGGAAGCTTGCTTTCTCGGGTATTATTCGATTAATCGGGCCTACTGCCTGACTTTAGGTTCAGGGTTCGGGCGACATCCTCCCCTCCGCGGGTTTCCGGCTTGGAGGGATCGGGAATTCGGACACATCTGGTCCTTACGGCGGGCTAAGACTCGCCGCATTGTTCTTCCACCACTTCAACATGGTGGGTGATCTAGGGAGACTCGATCTCTCTCTGATCAGGTTTAAGCCCAATCTGGTCGTAATCAGTAGCGACTCCCAGGGCCGCGATGCGATCCAAGAGTTCGTTCGGGGAGAAGAGCTCCATCGGATCTAACTGCTCGGCGAGCTCCGAGCTGATGTGAAGATTGCTTTCGATGGCCCGAGAGGTCATCGTTGGCGCGGCGGCCGGACTGGCGGTCATCAAAAACCTGCCTAGCCGGAGAGTTTGGCCGACAGCAAAAACTCCTTTAGCAATGATGCCGTCTTTAAAGACGGGATGCGGCATCCTTCCTGATGGTGACGACACAGTGGAACTCTCAATGAAAGCACCAATGTCGGTGTCAAAACCGGCGGATCTCGGGTAGGGGGTCCCGAACTGTGCGTCTAGGCGGATGGTAACAGGAGACAAGGGACACGATGTTTTTACCTAGGTTCGGGCCCTCTCGATGGAGGTAAAACCCTACTCCTGCTTGATTAATATTGATGATATGGGTAGTACAAGAGTAGATCTACCACGAGATTGGAGTGGCTAAACCCTAGAATCTAGCCTATGTTATGATTGTTGTTCGTCCTACGGACTAAAACTCTCCGGTTAATATAGACACCGGAGAGGGCTAGGGTTACACAGAGTCGGTTACAATGGGAGGAGATCTTCATATCGTATCGCCAAGCTTGCCTTCCACGCCAAGGAAAGTCCCATCCGGACACGGGACGGAGTCTTCAATCTTGCATCTTCACAGTCCAGGAGTCCGGCCAAAGGTCATAGTCTGGCCATTCGGACACCCCCTAATCCAGGACTCCCTCGGTGAACTACTCCCTCCTCGTCATGGAGAGCGCCGGGATGATGAAGATGGCCACCTGTGAGGGATCCCCCCTCCGGCAGGGTGCCGGAATGGGCTCTCGAGAGGTTTTTGGTGGCTACAGAGGCTTGCGGCGGCGGAACTCCAGATCTATTCTCCTCTTCGATGTTTTTAGGGTATATGGTGATATATAGGCGAAAGAAGTCGGTCAGGGGAGCCACGAGGGGCCCACGAGTGTGGAGGGCGCGCCCCCTGCCTCGTGGCCTCCTCAAAGCTTCCCTGACTTCAGCTCCATGTCTCCTGGATTACGTTCATTCCAAAAATCACGCTCCCGAAGGTTCCATTCCGTTTGGACTCCATTTGATATTCCTTTTCTTCGAAACACTAAAATAGGCAAGAAAACAGCAATTTCGGCTGGGCCTCCAGTTAATAGGTTAGTCCCAAAAATAATATAAAAGTGCTTAGTAAAGCCCATAAACTTCCAAAACAGATAATATAATAGCATGAATGCTTCATAAATTATAGATACGTTGGAGACGTATCAGCATCCCCAAGCTTAATTCATGCTTGTCCTCGAGTAGGTAAATGATAAAAGAAAGAATTTATGAAGTGTGAATGCTAGTAGGTGCACAATTTTGATCAATGATAATTTGAATCACCTTTTCTAGCATGATTATTTGTCATAACATTAGTTCATCTCATGAAACTTCTAAGTAGCAAACTATTCACATGTTAAAGCATAGACCATAAACTTTCTTGAAAACTAGCAAACTTCATTCTCAGTCATCAAACAATTGTAATTCATCTTATTTTCAGGAAGGGTCTATGTCAGAGCTTTGATTTAGCAAATCCCACATACACAACTATCATATAGTCTTCCATGATTGCTACCACTCAAAGCATATTTTTAGAACAAATAGCATCCACCAGACACAGAGAAAGATAGGGGCTTAATGTTTCGCCTCCCAACTTACTTATCATATAGATAATTGTCAACAATAATAATTCATGATCAAATATATTTGAATGGCCATATATGCTTGGATCTTCCATCACTTGATGCTTGCCAACTAAAGAGTAGGTTGGAATGCGAAGGTATACTACTGACTCTTGCATAAAAGTAAAAGATAGGCCCTTCGCAGAGGGAAGCAGGGATTTGCAGAGGTGCCAGAGCTCGAAGCTTTCAAACAAAGATGAAAATAATTTTGAGAGGTTGAAAGTGCAAGCATGCCCTTAATCATATTTTGATGTTGATGACAACACATATGCTCGGGACTAATCATGTTTATCAAGTATATCTCAGGATTATGTTCCAAAGACCGTGTGCATGGATCATGACTAGGGACAAAAAGCATATAACTCAAGAATGGAGATACAAGATGTTGACTTCATTTATGGTTTGTTCTTGAGTATAGGGATCCCACACTATTAAGAGGGGATCGATGGATCTAGTGAAAAACTTGCTCAAAAGCTACTATTTCTATACCTTGCCTTCGGACGTCCGGTGTTCTACGGACGTCCGGTCCTTCTTGATTGCCCGGACGTCCGGCCACTTCCGGACGTCCGGCGTTCCATAACAGAAGCATTTCTACGGATGTCCGGAACTCTCCGGACATTCGACACTTTCACAACAGAAGCATTTTTACGGACGTCCGGACCCTCCGGTCGTCCGTGCTTCGGATGTCCGGCCCTGCTCGGACGTCTGTATCCTGTACGCTGGGTTGTGGCTCACATTTTCATAGCGGCCGGTCGTCCGATGACTGTCGGACATCCGGACCTATTTGTGCCTCCGGACGTCCGACGTTCTCCGGACGTCCGGCCCATCCTGTACCCAAAACGGTCACTTTTACCCACCACCTATATATATACCTTTCCCTTCCACGGGATAAGGTTGACCATTCACCTTGAGCCTATCAAGAACACTCCTCACTCTCTCTCTCATTCATCCACACTAACTCCTAGATTCCCAAGTGTTCTAGGAGCATTTGAGAGAAGTTCTCCAATCAAGTGATAGATCCACTCCTTCCCCTTCTTTGCACCAAAGGAATTCGTGACTTGAGCAAGTTTTGAGCTTTTTCCCATCGTTCTTGTTACTCTTGGAGGTTGGAGACTCATAGGCGGTAGGAGTCATTCAGAGAGGAATCGAACTTTGTGATTATCCTTGGAAAAGTTTGTGAGGGTTTGGAGACCACCCCAAGGTCTACCACTAGTAGTTGAGAAACGCCTCCGTGGTGTTGTCTCAAAGGGAGAATAGGGTGAGCCTTCGTGGTGTTGGTGTGCCTTCGTGGTAACAACCACCTCTCTAACGGTGACTAGCTTCCCTCCAAGGAAGTGAACATCGGCATACATCCTCGTCTCCCGGAGTTGCGGTTATTCCTAACCCTAACTCTCTACTTGTGGTTACTTGTCTCTTTACACTTACGTACATTATATTGTGCTTTCCTACTTACGTGTTTGTGTTGTTTGCTTAGTACTTTGTGCTCACGTGCAATTGTTAGGCTCATCTTCATATTCCGCATTATTTCCTAAAATTGCCAAGTAATAATTAAAATTTGTAATTGTACCTATTCAAACCCCCTCTAGGTCCATCTCGATCCTTTCAATTGGTATCAGAGCCTCGTGCTCTTCTTGTGGCTTTACCGCCCTAGAGCGAGATGAACCCAGATGGGACTCCCCTGGTTGTAGATCCTAAGGATAAAGGCGAGGTTTCTTCTGAAGTCAAGTCCTTTACGTCTCAGAATCTAGAACGGGACCTTGCTAAGCAAAAAGAGGAGCATGATGCTTCTCTTGAGGCCTTGGTCCAACTAACATTATCCACGTTGTCCGCGGTGCTTGCACCACACTCAAGTGGTGTGGGTTCGAGGCCAACCGTGCCTACATCATCACTTGGTCAACAACCTCCTAGCAATGAACACGCCAGTGTTCCTTGGCTTTATGCAAGACCTCAGGTTGAGAAACCAAGATATAATCCTCAAGGCAAACCTCCTTTACTTAGTGCTACTTCCGATTTTGCTTTGTGGAGAGTTGCTATGCAGGATCATCTTCGACATGGAAACGATGAGATGCTGGAGATTATAGAGTATGGCTATCATGTGCTTGATCCAAAGAACCCCACACCAAGAGAAATATATGACAAGAACCTCAATGACACGGCAATCATGTGTATAAGGAGAGGTATGGATGAAAAGCAAAGGAGACCGTTCATACACATTAGAAGTGCCAAGGAACTATGGGAAAGTATTATACGATCCAGGACTGGCTCTTCTACCCTCCGGAGTGCTCAATATGAAATTGCCAAGGGGCAATTGCAAAACTTTTGTATGGAAAAAGGTGAAACCCCCAATCAACTCCTTGAGCGTCTCATGACTCTAACTGCGGATATTGAGTCATGTGAGTGCAACAAGACACAAGATGGATTCAACATGACTAAGAGGTTTCTTGTGGATAAGTTGCTTCATGCTCTTGCTCCATATCATCATCAAATGGTGTGGGACATAAGACAACACCATACCTTCAAGGAAATGACTACAGATGACATCATATCCACCTTCCAACTATTTGAAGAGTCAAAGGCTAATGCCACAAAACATCTTTCCATGCATGGTTCCCCATCATCAAAGATCAATCTTGCATTGAAGGCCAAGCAAGTATGTGAAGATGAGCAAAGTGAAGAAGAAGATGATGATGATGATGATGAAGATGGTAATGAGATTGAATCCGACGAGGGCCCTTCGTATGAAGACATGGCTCTTTTTGTCAAGAAGTTTAGCGCTGGAAAGTTCAAGGGAAGATTTCAAAAGAAGAAAGTAAGAAAATGCTACAACTGTGAAGAAACCAATCACTTCTCCAACGAGTGCCCTTATGAGAAGAGAGAAGATAAACCAAGGTTTCCCAAGACCTTTTCCAAGAAGAAGTTGCCAAATCCTTTGAACTCCAAGCTCAAGAAGAGAGATGGAAAGGCAATGGTTGCTCAAGAAGAATCTGATCCGGATGATGTTAGTGGTGTTGCCGGAGTTTCTCAAGACTCTCAAAACACGTTGAGGTTAGTAAACAAGAGTGGTGACGTGGTCACCTACAACTACATGAAATATTACAAGGGAAACGCTCAGAAGTGCCTAATGGCAAAGGCCATGGTTGAAGAAGGAGAGGACCAAAGCTCTTCTGACAAGGTCAAGGTAACTCCACGATCAAATCCTCCTCTTTTCACACCTTCTACTCCTAGTGATGAGTATCTTGATGCGGAGGACAGCTATGAGGATGATGATTTAGATGATCCTATGATTGCTAAACTTAATAAGTTCATGTGCTCCCTCAAAGGAAAGAAACTCACTATGTTTCGTATGCTTATGGAGATGGTGAGTAAGCACACCATCACCATTAAGGAACTCGACACCCTCGTCACCAAGGAAAAGGAAAAGTGTGAAATCCTTGAGCGGAAAGTCCAATATGAGGAAGCACGAAATGATGAACTATGCTTAAAAATTGGTGCAAATATTGATGTTCACACTAATGATCTTGCCTCCTTGAAAAAGGCTATTGACTCTTGCGAAGAGTTAATGAATGATAAAAGTAAGCTTGTGAAGTCTCATGCTTCTCTATCTAAGGATTGTGAGCTTCTATCCGTGTCTCTCAAGACTAAGGAAGGAGAGCTCACCGTTCTTAGAAAGATTTTTGAGACGCTCAAACTTACTTATCTTGAAACTTTAGCCAAGGCTTACTCTTCCCCTATTATAAATGTTGTTGCTTGTGCTACTAACTCTAGTAGTGATCTAGCATCTATTCTTGAGGAAAATCATTTTCTCAAGGCTCAAATTGAGAAAGGTCTCATGACATGTGCTCAAGGGCAAAAGAATCTTGATGAGATTTTGAGCCAACACAATGAGGTGTTTGCCAAAGAGGGACTTGGGTTTGACCCGAGCACAAGCAAGAAGAAGACGTCCTCCCAAAAGTGCACAACTCCTCTAAACGAAACATTTGTAAGAGAAGGGCACAAGGAGAAAGGTAAGGTTGTGAGTGGGAAGGCCACAAGGGGCATGCCCACTCTCAACAAGCCTAAAGAGTTCATGCCTCCTTCCTATGTACTTCGTAAGACTAAGGATGGAGAAGTCTTTGCAAAATTTGTTGGTCCTCGAAATGCATTCCGGTTCTATGCTATTTGGGTCCCAAAGACCCTTGTAACTAACTTGAGAGGTCCCATTGAAAAATGGGTGCCTCTAACCAAGTCCTAATTGTGTGTAGGTAAGTTTCTCCGATGGAGTGAAATGGGTGATTGATAGTGGATGTACAAATCATATGACCGGAGATAGCAAATTTCTCTATGATTTCATGGAAGCTATTCAACCATTCATGAGCATTATGTTTGGTGGAGGTTCAAAAGGATAGGTACTCAGGTTGGGCAAGGTGGCTATCACAAACGACATGTCTCTTGCAAATGTTATGTTTGTCCAATCCCTTAAATACCACTTGCTTTCTGTTCGCCAATTGGCTTCTGTTGGTTATGATACACTCTTTAGACTAACGGATGTGAAAGTCTTTAAGAGAGATACTCTCGAAGTGGCTTTTGTTGGAGAGTTGGATGGCAACCTTTACACGGTTGATTTCTCGAAAGAGAGCACATTCCATGCAACTTGTCTAATGGCCAAGGCTGACAAGGGGTGGCTATGGCATCGCCGGCTAGCCCATGTCGGCATGAGAAATCTTCAAGATCTCTTAAAGGGGAATCACATCCTTGTACTAACCAATGTCTCTTTTGAGAAAGATCGTGTGTGTAGTGCATGCATAGCCGGGAAGCAACATCAATCAAAGCACCCACCCAAGAACATAGTATCTACTTCAAGGCCCCTGGAGCTCCTTCATGTGGATCTTTTTGGGCCTCCTTCATGGGATAGTCTTGGTGGGAAAAAGTATGGGTTTGTCATTGTTGATGATTACTCAAGATATACATGGGTGTACTTCCTCTAGTCCAAGGACGAAACGAAGATCACCTTCATTGATTTTGCCAAGCAAGCCCAACGCAAGTTTGACAAAGAAATCCGGGCAATAAGAAGTGACAATGGCTCTGAGTTCAAGAACCATACTTTGGAAGAATTTCTTAATGATGAAGGGATTGAGCATCAATATTCAGCTCCATACACTCCTCAGCAAAATGGTGTAGCCGAACGGAAGAACCGTACACTTGTAGAGATGGCAAGGTCCATGTTGGATGAATACAAGTCACCACATAGTTTTTGGGCCGAAGCTGTCAATACCGCATGCCATGCATCAAACTGGCTCTTCCTCCGCACTATATTGGAAAAGACTCCATATGAGCTTCTAACTAGAAACAAGCCAAATGTCAAGTACTTCCATGTATTTGGGTGCAAATGTTTCATCCTCAACAAAAGAGAATGGTTAGGAAAATTTCAATCCAAAACAATTGAGGGTATATTTGTTGGTTATGGATCAAACTCTCACGCCTATAGAGTCTACAACAAATCCAATGGATGTGTTGTAGAAACTTGTGACATGGTGTTTGATCAATTTAATGGCTCCCATAGGGAAAAAGTTGATCTAAGTGATGTAGGTGAAGAAGATTCTTCTCAAGACATTTTGACCATGGGTGTTGGTGCACTTCTTCCTATGGAACAAGAACCTCATGATGATGAAGAAGAAGATGGAGGTCTCACACATCATCAAACTACTTCAACATCCATACCACCACAAGCTCCTATTGTTCAACCGATACCCTTAGCCCAAGTTGAAGAGGATGATCAAGTCTCTCTTAATGATAATCATCAAGAACAAGATCATCATCAAGAGCAAGAACAAGAAAGTCCAATCATTGATGATGAACCTCAACAAATGCAACATGAACAAGAAGATCTTCCTCCACACGTGAATGATCCATATGTTGAAGATGTGGATGATGGACATGAAGTTGAACCTCGTGAAACCCTCACCTCCATCATGCCTCGAGTGGCCGGTCGTGTTGATGTTGACAAAATCCTCACCGGCATCTCGGAAGGTAGAGTCACTCATAAACATTTGACAAACTTTTGTGCTCACTTCTCGTTTGTGTCTAGTATTGAGCCACTCAAGGTACAAGAGGCATTGATGGACAACGATTGGCTTGTTGTTATGCAAGAAGAGTTGAACAGTTTTGAATGCAACCAAGTGTGGTCATTAGTCAAGAGGCCATCTACCGAGCACAACGTCATTGGAACAAAATGGATTTTCAAGAACAAGCAAGATGAAAATGGTGTAATCATCCGCAACAAGGCAAGGTTAGTTGCACAAGGGTACTCACAAGTTGAAGGTTTGGACTTTGGTGAGACCTTTGCCCCCGTTGCCCGTCTTGAATCCATTCGCATCTTACTTGCTTATGCCACTTTCAATGGTTTTACATTACATCAAATGGATGTGAAGAGTGCTTTCCTTAACGGTCCTCTAGAAGAAGAAGTATATGTGTCACAACCACCCGGGTTCATTGATCCCTTTCACAAAGACTATGTGTATAAACTTCATAAGGCTTTGTATGGCCTCAAACAAGCACCTCGTGCTTGGTATGATCATCTGAAGAAGTTTCTACTCGATGATGGTTTTGTGAGAGGGGTGATCGATCCCACTCTTTTTACTAAGAGGGACAAGGGTGATTTAATCCTATGCCAAATCTATGTAGATGACATCATTTTTGGTTCTCCTAACATTCATTTGTGCAAGAAGTTTGCGGCTTCAATGACCAAGAATTTTGAAATATCACTCAATACGGATTTGAAGTTCTTTCTCAGATTTCAAAGTCAACAATTTCAAGAAGGAATTTTCTTATCTCAAGCAAAGTACCTCAAGGATATTCTAGAAAAGTTTGGTATGTTTGATGCTAGTCCATGCAAGACACCCATGCCAACCAAAATTACTCTCACTGAAGACACAAATGGTACTCCTTTTGACCTAGAGGCAATAATGAAGTTATTATTTATTTCCTTATTTCATGATAAATGTTTATTATTCATGCTAGAGTTGTATTAACCGGAAACGTAATACATGTGTGAATACATAGACAAACATAGTGTCACTAGTATGCCTCTACTTGACTAGCTCGTTTATCAAAGATGGTTACGTTTCCTAGCCATGGACAAAAGAGTTGTCATTTGATTAACGGGATCACATCATTGGGAGAATAACGTGATTGACTTCACCCATTCCGTTAGCTTAGCACTTGATCATTTAGTATGTTGCTATTGCTTTCTTCATGGCTTATACATGTTCCTGTAACTATGAGATTATGCAACTCCCGTTTACCGGAGGAACACTTTGTGTGCTACCAAACGTCACAACGTAACTGGGTGATTATAAAGGATCTCTACAGGTGTCTCCAAAGGTACATGTTGGGTTGGCATATTTCGAGATTAGGTTTTGTCACTCCGATTGTCGGAGAGGTATCTCTGGGCCCTCTCGGTAATGCACATCACTATAAGCCTTGCAAGCAATGTAGCTAATGAGTTAGTTACGGAATGATGCATTACGTAACGAGTAAAGAGACTTGCCGGTAACGAGATTGAACTAGGTATTAGATACCGACGATCGAATCTCGGGCAAGTAACATGCCGATGACAAAGGGAACAACGTATGTTGTTATGCGGTTTGACCGATAAAGATCTTCGTAGAATATGTAGGAGCCAATATGAGCGTCCAGGTTCCGCTATTGGTTATTGACCGCGAATAGTTCTAGGTCATGTCTACATAGTTCTCGAACCCGTAGGGTCCGTACGCTTAACGTTATGACGACAGTTATATTATGAGTTTATGAGTTTTGATGTACCGAAGGAGTTCGGAGTCCCGGATGAGATCGGGGACATGACGAGGAGTCTTGAAGTGGTCGAGACGTAAAGATCGATATATTGGACGACTATATTCAGACTTCGGAAAGGTTCCGAGTGATTCGGGTATTTTTCGGAGTACCGAAGAGTTACGGGAATTCGCCGGGGAGTATATGGGCCTTATTGGGCCATACGGGAATAGAGGAGAGAGGCCGAAAGGAAGGAGGTGTGCAGCCCCCCTCTGGTCCGAATTGGACAAGGGGTGCAGCCCCCTTTTCCTTCCTCCTCTCCCCCTCTTTCCTTCTCTCTTACTCCAACAAGGAAGGGAGGGAGTCCTACTCCCGGTGGGATGAGGACTCCTCCTAGCGCGCCCCTCCTGGCCGGTCGCACCTCCCCCCTCCCTCCTTTATATACGGGGGCAGGGGGCACCCCATAGACACAAGTTGATATTCGTGATCGTTCCTTAGCCGTGTGCGGTGCCCCCCTCCACCATATTCCACCTCGCTCATATCGTTGCGGAGTTTAGGCGAAGCCCTGCGTCGGTAGAACATCATCATCATCACCACGCCATCATACTGACGGAACTCATCCCCGACACCCTGCTGGATCGGAGTCCGGGGATCGTCATCGAGCTGAACGTGTGCTGAACTCGGAGGTGCCGTACGTTCGGTGCTTGGATTGGTCGGATCGTGAAGACGTACGACTACATCAACCGCGTTGTCATAACGCTTCCGCTTACGGTCTACGAGGGTACGTGGACAACACTCTCCCCTCTTGTTGCTATGCATCACCATGATCTTGCGTGTGCGTAGGTAAATTTTTGAAATTACTACGTTTCCGGTTTTATGCGTTGATGTTATTTGCACGAGTAGAACACAAGTGAGTTGTGGGCGATACAAGTCATACTGCTTACCAGCATGTCATACTTTGGTTCAGCGGTATTGTTGGATGAAGCGGCCCTGACCGACATTACGCGTACGCTTACGCGAGACTGGTTCTACCGATGTGCTTTGCACATAGGTGGCTGGCGGGTGTCAGTTTCTCGAACTTTAGTTGAACCGAGTGTGGCTACGCCCGGTCCTTGCAAAGGTTAAAACAGCACCAACTTGACGAACTATCGTTGTGGTTTTGATGCATAGGTAAGAACGGTTCTTGCTCAGCCCGTAGTAGCCACATAAAATTTGCAACAACAAAGTAGAGGACGTCTAACTTGTTTTTGCAGGGCATGTTGTGATGTGATATGGTCAAGATGTGATGCTATATTTTATTGTATGAGATGATCATGTTTTGTAACCGAAGTTATCGGCAACTGGCAGGAGCCATATGGTTGTCGCTTTATTGTATGAAATGCAAACGCCCTGTAATTGCTTTACTTTATCACTAAGCGGTAGCGATAGTCGTAGAAGCAATAGATGGCATAACAACAACGATGCTACGATGGAGATCAAGGTGTCGCACCAGTGACGATGGTGATCACGACGGTGCTTCGGAGATGGAGATCACAAGCACAAGATGATGATGGCCATATCATATCACTTATATTGATTGCATGTGATGTTTATCCTTTATGAATCTTATCTTACTTTGATTAATGGTAGCATTTTAAGATGATCTCTCACTAAAAATTATCAAGAAGTGTTCTCCTTGAGTATGCAACATTGCGAAAGTTCTTCGTGCTGAGACACCACGTGATGATCGGGTGTGATAGGCTCTACGTTCAAATACAACGGGTGCAAAACAGTTGCACACGCGGAATACTCAGGTTAAACTTGACGAGCCTAGCATATAACAGATATGGCCTCGGAACACGGAGACCGAAAGGTCGAACGTGAATCATATAGTAGATATGATCAACATAGTGATGTTCACCATTGAAACTACTCCATCTCACGTGATGATCGGACATGGTTTAGTTGATTCGGATCATGTGATCACTTAGATGACTAGAGAGATATCTGTCTAAGTGGGAGTTCTTAAGTAATATGATTAATTGAACTTAAATTTATCATGAACTTAGTCCCGGTAGTATTTTGCAAATTATGTTGTAGATCAATAGCTAGCGTTGTTGCTTCCCTTTGTTTTTGCTTCCCTATGTTTTTATATGTGTACCTAGAGAAAACTAAGTTGAAAAATGTTAGTAGCAATGATGCAGACTTGATCCGTGATCTGAGGTTTATCCTCATTGCTGCACAGAAGAATTATGTCCTTGATGCACCGCTAGGTGACAGACCTATTGTAGGAGCAGATGCAAACATTATGAACGTTTGGCTAGCGCAATATGATGACTACTTGATAGTTTTGTGCACCATGCATTATGGCTTAGAACCGGGACTACAAAAACATTTTTGAAATGTCATGGAACATATAAGATGTTTCAAGAGATGAAATTGGTATTTCAGACTCATGCCCGTGTCAAGAGGTATGAGACCTCTGACAAATACTTCGCCTAAAAGATGGAGGAGAATTGCTCAACTAGTGAGCAAGTACTTAGATTGTCTGAGTACTACAATCGCTTGAATCAAGTGGGAGTTAATCTTCCAGATAATATAGTGATTGGCAGAGTTCTCTAGTCACCATCACCAAGTTAGTAGAACTTTGTGATGAACTATAGTATGCAAGGGATGACGAAAACGATTCCCGAGCTCTTCGTGATGTTGAAATTGACGAAGGTAGAAATCAAGAAAGAGCAACAAGTGTTGATGATTGACAAGACCGCTAGTTTCAAGAAAAGGGCAAAGGGAAAGAAAGGGAACTTCAAGTAGAATGGCAAGCAAGTTGTCACTCCCGCGAAGAAGCCCAAAGCTGAACCAAAGCCTGAAACTGAGTGCTTACACTGCAAAGGAAATGGTCACTGGAAACGGAAATACCTGAATATTTGGTGGATAAGAAGGATGGCAAACTGAACAAGGGTATATTTGATATACAGGTTATTGATGTGTACCTTACTAGTGTTTATAGTAACCCTTGAGTATTTGATACTTGTTCGGTTGCTAAAATTAGTGACTTGAAACAGGAGTTACAGAATAAACAGAGACTAGTTGAGGGTGAAGTGACGATGTGTATTGGAAGTGGTTTCAAGATTGATATGATCATCATCGCACACTCCCTATACTTTTGGGATTAGTGTTAAACCTAAATAAATGTTATTTGGCGTTTGCGTTGAGCATGGATATGATTTGATCATGTTTATTGCGATACAGTTATTCATTTAAAGTCAAAGAATAATTGTTGTTCTGTTTACAAGAATAAAACCTTCGATGGTCATACACCCAATGAAAATAGTTTGTTGGATCTCGATCGTAGTAATACACATATTCATAATATTGATGACAAAAGATGCAAAGTTGATAATGATAGTGCAACTTATTTGTGGCACTGCCGTTTAGGTCATATCGGTATAAAGCGCATGAAGAAACTCCATGCTGATGGGTTTTTGGAATCACTTGATTATGAATCATTTGATGCTTGCGAACCATGCCTTTTTGGGCAAGATGACTAAAACTCCGTTCTTCGGAACAATGGAACAAGATACTGACTTATTGGAAATAATACATACCGATGTATGCGATCCGATGAGTGTTAAGGCTCGTGGCAAGTATCGTTATTTTCTAACTTTCACAGATGATTTGAGCAGATATGGGTATATCTACTTAATGAAACATAAGTCTGAAATAGTTGAAAAGTTCAAAGAATTTCAGAGTGAAGTGGAAAAATCATCGTAACAAGAAAAATAAAGTTTCTACGATCTGATCGTGGAGATGAATATTTGAGTTTTGAGTTTGGTCTTCATTTGAAACAATGTGAAATAGTTTCGCAACTCACGCCATCTGGAACACCACAATGTAATGGTGTGTCCGAACGTCGTAACCACACTTTATTGGATATGGTGCAATCTATGATGTATCTTACAGATTTACCACTATCGTTTTGGGGTTATGCATTAGAGACAGCTGCATTCACTTTAAATAGGGCACCATCAAAATCCGTTGAGACGACGCCTTATGAACTGTGGTTTGGCAAGAAACCAAAGTTGTCGTTTCTTAAAGTTTGGGGCTGCGATGCTTATGTGAAAAAGTTTCAACCTGATAAGCTCGAACCCAAATTGGAGAAGTGCGTCTTCATAGAATACCCAAAGGTAACTATTGGGTACACCTTCTATCACATATCCGAAGGCAAGTTATTCGTTGCTAAGATGGATCCTTTCTAGAGAAGAAGTTTCTCTCGAAAGAAGTGAGTGGGAGGAAAGTAGAACTTGATGAGGTAGCTGTACCTGCTCCCGAATTGGAAAGTAGTTCATCACAGAAATCAGTTCCTGTGATTCCTACACCAATTAGTGAGGAAGCTAATGATGATGATCATGAAGCTTCAGATCAAGTTACTACCGAACCTCATAGGTCTTCCAGAATAAGATCCGCACCAAAGTGGTACGGTAATCCTGTTCTAGAAGTCATGTTACTAGACCATGATGAACCTACGAACTATGAGGAAGCGATGATGAGCCCAGATTCCACGAAATGGCTTGAGGCCATAAAATCTGAGATATGATCCATGTATGAGAACAAAGTATGGACTTTGATTGACTTGCTCGATGATCAGCAAGCCATGTTAAATAAATGGATCTTCAAGAGGAAGACGGACACTGATAGTAGTGTTACTATCTACTAAGCTCAACTTGTTGCGAAAGGTTTTCGACAAGTTCAAGGTGTTGAATACGATGAGATTTTCTCACTCGTATCGATGCTTAAGTCTGTCCGAATCATGTTAGCAATTGCCACATTTTATGAAATCTGGCAGATGGATGTCAAAACAGCATTCCTTAATGGATTTTTTAAAGAAGAGTTGTATATGATGCAACCAGAAGGTTTTGTCAATCCTAAAGGTGCTAACAAAATGTGCAAGCTCCAGCGATCCATCAATGGACTGGTGCAAGCATCTTGGAGTTGGAATATACGCTTTGATGAATTGATCAAAGCATATGGTTTTATACAGACTTTTGGAAAGGCCTGTATTTACAAGAAAGTGAGTGGGAGTGTCAGTGTCAAAACCGGCGGATCTCGGGTAGGGGGTCCCGAACTGTGCGTCTTAGGATCAATGGTAACAGGAGACAAGGGACACGATGTTTTACCCAGGTTCGGGCCCTCTTGATGGAGGTAAAACCCTACGTCCTTCTCGATTAATATTGATAATGTGTGTTACAAGAGTGGATCTACCACGAGATCAAGGAGGCTAAACCCTAGAAGCTAGCCTATGGTATGATTGTTGCCGTATATCTCTATCGACTAGCCTGGCCTTGGTTTATATAATGCACCAGAGGCCTAGGATAACAAGAGTCCTAGCCGAATATGCCGGTGGGGGAGGAGTCCTTGTCTTGATCGCCAAGTCCCGTGGAACCTTCCTTGTATGCGGCAACTGTCCGGACTGGCCCATGAGTATACGGCCATGGGGATCCTCGGCCCAATCCAACTGATCGGGAGACGACGTGGTGAGTACCCCCTAGTCCAGGACACCGTCAGTAGCCCCCTGAACCGGTCTTCAAGTTGGGAACGCTCCTCGATTCTTCCGAACTGTTCTTCATCTTCGGTCGTTGGTCTTGAAAACTGGTTCAACAAATCTTCTCATCTTCGATCTTGAGGATCGCTGAAATGCATTCGACGAGTTTACACGTCGGGTATCCGAGGAGCCCCTTTAAGTTTCCAGCCTTTATCAATGCCTTGTTATTTTTATGCCACACCTCGGGTTTGAAGTTGTTCCCGGGCGGCAACGTCCTCTTGCGTCCGAGCTCCAACGCCGGAATGCATTCGAGGTATCTTTTGCAGCCGAGCACCAATGCCAGACTGCTTCCCAGCTCTAACGCCGGACTATGTATCCGAGCTCCAACGCCGGACGGTATCCGAGCTCCAACACCGGACTATGTATCCGAGCTCCAACGCTGGACTATGTATCCGAGCTCCAACGCCGGACTGTATCCGAGGTGTCGTAAATCACCTTGGTTTAAAGAAGTTTGAAGGAGTTTAGCCGAGCTTAATGCCGGAAATGCCCTCTAAGGAGCCAGCCACTTGCATCTGAGCTATATGTCGAACCGCTTCCGAGGTGGTTAAGCACCTCGGTCATGGGCTGATTTTTGGTCAATGTTTTTGATTGGTGCCAGTAGCCCTCAAGGTGGGTATCGGTCTAAAACCCGAGATGCACATGAAGGATGACATAAGACCGCTGATCCCCGTAGCCGCTGAGACTCATGTTGATTTGCAAAATTGGTCTGAGGATCAAGTCCTAGCTCAGCGGAATACTTCGGGACACAAAAAGCGGCGTGCTCAGTCCTCGAGACTCAGGTTGGGTGCGGCCGACCAACCTGAGGATCAAAATCTCCTCGGAAACTGTATTGCACTTAAAATTTTCTGCATAGAACAGGCAATGCAGTAGCCCCCGAGACACTTGTCGGGTGGCAACACCAGATCAGGGGATTGATGTGCCCCTTTAATATTTGTAAATAATAAGCCCGAAGCCCAGTAGCCCCCGAGCCTTAATGTGGGCATGGGAGGCCAAATTAAGGATCGATATCCATAGTAAAATCACAAATTATGTGTAATGACTCTATGTATCCAAGTACTTTACGTCATTAATGCTCGGATCCGCATTGTACAAAACTTTGTTGACCGACCATCGGCTTCCACCTCCTCGGCCAATAGCCGAGGAGTGTTTGTCCTACTTTATAAAGCCTTTATGAGGGCAAAGATTGACAACAAACAAGGCAATCTGGCCATACGGTTTTATAAACAAAGGTACGCGGAGAGATATGTTATATTACTGTTTAACAGAAGAAATGTCTTCCAAAGAAAATAGTCCCGCTATCGGTTCCTTTCTTTGGGCTGTCATGCTAAGCATGATCATGAAACCTCAGCTCTAATGTAAGAGCAAAATATTGAGGATTTAATATGGGAGGCCAGTTACTAGCCCCTGGTAGTGTTCGGCGACAGTCGAGGTCAAGCCGGAAACACTTCGGCCAATGTTATGAATGGCCCGTCATTTAATATAGTCATCAGATCGCTGACCAGTTTACACCTATTGTGACAGTCAGTTTTCGGCTTTCTCCACTGAGGTGCTTGACCATGTGAGCTGGAAGCACAATCGCAGTGGTTCTCCCTTTGCACACCTAGCCGAACAAAGCAGAACGTAGGAGGCAAGCGCGGGAGCCGGGCAACCCAACTATTGATCGAAGACACAATTCGAAGCTGATGCATATATAGCAATATCCGAGAATGTTTTTGCCGAATCTCTAAAGGTGTCCGGCGTTGCACTGCGAGACTTGTGCTGAAAACACACAAATAGTTTAAAAGTGCCATGGGCTCGAAAAGCCAAAAAGGTTAATGTCCGAACTAGATCAAGTGTTCGGTGCCAATCCGAAAATTGGACTTAGAAAAAAAAGGTGATTCTGCCGTGCTTTAACTTTGCAACGACTAAGAAGAAAACACTTAGTATGAAACGGCTCAAATAAACATAAGAGCCCCCAAGCGACTTGGGTAAAAGTTGACTATAAAATGTAAGGTGACATGTAGAATGTCTTCTAGCTGGATTGTAGATCGTTTGTCGTAGCGGACCTTTTCGCTTCAACGTCTGGACCCAATAGTCTGGAGTGTGTCCGGATACCCTCGCGGTTATAAAAACCGGGGCATGCGTGGAGACCAGGCGTAGGGGTCATTAGTGCTTTATCAGACAAGTGCCCAACTAGTTATGTTATATTACATGGTTAGTAAGAAACATCTTCCAGGGAGAATAGTTCCGTTAGGGTTCCTTTCCCTGGGAGGCATGCCCTAAAGTGCATGTACGAACTGCGAAAAGAGCAGAAAAACATCTGGGGGCAGGTAAATAAATAGGTAAGAAATCATCTTTTAGTTCACCGACCGAGTATTCCCTTAAGAACGCTAGCTTTCAGCTTCACCCAGTCTGAGGTACACATCCGGCTGACCCGGCAGTAACAATCGCAGAGGTGCTCCCTTTACCACCTAGCCGAACAATCGGGAACGTAGGGGTAAGCACAGGAGCCAGGCAACCCAGCTTGGCCAAAATTTAAGTCATATCGATGCATATAATGGTGAATAAAAGGTACATGCGGAAGTGTGACACATGTGTTGGGCATAAAGCCCGAATTAATAAGCTTCTGTTAAAGAAGCCCCCAGGTATAATGAGCACGGGTAGCACGTCAAGTATGTGCAAATAAAGTTTGGACAAGGAAAATTTTTACAAGCAACTTTTTTTACAAAAAAGTATAATGCTTGGTCGAACCGAACACAAGTTAGAAATTTAAAACTTTGAGCATGAAGGCAACTTAGCTGGTTAATGTGTTCGGTATTGACGACGCGGTCCGAGCTTGATGCGGGACAAGTGTCCATCCCCCAAGCCGGTCACGAGGTGGCGGAGCAAAGAGCTCGGCACTTCGAAGTGGTGACATAGCACGGTCAATGCAGGACGGCAGAGTGATGCCGAAGTCCCTGGCATGGGGTAATGAAGTTTGACGAAGCCCCCCGTCCAGCCGAGGTGACGTCAAAGGATATAGTCCGGCTGGATCATTTTCCTGTGCACAAAAAATAGTGCAAACCTGAGATAATAGTAATAATAGGAATTAAAAAAAATGTTGCATAATAAATAATTTATGCAAAGTGAGTAGTAAAATAAATATGGCCTGGCGCCGAAGTCGATGTCGATGTAGGTCGTCGGCGTAATGCAATAAAGGCGTGGCAAAGCCTGGATTCACAGGTCGGTCCGAGTTCCGGATGCAACGTTCGCCGGACTATGTACGGAAACTGACCGAACCATCATGCGACCGTTGATAATGCGGCCACCATTTGATAGACCTGTGTGCATATGATGGACAAACCAGAGTAATAATTCCTTGGGAAAAATTAACCCAAACAAGCAAAAAGAAATACTAGGATTAATAGCACCTGGTTTATTTGTTGTAGCAATCCGAAGGAAGGTGATTCCCAAAGTTGGGACTCGATCCGCGCACCCATCGCCTGGTCGGCTAGTGACGCCGAAGTGTCTGGAGTAGGTTGATGAAGAGATGGCGAAGCCCCTGGTCCAGCCGAGATGTCGAATTTAGGTCGGCGTGATGGACACCAGCTTGAAGAAGCAATAGTGCGGCCATGCCGATGCAGGTCGTGACGTGGTCGATGCCGGCTTGATGAAGTGACCGTGCGGCGATGCAGGTGTGCCCGCTCCGTGTAATCCGTGGAGTGGCGATGTTGGTGATGATTTATCCTTCGCGATGCTGGACTCTTGTCCGGCTTGCCGAGATGATGATCCGAAGAAGTTGAGCTCGGCTCAACAAAGCGACCACGCGTCTAGCGCATGTCGGCCGTCGTGGAGTGATGTTGTCGAGCCAGTTTGACACCGGCGCGATGGTGAAGATCGTATTGTAAAAATACTTTTAATATTAATGGGATGTGTTAGAGAATAAAGCACAATACCCCATACAAAAACTTCCTTCAAAAAGGATATCTGAAATCCTGTTCATAAAGAAGATGAACTCGGGTCGGATTCGTTCTCGCGCAGGAAACAGGTCCGAAAAGTGATGCACTAATCGGAAGTTTTCCGGAGTTTGGACAGTCGGATCGAGCTAAATTTTTGGGAGGTGGCAGATATGGGAATTCCGCAGCCGATCAACGGTTGGATCTTCCAAAGGAAGTCTGAGCTAGATGCTGGACACCCCGCTCCAAACTCGTCCGGATTCTCGTCCAGATTCAACAGGGCTCCGGTATATCGGAGATTGCCGGAGGTTCCTCCAACGGAACTCGACGAAATTTTCGCAGGGTTGTTGTAGACTTAATTCCACATAATTCCACCGAAGCAATCGTTTAGGCAATACTCGAGGAGGCGGTGGCGGCTGATACAAGTTTGTTGTCCAGAAAAACAGCACGGTCGCCTGAGGGCAATGTTGACGTTGTGCCCCCGGGCTCCCTGGATGATTCCTCCATGATCTTGACAGAGATCGGAGTTGATGTTGATGAAGGCCCTCATCCGAACATGACGATCGGAGGTAGGGCGCGGTCCTTGGTCGAACCAAGATGACCAGTCGAGCTGGTGACGAAGATGCTGAAGTCGCAGTTGATCTGCAGGCGAGCCATCGACCTTTTGCCGAACACACAGCGGAGCTCTCAATGAAAGCACCAATGTCGGTGTCAATACCGGTGGATCTCGGGTGGGGGTCCCGAACTGTGCGTCTTAGGACCAATGGTAACAGGAGACAAGGGACACGATGTTTTACCCAGGTTCGGGCCCTCTTGATGGAGGTAAAACCCTACGTCCTGCTCGATTATTATTGATAATGTGTGTTACAAGAGTGGATCTACCACGAGATCAAGGAGGCTAAACCCTAGAAGCTAGCCTATGGTATGATTGTTGTTGTATATCTCTATCGACTAGCCTGGCCTCGGTTTATATAATGCACCAGAGGCCTAGGATAACAAGAGTCCTAGCCGAATACGCCGGTGGGGGAGGAGTCCTTGTCTTGATCGCCAAGTCTTGTGGAACCTTCCTTGTATGCGGCAACTGTCCGGAGTGGCCCATGAGTATACGGCCATGGGGATCCTCGGCCCAATCCAACTGATCGGGAGACGACGTGGTGAGTACCCCCTAGTCCAGGACACCGTCAGGGAGCACTACAGCATTTCTGATAAGTATATGCGAATGACATATTATTAATTGGAAATGATGTAGAATTTTCTGGAAAGCATAACGGAGTGTTTGAAAGAAGTTTTTCAAAGAAAGACCTCGGTGAAGCTGCTTACACATTGAGCATCAAGATCTATATAGATAGATCAAGATGCTTGATAAGTTTTTCAATGAGTACATACCTTTATAAATTTTTGAAGTAGTTCAAAATGGAATAGTCAAATAAATTGTTCTTGCCTGTGATACAAAGGTGTGATGTTGAGTAAGACTCAAAACCAGACCACGGCATAAAATAGAAAGAAAATGAAAGTCATTCCCTATGCATTCAGTCATAGGTTCTATAAAAGTATGCCATGCTATGGACCAGACCTATTGTATACTCTGCCCTGGTTTGGCAAGGGAGTACAATAGTTATCTAATAGTAGATCACTGGACAGCGGTCAAGAATATCCTTAGTGAGGACTAAGAAGATGTTTCTCGATTCTGGAGGTGATAAAAGAGCTCGTCGTAAAAGTAACATCGGTGCAAACTTTTACACCGATCCAGATGACTCTAAGTCTCAATCTGGATACATATTGAAAGTGGGAGCAATTAGCTAGAGTAGCTCCGTGCAGAGCATTGTAGACATAGAATATTTGCAAAATACATACGGCTCTGAATGTGACAGACCCATTGACTAAACTTCTCTCATGAGCAAAACATGATCATACCTTAGTACTCTTTGGGTGTTAATCACATAGCGATGTGAACTAGATTATTGACTCTAGTAAACCCTTTGGGTGTTGATAACATGACGATGTGAACTATAGGTATTAATCACATACAGATGTGGATATTGGTGTTAAATCACATGGCGATGTGAACTAGATTATTGACTCTAGTGCAAGTGGGAGACGGAAGGAAATATGCCCTAGAGGCAATAATGAAGTTATTATTTATTTCCTTATTTCCTGATAAATGTTTATTATTCATGGTAGAATTGTATTAACCGGAAACGTAATACATGTGTGAATACATAGACAAACATAGTGTCACTAGTATGCCTCTACTTGACTAGCTCATTTAACAAAGATGGTTACGTTTCCTAGCCATGGATAAAAGAGTTGTCATTTGATTAACGGGATCACATCATTGGGAGAATAATGTGATTGACTTGACCCATTCGGTTAGCTTAGCACTTGATCGTTTAGTATGTTGCTATGGCTTTCTTCATGACTTATACATGTTCCTGTAACTATGAGATTATGCAACTCCTGTTTACCGGAGGAACACTTTGTGTGCTACCAAACGTCACAACGTAACTGGGTGATTATAAAGGAGCTCTACAGGTGTCTCCAAAGGTACATGTTGGGTTGGCGTATTTCGAGATTAGGTTTTGTCACTCCGATTGTCGGAGAGGTATCTCTGGGCCCTCTCGGTAATGCACATCACTATAAGCCTTGCAAGCAATGTAGCTAATGAGTTAGTTACGGAATGATGCATTACGTAACGAGTAAAGAGACTTGCCGGTAACGAGATTGAACTAGGTATTAGATACCGACGATCGAATCTCGGGCAAGTAACATGCCGATGACAAAGGGAACAACGTATGTTGTTATGCGGTTTGACCGATAAAGATCTTCGTAGAATATGTAGGAGCCAATATGAGCATCCAGGTTCCGCTATTGGTTATTGACCGAGAATAGTTCTAGGTCATGTCTACATAATTCTCGAACCCGTAGGGTCCGCACGCTTAACATTACGATGACAGTTATGTTATGAGTTTATGAGTTTTGATGTACCGAAGGAGTTCGGAGTCCCGGATGAGATCGGGGACATGATGAGGAGTCTCTAAATGGTCGAGACGTAAAGATCGATATATTGGACGACTATATTCGCACTACGGAAAGGTTCCGAGTGATTCGGGTATTTTTCGGAGTACCGGAGAGTTACGAGATTTCGCCGGGGAGTATATGGGCCTTATTGGGCCATACGGGAATAGAGGAGAGAGGCCGAAAGGAAGGAGGTGCGCAGCCCCCCTATGGTCTGAATTGGACAAGGGGTGCAGCCCCCTTTTCCTTCCTCCTCTCCCCCTCTTTCCTTCTCTCCTACTCCAACAAGGAAGGGGGGGAGTCCTACTCCCGGTGGGATGAGGACTCCTTCTGGCGCGCCCCTCCTGGCCGGCCACACCTCCCCCCTCCCTCCTTTATATACGGGGGCGGGGGGCACCCCATAGTCACAAGTTGATCTTCGTGATTGTTCCTTAGCCGTGTGCGGTGCCCCCCTCCACCATATTCCACCTCAGTCATATCGTTGCGGTGTTTAGGCGAACCCCTGCGTCGGTAGAACATCATCATCGTCACCATGCCGTCGTGCTGACGGAACTCATCCCCGACACCCTGCTGGATCAGAGTCCAGGGATCGTCATCGAGCTGAACGTGTGCTGAACTCGGTGGTGCCGTACGTTCGGTGCTTGGATCGGTCGGATCGTGAAGACGTACGACTACATCAACCGCGTTGTCATAACGCTTCCGCTTACGGTCTACGAGGGTACGTGGACAACACTCTCCCCTCTCGTTGCTATGCATCACCATGATCTTGCGTGTGCGTAGGTAAATTTTTGAAATTACTACGTTTCCCAACACTACTTACCGCTCTATGATTGGTTCACTGCTTTATCTTTGTGCATCTAGACCAGACATCATGTTCAGTGTATGCATGTGTGCTAGATTTCAAGCTTTCCCTATGGAAAGTCATCATAAGGCGGTTAAGCATATTCTTAGATACCTTGTTCACACCCCAAAGTTGGGCCTCTGGTACCCCAAGGATGCTAAGTTTGATCTCATTGGGTACACGGATGCGGATTGGGTTGGAGACAAAGTGGATCGTAAGTCCACATCTGGTGCATGTCAGTTTCTTGGACGATCCTTGGTGAGTTGGTCCTCGAAGAAACAAAATTGTATTGCTCTCTCTACCGCAGAAGCTGAATACATTGCTGCCGCTAGTTGTGCAACTCAGTTGTTATGGATGAGGCAAACTTTGAAGGATTACGGTATCACCTATAGAAATGTGCCTCTTTTGTGTGATAATGAAAGTGCCATCAATATTGCTGAGAACCCCAAAGATCATCTCCGCACCAAACACATTGATATTAGGTATCATTTCTTGAGAGATCATGTTGAAAAGGGTGATATTCACATTGATCACATTGGCACTGATTTTCAACTAGCAGATATCTTCACCAAACCTTTAGATGAAGCAAGGTTCTGTCGACTTAGGCGTGAACTTGGTATCTTGGAGCTTGACAACATTATGTGAAATCTAGTACCCATTCATGCATGAATCTAATGTCTTGTCATGATGTAGGCATATACTTAGGGGGAGACATTCAATTCATGAATGTTCTCACCCTACTCAATGCATAAAAAGAACCAACACTCTCAAAGTATCCATGGGTCTAGACCTATGGTGCTTTAACATGATGGAGTAGTGACTATGCACTCAAAGTTCAAATCTTTCCGTGTCATGTCATGTCTACTCAGACATTGTGGCATTAGCCACCACTTGTAGTATATGGCTATAATTGGGTGAGGTAGGGTATTAGTTACTACATAAATAAATTTTTACTGTGGACAAAAATTGCCTTCTCCTCATCATGATCAGCACTTGCACCTTTGCCTCCTGTCAAACTTCTGGCGTCGGACGTCCGTAGGTTCCGGACGTCCATGTGGTTCTTCAATGCCGGTCGTCCGTAGGCATCCGGGCGTCCGTAAATTCTTCTCTGATTACCATCGACCGGTCGTCCGGCCTCTCCAGACGTCCGTAATATCCACTCTGGTTCCCTTAGTTGGCCTAGACGTCGAAACGACAGACGTCCGTAATAAACTTTCTGTTACAATCTGTCCGGTCGTCCGAAGCCGTCGGTCGTCCGTAGAATCATCTCTGTCATCCTCTAC
>NC_041383.1:724092909-724130209 GCF_002162155.2 Triticum dicoccoides
GCCACTATATATACTGCGCGGTAGGGTTTCTCAACTGACCACATCCTCTATCCGCTATTTCCCCACCACCGCCACCGCTCCTGCCGTGTGGCCACTCACCGCGGCCGCACGCCGCCGTGCCCCTCGCCGGGGCTTCTCTCTGTCGCGGATCTGCGGCCTGCTTGGCGCTGCTCCAGCCCGTCCAGCCCGTCGACCACCTGCTCCAGCACGCCGCTCATCTCCTCTCTGTTCTTCCTTTCAAGGTAGGGCACAACCTTCCCCCCTCATGCATTCACCCTGATCTATGGAGGGGTGTTGATATGTGCCTTCCTTCTCCCCTAGGTCACGATGCCTCGGTCCAAGCACTCAGCTCGCAAGCAAGTCGCCGGAGGGCCGGCTCGTCCGTCTTGTCGTGGTGGCTCTGACAACTCCCAGGAGGAAGAACGCCCTCAGAAACGTGCCGCTCGTCCTCCCAGCTCGTCCAGTGATTCCTCCTCAGAGGGGTCGGACTTTGAGGATGAGCTTGAGGAGGTGGATCCGTCCCCGATGGTTGGTGTTCGCATTGCTGCACCCAAGCCGGGCACTCATCGTCCAACCTTTCACCCTCCTCCTCCTCCGGTGCAACCCCACGGTGATGCTCGCCACATCTCAATTGAGCCTCCACTACCACTCGGCCATCATATTAAGCATTTCAATGAGGTGCCAAAAACTTCATATCTTAAATTGCGTCGTGATGTAGATCAATTTACTGTTGTTAGGGATTCTCAGGATAGTCGCTTTCGCACAAATGTCCAAGCCGACATCTTCACCACGATTGTCATCCCTAAGGGCTTGTCACTTCATGTTTGCATTGATCTTGAGCACATTCGCACTCATCCGGAGAAATATCCAGGAGCCATTGAGCTCATTGAGTCGTCCAATCTAGCTGCTCCATTCGCCTTTCAACATGATTTTAACCACGCTGCCATCCATCAGTTTTATGCCACATGTTACTTTGCTCCTGATAGCACTGTCACATGGATGACCTCCGACACTGCACTCACAGCATCTTATGCTCAGTTTGTCACTGCCCTTGGATTTCCCGACACTGGGTTCAAAATCCACAAGGATGACCCCAACCATAAGCCCAAGGGCATTGCGGTCTGTGCGGATCTCCTTAGACCTATATCAACATTGTCTGCCACTGAAAAACAAAAGGGTCTAAACCAAGTCTCCATTTGGCGCTTTCCATTCAACATCATTTATCAGTGTATCATTCGCACCATCTATCCCAAGATGGGTGACAAGGGCTCCTGCAGCAGCTACTGCATTGATCTCATGCATCGCCTCTTCACATCTCCTAAAGGGAAGATCAATGTTCCACACTTTCTATGGCATGAGATCCGCCTTGCTAGCTTCCAGCACAAGAGGGCTTTTCCTCATGCACCTTTTATTCAGGCTTTTATCGAAAGTGTAGCTCCCTTTCCTATTGCCCGCACTCATCTCATGTACATGAGCGATGGGTCATTCCCGCTCACATGGCGGCTGATCATGTTCCTCCTCCTCCTGCTACTGCCAGTCGCACCGCCGCTAGTGTTCCTTCTCATGCTACCCATCCTCCTTCCAGTGCTGCCCCCTTTGGGCACATTGCTCGTTTTCTTGGGAAGGCTCACTCAGCCATGATGAAGATGTTCACCTACCATTGCTCCCAACACCACGATGTGGTCACTCGCATGGTCACTTCCAAGAACGCTCTGAAGGCTCGTCTGAGAGACTCAGGAGTGTATGATGTGAGTGACTATGAGCATCTTCCTGCAGACCCCCCTTCTGACTTTGGTTTTCCATCCGGTCCTGAGTGGGCTGATTTCTTCGACGAGGCTGGTGGCAGTGGTGTTCATGATGATGATGATGAGGATGATCTCTAATGCTATTATGTTTTCCCCCTAGTTCTCTATTTTTTTGGATACTTGATGCCAAAGGGGGAGTAGGCTCCATATGCATGTTATTCTAGCTCATTATGTAATCAAACTTATTGTTATGGTTGTGTGTTAGCTTGTACTGAACCTATGTTATGAGTTTGTTGAATCTGAGATTTGGTGAATCTACATGTGATG
Organism: Triticum dicoccoides; assembly: GCF_002162155.2. Taxonomy (NCBI): domain Eukaryota; kingdom Viridiplantae; phylum Streptophyta; class Magnoliopsida; order Poales; family Poaceae; genus Triticum; species Triticum dicoccoides. The sequence goes on from NC_041383.1 coordinate 724,094,982, forward strand.
AATCTATATGAAGTTTAACTCTTGATTATCGTGTGTATGAGGTTTGGTTATACTGGAGGCATCATTTTGAGGGGGAGCCCTCATCATTTTGTTTTAGTAGTATCTATGGTATCACTTTGAGGGGGAGCTCGCTCGCTACTCATTCTTATTATGGTTATTGAGCTCCACAACAAATACTTCCGATTACTATTACGGGTATGCATATGAGTTGTCATCAACTACCAAAAAGGGGGAGATTGAAAGTGCAATCATGCCCTTAATCATATTTTGATGTTGATGACAACACATATGCTCGGGACTAATCATGTTTATCAAGTATATCTCAGGATTATGTTCCAAAGACCGTGTGCATGGATCATGACTAGGGACAAAAAGCATATAACTCAAGAATGGAGAAACAAGATGTTGACTTCATTTATGGTTTGTTCTTGAGTATAGGGATCCCGCACTATTAAGAGGGGATCGATGGATCTAGTCAAAAACTTGCTCAAAAGCTACTATTTCTATACCTTGCCTTCGGACGTCCGGTGTTCTACGGACGTCCGGTCCTTCTTGATTGCCCGGACGTCCGGCCACTTCCGGACGTCCGGCGTTCCACAACAGAAGCATTTCTACGGATGTCCGGAACTCTCCGGACGTTCGAGACTTCCACAACAGAAGCATTTTTATGGATGTCCGGACCCTCCGGTCGTCCGTGCTCCGGATGTCCGGCCCTGCTCGGACGTCCGTATCCTGTACACTGGGTTGTGTCTCACATTTTCACAGCGGCCGATCGTCCGATGACTGTCGGACGTCCGGACCTATTTGTGCCTCCGGACGTCCGGCCCATCCTGTACCCAAAACGGTCACTTTTACCCACCACCTATATATATACCTTTCCCTTCCACGGGATAAGGTTGACCATTCACCTTGAGCCTATCAAGAACACTCCTCACTCTCTCTCTCTCATTCATCCACACTAAATCCTAGATTCCCAAGTGTTCTAGGAGCATTTGAGAGAAGTTCTTTAATCAAGTGATAGATCCACTCCTTCCCCTTCTTTGCACCAAAGGAATTCGTGACTTGAGCAAGTTTTGAGCTTTTCCCCATCGTTCTTTTTACTCTTGGAGGTTGGAGACTCATAGGCGGTAGGAGTCATTCGGAGAGGAATCGAACTTTGTGATTATCCTCGGAAAAGTTTGTGAGGGTTTGGAGACCACCCCAAGGTCTACCACTAGTGGTTGAGAAATGCCTCCGTGGTGTTGTCTCAAAGGGAGAATAGGGTGAGCCTTCGTGGCATTGGTGTGCCTTCATGTAACATCCATCTCTCTAACGGTGACTAGCTTCCCTCCAAGGAAGTGAACATCGGCATACATCCTCGTCTCCCGGAGTTGCGGTTATTCCTAACCCTAACTCTCTACTTGTGGTTACTTGTCTCTTTACACTTACGCACATTATATTGTGCTTGCCTACTTACGTGTTTGTGTTGTTTGCTTAGTACTTTGTGCTCACGTGCATAGGCTCATCTTCATATTCCGCATTATTGCCTAAAATTGCCAAGTAATAATTAAAATTTTTAATTCTACCTATTCACCCCCCCCCCTCTAGGTATCTCGATCCTTTCAGAGGTATGCTTTCATTTTCAATATAACAACCAAGAGTACCCAATATCTTCCATGCTACACACATTATAGGCGGTTCCCAAACAGAATGGTAAAGATTTTACTCCCCCTCCACCAACAATCACACTCCACGGCTTGTCCGAAACAACGGGTGCCGTCCAACTATCAACATTCTTGGGGAAGTTTTGTTTGCAATTATTCTGATTTGATTTTAATCTTTTCATCATGGGACTGGGCATCCCAGTTACCACCCATTTTCTCGTGAATGATGAGCGGAGTCCACTCATCGTGAGAATAACCCACCTAGCATGGAAGATACTGACAGCCCCTAGTCGCTACGTGAGCGATTCGGTCATACAAAACAGATTATTATTTGAAGGTTTAGAGTTTGGCACATGCAAATTTACATGGAACGGCAGGTAAATACCGCATATAGGTAGGTATGCTGGACACTCATGGAAGAAACTTGGTTCAAGGCATTTGGATGCACAAGTAGTATTCCCGCTTAGTACAGATATTTAGGCTAGGAAAAGATTCTAAATAGCAAGCACCACATGTTGAAGGATCCATAACAATATAACTTCTATACAAATATACCCAAGCATAACTCATTATGTTGTCTTCCTTGTCCAATTTCAACTAATTTGCTAAGGTTTAAAATAACTAATGGGGCTCACAATCATAGAAGATGTCTAAGATAGTGTGTTTATATGTGAAATCTCTCTTCCTTCAGTATTCTTTCATGAATTGTTCAAGTGACCAATACAATGTTTGCTAACCTTCAATAAATTACCACCTCTACTTCTTAGATGTGAAGTCATGACTCCCCATGGGATAAGCAAACGAAACATATATAATTTCAGATTTATGACATTCAACTCATTCAACCATTTACTCATAGGATATAAGTGAAGCACACGAGTAAATGACAAACTACTCCAAAAGGATATAAGTGAAGATCAATGAGTAGTTAAATAATTATGTAGTTATGTGAAGACTCCCTCTTATTTAAGAATTTCATATCTTGGTATTTTTTTTCAAACAACAAGCAAAGCAAAATAAAACGACATTTCAAATATAGCACAACTCGTGTGAAGAAGCAAAAAACTTAGGCTCAACCGATATTAACCGATAGTTGTTGAAGAAGAAAGGTGGGATGCCTAACAGGGCATCCCCAAGCTTAGATGCTTTAGACTTCTTGAAATATTATCTTGGGGTGCCTTGGGCATCCCCAAGCTTGAACTTTTGTGTCTCCTTAATTCCTCTCATATCATGGTTTCTCTATTCCTCAAAAACTTCATCCATATAAAACTCAACAAGAACTCATGAGATAAGTTAGTATAAACCAATGCAAAACCTTATATTTTCTACTGTAACAAATCACTAAAATTATTATTCAACATTGCATACTAAATTTCTCTACATATTTAATACTGCTATCCTCGAATAGAATCATTAAACAAGCAAACATATGCAAACAATGCAAACATATCAGCAATCTGCCAAAACTGTACAGTCCGTAAAGAATGCAAGATTCATCATACTTTCCTAACTCCAAAAATTATGAAAGAAAATTCCCACTGTAGTAAATTTATCAGTGCTTACATTATGCAACATTTTATCACATTCTGACTTTTCTAGGGAATTTTTGTAACAGCCTTTCTGTTTTGAAATATCAACATGTATACTTGCAAAATAAGCATGGTAAAGGCTATCCTTGACATTTTTATTGAAAACATAGATGCTAAACATTATTATAGATGACAGCAAAAAAATACTAACAAAATAAAATGACGCTCCAAGCAAAACACATATCATGTGGTGAATAAAAATATAGCTCCAAGTAAAGTTACCGATGAACGAAGACGAAAGAGGGGATGCCTTCCGGGGCATCCCCAAGCTTAGGCTTTTGGTTGTCCTTGAATATTACCTTGGTGTGCCTTGGGCATCCCCAAACTTAGGCTCTTTCCACTCCTTATTCCATAGTCCATCGAATCTTTACCCAAAACTTAAAAACTTCACAACACAAAACTCAACAGAAAATCTTATGAGCTCCGTTAGTATAAGAAAATAAATCACCACTTAGGTACTATAATGAACTCATTCATATTGGTGTAATATCTACTATATTATAACTTCTCTATGGTTCATACCCTCCGATACTACTCATAGATTCATCAAAATGAGCAAACAACACATAGAAAACAGAATCTGTCAAAAACAGAGCAGTCTGTAGTAATATGTATCATTCGAATACTTCTGTAACTCCAAAAATTCTGAAATAAATTGGTGGACCTGAGGTATTTGTCTATTAATCATCTTAAAAAAGAATCAACCTAAAATCACTCTCCAGTAAAAAACGGCAGCTAATCTCGTGAGCGCTAAAGTTTCTGTTTTTTACAGCATGATCATAAAGACTTCACCCAAGTCTTCCCAAAGGTCCTACTTGGCACAAACACTAATTGAAACATAAAACCACATCTAAACAGAGGCTAGATGAATTATTTATTACTAAGCAGAAACAAAAAGCAAGGAACAAAATAAAATTGGGTTGCCTCCCAACAAGCGCTAAAGTTTAACGCCCCTAGCTAGGCATGATGATTTCAATGATGCTCACATAAAAGATAAGAATTGAAACATAAAGAGAGAATCATGAAGAATATGACTAGCACATTTAAGCCTAACCCACTTCCTATGCATACGGATTTTGTGAGCAAACAACTTATGGGAACAATAATCAACTAGCAAAGGAAGGCAAAACAAGCATAACTTTAAAACTTTAAGCACATAGAGAGGAAACTTGATATTATTGCAATTCCTACAAGCATATATTCCTCCCTCATAATAATTTTCAGTAGCATCATGAATGAATTCAACAATATAACCAGCACCTAAAGCATTCTTTTCATTATATACTTGCATAGAAATTTTACTACTCTCCACATAAGCAAGTTTATTCTTTATGGCATACGTATCATTACAATAATCATCATAAATAGGAGGCATGCTTTTATCATAATAAATTTGCTCATCAAAACTTGGGGGACAAAAAATATCATCTTCATCAAACATACCTTCGCCAAGCTTGTGGCTTTGCATATCATTAGCATCATGGGTATTCAAAGAATTCATACTAACAACATTGCAATCATGCTCATCGTTCACATATTTTATGCCAAGCATTCTATGTAATTATTCTTCTAGTACTTGAGCACAATTTTCCTTCTCATCATTTTCATGAAAGACATTAAAAAGATGAAGCATATGAGGCAACCTTAATTCCATTTTTTGTAGTCTTTTTATAGACTAAACTAGTGACAAACAAGAAAACAAAAAGATTCGATTGCAAGATCTAAAGATATACCTTCAAGCACTCACCTCCCCGACAACGGCGGCAGAAAAGAGCTTGATGTCTACTATGCAACCTTCTTCTTGTAGACGTTGTTGGGCCTCCAAGTGCAGAGGTTTGTAGGACAGTAGCAAATTTCCCTCAAGTGGATGACCTAAGGTTTATCAATCCGTGGGAGGCGTAGGATGAAGATGATCTCTCTCAAGCAACCCTGCAACCAAATAACAAAGAGTCTCTTGTGTCCCCAACACACCCAATACAATGGTAAGTTCTATAGGTGCACTAGTTCGGCAAAGAGATGGTGATACAAGTGCAATATGGATGGTAGATATAGGTATTTGTAATCTAAAAATGTAAAAACAGCAAGGTAACTAATGATAAAAGTTAGCGTAAATGGTATTGCAATGGTAGGAAACAATGGTAGTGCAAGTTCTCTCAACAATAATAACATAAACTGGATCATATAACTATCCCTTAACATGCAACAAAGAGTCACTCCAAAGTTACAAATAGCGTAGAACAAACGAAGAGATTATGGTAGGGTATGAAACCACCTCAAAGTTATCCTTTATGCTTGATCTATTCAAGAGTCCGTAGTAAAATAACACAAAGCTATTCTTTCCGTTCAATCTATCATAGAGTTTGTACTAGAATAACACCTTAAGACACAAATCAATCAAAACCCTAATGTCACCTAGATACTCCATTGTCACCTCAAGTATCCATGGGTATGATTATACGATATGCATCACACAATCTCAGATTCATCTATTCAACCAACACAAAGTACTTCAAAGAGTGCCCCAAATTTTCTACCAGAGAGTCAAGACAAAAACCTGTGCCAATCCCTATGCATAGGTTCATGGGCGGAACCCGCAAGTTGATCACCAAAACATACATCAAGTGGATCACGTGAATATCCCATTGTCACCACAGATAAGCACGACAAGACATACATCAAGTGTTCTCAAATCCTTAAAGACTCAATCCGATAAGATAACTTCAAAGGGAAAACTCAATCCATTAAAAGAGACTAGAGGGGGAGAAACATCATAAGATTCAACTATAATAGCAAAGCTCGCGATACATCAAGATCGTGCCATAGAGAGAAAACGAGAGAGAGAGAGAGAGAGAGAGAGAGAGAGATCAAACACATAGCTACTGGTACATACCCTCAGCCCCGAGGGTGAACTACACCCTCCTCGTCATGGAGAGCGCTGGGATGATGAAGATGGCCACCGGTGAGGGATCCCCCCTCCGGCAGGGTGCCAAAACGGGCTCCCGAGAGGTTTTTGGTGGCTACAGAGGTTTGCGGTGGCGGAACTCCAGATCTATTCTCGTCTTCGATGTTTTTAGGGTATATGGAGATATATAGGTGAAAGAAGTCGGTCAGGGGAGCCACAAGGGACCCACGAGGGTGGAGGGCGCGCCCAGGGGGGTGGGCACGCTCCCCTGGCTTGTGGCCTCCTGGAAGCTTCCCTGAATTACGTTCCTAGATTACGTTCGTTCCAAAAATCACGCTCCCGAAGGTTTCTTTCTGTTTGGACTCCATTTGATATTCCTTTTCTTCGAAACACTAATATAGGCAAGAAAACAACAATTTGGGCTTGGCCTCCGGTTAATAGGTTAGTCCCCAAAATCATATAAATGTGCTTAGTAAAGCCCATAAACATCCAAAACAGATAATATAATAGCATGAATGCTTCATAAATTATAGATACGTTGGAGACGTATCAATAGGTCATGAAGAAAGCAATAGCAACATACTAAACGATCAGGTGCTAAGTTAACAGAATGGGTCAAGTCAATCACATCATTCTCCTAATGATGTGATCCCGTTAATCAAATGACAACTCATGCCTATGGCTAGGAAACTTAACCATCTTTAATTAACGAGCTAGTCAAGTAGAGGCATACTAGTGACACTATGTTTGTCTATGTATTCACACATGTATTATGTTCCGGTTAATACAATTCTAGCATGAATAATAAACATTTATCATGAAATAAGGAAATAAATAATAACTTCATTATTGCCTCTAGGGCATATTTCCTTCAGTCTCCCACTTGCACTAGAGTCAATAATCTAGTTCACATCATCATGTGATTTAACACCAATAGCTCACATATGTATGTGATTAACACCCATAGTTCACATCGTCATGTGACCAACACCCAAAGGGTTTACTAGAGTCAATAATCTAGTTCACATCGCTATGTGATTAACACCCAAAGAGCACTAAGGTGTGATCATGTTTTGCTTGTGAGAGAAGTTTAGTCAACGGGTCTGTCACATTCAGAGCCATATGCATTTTGCAAATATTCTATGTCTTCAATGCTCTGCACGGAGCTACTCTAGCTAATTGCTCCCACTTTCAATATGTATCCAGATTGAGACTTAGAGTCATCTGGATCAGTGTCAAAACTTGCATCGACGTAACCCTTTATGACGAACCTTTTGTCACCTCCATAATCGAGAAACATGTCCTTATTCCACTAAGGATAACTTTGACCAATGTCCAGTGATCTACTCCTAGATCACTATTGTACTCCCTTGCCAAACTCAGGGCAGGGTATACAATAGGTCTGGTCCATAGCATGGCATACTTTGTAGAACCTATGACTAAGGCATAGGGAATGACTTTCATTCTCTTTCTATTTTCTGCTGTGGTCGGGATTTGAGTCTTACTCAATTTCACACCTTTGCAACACAGGCAAGAACTCTTTCTTTGACTGTTCCATTTTGAACTACTTCAAAATCTTGTCAAGGTATGTAGAAAATCTTATCAAGCGTCTTGATCTATCTCAATAGATCTTGATGCTCAATATGTAAGTAGCTTTATTGAGGTCTTTCTTTTGAAGAACTCCTTTCAAACACTCCTTTATGCTTTCCAGAAAAATTCTACATCATTTCTGATCAACAATATGTCACTCACATATACTTATCAGAAAGTCTGTAGTGCTCCCACTCACTTTATTGTAAATACGGGCTTCAACGCAAGTCTGTATAAAACTATATGCTTTGATCAACTTATCAAAGCGTATATTCCAACTCCGACATGCTTGCACTAGTCCATAGATGGATCGCTGGAGCTTGCACATTTTGTTAGCACCTTTAGGATCGACAAAACCTTTTGGTTGCATCATATACAACTCTTCTTTAAGAAACCCATTAACGAATGTAGTTTTGACATCTATTTGCCAGATTTCATAAAATTTGGCAATTTGCTAACATGATTCGGACAGACTACAACATCGCTACGTGAGGGAGTCCTGGACTAGGGGGTGTCCGGATAGCCGAACTATCATCATCGGCCGGACTCCAAGACTATGAAGATACAAGAATGAAGACTTTGTCCCGTGTCCGGATGGGACTTTCCTTGGCGTGGAAGGCAAGCTTGGCAATACGGATATGTAGATCTCCTACCATTGTAACCGACTCTGTGTAACCCTAGCCATCTCCGGTGTCTATATAAACCGGATGGCTTTAGTCCATAGGACAAACAACAATCATACCATAGGCTAGCTTCTAGGGTTTAGCCTCCTTGATCTCGTGGTAGATCTACTCTTGTAATACCCACATCATCAATATCAATCAAGCAGTACGTAGGGTTTTACCTCCATCAAGAGGGCCCGAACCTGGGTAAAACATCGTGTCCCTTGTCTCCTGTTACCATCCGCCTAGACGCACAGTTCGGGACCCCCTACCCGAGATCCACCGGTTTTGACACCGACATTGGTGCTTTCATTGAGAGTTCCTCTGTGTCGTCACCGATAGGCTCGATGGCTTCTTCGATCATCAACAACGACGCAATCCAGGGTGAGACCTTTCTCCCCGGACAGATCTTCGTATTCGGCGGCTTTGCACTGCGGGCCAATTCGCTTGGCCACCTGGAGCAGATCGAAAGCTACGCCCCTGGCCGTCGGGTCAGATTTGGAAGTTTGAACTTCACGGCTGACATCCGCGGGGACTTGATCTTCGATGGATTCGAGCCACACCCAAGCGCGCCGCACTGTCACGATGAGCATGATTTAGCTCTGCAGCTGGACAGTACCCTGGAGGCCGCACACGAGTCCGCTCCGATCTTCAATTCGGAGCCGGCTGCGCAGATCGAGGACGGGTGGCTAGACACCGCCTCGGGGCTGCAACCTCTACGGCGATAGAGCCGAACGCTGACCTTGTCCCTCATGAAGCTCGTGACTCTGAGGTGCCGGACTCCGAACCTCCCGCGCCCCCTCCAATTGAATCCGATTGGGCGCCGATCATGGAGTTCACCGCTGCGGACATCTTTCAACACTCACCTTTCAGCGACATCTTGAGTTCGCTAAAGTATCTCTCGTTATCAGGAGAGCCCTGGCCGGACTGCGGTCAGGACGGTTGGGATGCGGACGACGAAGAAATTCAAAGCCCACCCACCACCCACTTAGTAGCCAATGTCGAGATCTAACCGACATGCTAGACTTCGACTCCGAAGACATCGATGGTATGGACGACGATGCTGGAGACGACCAAGAACCAGCGCCTACTGGGCACTGGAAAGCCACCTCATCATATGACATATACATGGTGGATATCCCAAAGGATGGGAATGGCGAAGGAACAGCGGAGGATGACCCCTCCAAGAAACAGCCCAAGCGCCGGCGTCAGCGGCGCCGCTCTAAATCCCGCCATAGCAAGAATGGAGATTCCGGCACCAGAGATAATAACACCCCAGACAGTGCCGGCGACAACCCCCTCTAGCAAGATTCAGCACAGGAGGACGGAGACGCCAGCCCTCATGAGAGAACGGCAGACAAAGAGGTAGAGGATTACATGCCTCCCTCCGGAGACGAGGCAAGCCTCGACGACAACGAATTCGTCGTCCTGAGGATCCCGTCGAACAAGAGCGTTTTAAACGCAGGCTTATGGCCACGGCAAACAGCCTCAAGAAAAAACAGCAGCATCTTAGAGCTGATCAAGATCTGCTAGCCGACAGATGGACTGAAGTCCTCACGGCCGAAGAGCATGAGCTCGAACGCCCCTCCAAAAGCTACCCTAAACGCAAGCTGCTCCCCCGATTAGAGGAGGAGGCATATGAACCTGCATCACCAGCAGACAATACGGCTGACCGACCACCCCGTGGCCGCGACAGAGAGGCCTCTAGGCCCTCCACTAGAACCGTACCCCGGCATCGCTCGAAAAGCACAAGGCCATAGGGGAACGCTCTGGACTTGCAAGATATATTGGAGGATAAGGCAAGACAATCAAGATCGATCTATGGATCGCGTGGGCACCCCATGATACGTGACGACAACCGTCGCGCCAGACACAGTAAGTCCGTCCGGGCCGAACACAGTAGACAAAGCTCTCTTGAACTTCGTCGTGATATCGCCCAATACAGAGGCGCCGCACACCCGCTATGCTTCACAGATGAAGTAATGGATCATCAATCCCCGAAGGGTTTAAACCCGTGAACATTGAATCTTATGATGGCACAACAGACCCCGCGGTTTGGATCGAGGACTATCTCCTTCATATCCACATGGCCTGCGGTGATGATCTCCACGCCATCAAATACCTCCCACTCAAGCTTAAAGGACCAGCCCGGCATTGGCTCAACAGCTTGCTAGCAGAGTCAATTGGGAGTTGGGAAGACCTGGAAGCCGCATTCCTCGATAACTTCCAAGGCACGTACGTGCGACCACCAGACGTTGACGACCTAAGCCATATAATTCAGCAGCCAGACGAATCGGCCAGACAATTCTGGACACGGTTCCTAACTAAGAAAAATCAAATTGTCGACTGTCCGGATGCGGAGGCCCTCGCGGCCTTCAAACATAACATTCGCGACGAGTGGCTTGCCCGGCACTTAGGACAAGAAAAGCCGAAATCCATGGCAGCCCTCACATCACTCATGACCCGCTTCTGCGCGGGTGAAGATAGCTGGCTAGCCCGCAGCAACAACCTCAGCAAAAATTCTGGCAGTCCGGATATCAAGGACCGCAATGGCAGGTCACGTCGCAACAAAAACAAACACCGCATTAACGGCGACAATAGCGAGGATACGGCAGTTAATGCCGGATTCAGAGGCTCTAAACCCGGTCAGCGGAAAAAGCCATTCAAAAGAACTACCCCGGGTCCATCCAATTTGGACAGAATACTCGACCGCTCATGCGAGATACATGGCACCCCCGAAAAGCCAGCTAACCACACCAACAGGGACTGTTGGGTAGTCAAGCAGGCAGGCAAGTTAATTGCCAAAAACAACAACAAGGGGCTGCATAGCGATGACGAGGAAGAGACCCGACCGCTGAACAATAGAGGACAGAAGGGTTTCCCCCCACAAGTGCGGACGGTGAATATGATATACGCAACCCACATACCCAAAAGGGAGCGAAAGCGTGCACTCAGGGATATATACGCGATGGAGCCAGTTGCCCCGAAGTTCAATCCATGGTCCTCCTGCCCAATCACTTTTGACCGAAGGGACCACCCCACCAGCATCCGCCACGGCGGATTCGTCGCATTGGTTTTAGACCCAATCATCGATGGATTTCACCTCACCAGAGTCCTGATGGACGGTGGCAGCAGCCTGAACCTGCTTTATCAGGATACAGTGTGCAAAATGGGCATAGACCCCTCAAGGATTAAACCTACCAAGACGACCTTTAAAGGCGTCATACCAGGTGTAGAAGCCAATTGTATAGGCTCAGTTACACTGGAAGTGGTCTTCGGATCCCCGGATAACTTCCGAAGCGAGGAGTTAATCTTCGACATAGTTCCGTTCCGCAACGGCTATCATGCTCTGCTCGGACGTACCGCGTTTGCAAAGTTCAACGCGGTGACGCACTACGCATACCTCAAGCTCAAGATGCCAGGCCCTCGAGGAGTCATCACGGTCAACGGAAACACTGAATGCTCTCTCCGAATGGAGGAACATACAGCGGCTCTCGCGGCAGAAGTACAGTGCAACCTCTTAAGGCAATTCTCGAGTCCGGTCGTTAAGCGACCAGACACGGCTAAACGCGCCCGGAGTAATCTACAACAAGACCACCTGGCACGTTTCGAGCACGCGTAGCAGTGCGGCCCCAACCCCAGCCCCTACAAAATTTCAAGACAGGTCCTTCGCGTATATCATTACGCTCTGGAGATACCATGGGCATGGGGGGAGGGGCACGACCACGATAGGCCCAGAATGCGGCTTAACCACACCAGGGGCTCTCAAGTGTATCGTTCTTTTTTTCTTTCTCTCTTTTTCTTATTTTTACCCACAGGACTCCGTTCATCAGAGGCCCTGTCCGGCAGCAGACCTGCCGAACTCACGGTGCAACAGCCAGGGAAGGAGAACGGCTACGACGAATATCCAGGTGGTCTCCATTACGAGCATTAAATCTGTTTTATACACCATTCCACAGCCTACCCCTGGAGGGGGACATGTTTACTAGTCCCATCCCTTGCTTATCGCACCATTTGTATCGTTATGCATTCACAGCAGTATTTCTTGAATAAACAATGCAGCACCTTTTTGCTCATAATTGCATTTCTTTCTTATACATATATGACATGTTGCATCCGTACACTTTGGTACGGCTAAATACACCAGGGGCTTATGCTTCCCGCGTCATGGTGTAATAAGTCCGAACACTTTCACAAGTGCGGCACACCGAACTTATAGCATTATATGCATCGGCTCCGAATCATGTCTTGGGTCAATAGTTGGGTTTGCCCGGCTCCCATGTTTTGGTACCTTATGTTCCGTTGTATCGGCTAAGGTAGCACTGGGAGAACCACTGTGATTGCGCCCCAGTCGAGCTGGGTGAGCGCCTCAGCGGAGAAAGCTAAAACTGACCATTATGATGAGACGAGAGTCGGTCGCTGTTCGAGAGGTTTTTTGCGAGTCCCTAAAGACTTATGCCGCTTAGAGCGAGGAGCCGGCTTTGTCCGGCCCAGGCGTAGATAGCGCCCCAAATTCGGCCTTCCGAACACTAGGGGCTTCGCCAAAATTTAAAATTATAGAATTCTATGGCTAAGTGAGAGTGTTCAAGCATTATAAGTCCGGTTGCCTTGTTCGTTGTGTTGAGCGCCTCCCTAGATGGACCCAAAATGGGAACAAGAGTGCTCAAATTTATCCCGAACACCCCAGCACTCGTGGCATGGGGGCTGAAGCCGATGACTTGCCATCTCTCAGATTTGATAAACAGCCTCACAGAAGGTAATATTTTAAATTAACAAGTGTTGCTTAGCGCATATGAACAAAGTTTTCAGCGCACAGGATAACAAAATGCGAGTCTACTCAAATATTACATCTTTGGAGCACTCACCTGCAATAATGCCGGCACCCTTCAGGACACTCTTATAATACATCTCGGGCGTGCGATACTCCTTGCCCAGCGGTGGCGCGTCCGTCACAAGCTTCTGAGCATCCATCTTGCCCCAGTGCACCTTTGCGCGGGCAAGGGCCCGACGGGCACCTTCAATGCAGGTGGAGTGCTTGATGACTTCAACCCATGGACACGCATCCACCAGCCGCCGCACCAGGCCGAAGTAGCTCCCAGGCATGGCCTCCTTAGGCCACAGCCAAACTATGAGGCCCTTCATGGCCTATTCGGCCACCTTGTGGAGCTCGACCAGCTGCTTCAGCTGGTCGCTAAGGGGCACCGGATGTCCGGCCTCAGCATACTGAGACCAGAAGACCTTCTCCGTCGAGCTCCCCTCCTCGGCCCTATAGAAAGCGGTAGCATCGGACACGCTACAGGGCAGATCTGCGAACGCTCCTGGAGAGCTCCGAATTCGGGTAAGTGATAGGTAATTCACACTCACATGCTTACTTTGCATGAAAAATGCCTTACCCGCCGCTATTTTCTTCAACGCCTCGACTTCCTGGAGGGCCTTGTAGGCTTCGGCCTTAGCGTCTTTGGCACTCTCAAGAGCCGTTGCAAGCTCGGACTCTCGAGTCTTCGAGTCACGCTCCAAACTCTCATGTTTTTCCATGAGAGCCTGGAGCTCTTGCTGTACCTCCGTCACCCGCGCCTCCTGCTTCTCTCGCTCGGTGCGCTCCACGGCCGCATTACGTTCGGCCGCGGACACCGCCTCCTTCAGGGTCGCCACCTCGTTCGTGGCCCCTGCAATACCCATGTTATCCTTGTCATTCTTCTTGTAAACAAATCCTTTTCTGTAAGGTACAATTTTAATAAGGTGTTACTCACCTTCCTTGTCCTCGAGTTGCTTCTTGGCACGGCCCAGCTCGCTCTTGGACCGCTCGAGGCTTTGCTTCAAAGTATTGACCTCCGCAGTCAGTGCGGCAGAGGTCAGCAGCACAGCCTGCAATCCCATATTGACATATTTTTTATATGACTCCTGCGTATATCTTTTTAGATCCTCAGTCCGGCTTTTCTTTCCGAATACCGAACCGAGCATCAGGGGCTACTGTCAATGCGGTACTATTTTACATATATCAAAATTCTTACCTCAAAGCCTGTTAGAAGGCTGCTGTAGGCTTCGGTCAGCCCGCTCTTGGCGATCTGAACCTTCTGAATCACCGCACTCGTAACAGTGCGGTGTTCCTCTTCGATGGAGGCGCCATTGAGCGCCTCCAGCAAGCTAGCCGGCGCCTCCGGTTGGACGGAGGCCGCCGGCGTCACGGTCTCGCCCTTCTTACGAAGGGACCGCCCGCCGGATTCCGGAGCCACTACAGGTTCCGGGGCGGAGTCCGGTGCAAAGTCCGGAAGGTTGCCCTACGGCACTTCCGGGGCCTCCTCCTCCTGGTGGGTCCCTTCCCGGAATCCCACCTCGGCATCGTCCGCATCACGGGGGGTGGAGGCGGTCGGAAGAGAATCCATATCCGACGCACCCAAGGACCCGCTCGACGAAGCGGGAAGATCATCCTTGGGCGGACTGCAGGGTTGTATGCGGCATTAGAAAGACACTATGTGGCGAAAAGAAAAACCATGAAGTTATTCGGGAGTCCGGATACTTACGACCTCGCCAGGGGCTTGGCCCTTGGAGGCTAATCCTCTTCGTCATCACCAGCGTTGGCAGAACAGTCCGGGGGAAGAGTCCTTCCCTTCTTGGACCCTTCGGCCTTCCTCGTTGGGGAAGCCTTCCTTTTCTTCCCTCCTCCCGCTGGGGGAGAGGCCTTCTTCTTCTCCTCCTCACCTTTGTGGGAGGAGTCTGCCTTGGAGTCATCATCCGATGACACCTGAAAACGGGAACTCTTCCGAGTGCCCGTGGCCTTCTTCTTGGCCTTCTTCTCTGGCACCACGTGGGGTGCCGGAGCCAGCAGCCCCATTAAGCGGGCGTCCGCTGGGTCCTCTAGCAATGGGGCCGGACAGATAGTCTGTTCAGCCTTCTTCAGCCAATCCTGTCAAAGGAGGGGGAGTTTAGATCCCGCATAGAGTCAAACTATGGAAAAGAAGTGTACCGTAAAGGGCAAAATCGCTTACCTCGCTAGCCAGACGCTGCGAGCTAAATCCGCGATCTTTGGTAGCGGATGCGGGAGCCTCAGCGCCCTTAAAAAGCACCCTCCAGGCCTCTTCGTCCATAGTTTCGAAGAGCCCGCTCAAAGTCTGGTGCTGCGCCGGATCAAACACCCACATATTGAAGTCTCGTTGTTGGCACGGGAGAATTCGGCGGATGAGCATGACCTGGACTACGTTACAAGCTTGAGCTTCTTGTTCACTAGCTTTTGGATGCAGGCTTGAAGTCCGGTCAGCTCCTCCGAATCACCCCATGTCCGGCCACTCTCTTTCCAGGAGATGAGCCGTATGGGGATGCCAGATCTGAATTCGGGGGCCGCTGCCCATTCAGGGTCACGCAGCTCGGTGATGTAAAACCACCCCGATTGCCACCCCTTAATGGTTTCCATGAAGGTGCCCTCGAGCCAAGTAACGTTGGGCATCTTGCCCACCATGGCGCCTCCGCACTCCGCTTGGCTGCCCTTCACAACCTTCGGCTTGACACTGAAGGTCTTGAGCCACAAGTCGAAGTGGGGCTGGATGCAGAGGAAGGCCTCACACACGACGATAAACGCCGAGATGTTGAGGATGAAATTCGGGGCCAGATCATGGGAATCCAGGCCGTAGTAGAACATGAGCCCCCGGACAAAGGGATGGAGTGGAAAGCCCAGTCCACGGAGGAAATGGGAAAGAAATACTACCCTCTCATGGGGCCTGGGGGTGGGGATGAGCTCTCCCTCATCGGGGAGCCGATGCGCGATGTCGCTGGACAGATATCCGGCGCTGCACAGCTTCTGGATGTGCCCCTCCGTAACGGAGGAGGCCATCCACTTGCCTCCCACTCCGGACATAGTTGGAGAAGGTTGAGGTGAGATGTGCGGACTTGGGCGCTGGAGCTCGAGTTCGCGGAGATGGATAAGCCAAGGAGGAAGAAGGCGTAGGTAAAAGGGTTGGATCTTTATCCCCTTATATGGGCGGACGAAAACATGCGTCCCCACCGGCCTGATAAAACTCGCTTATCTCCCAAGCGCCGCAATCAATGGCGCGGTTGGGTCACCCATGTCCGTATTGATGGGAATCCCGAAATAAGGGAACACAATCTCTGCTTCGACAAGACGTGCCAAGGAAACCGCTTCGCTAAACACGCTGAGGTGGTACAATAAAAACAATTCGAGTAAAGGCTTGGTAGTGGTGTGACGCCACGCCACAAAATACGTCAGTAGATTGAACTTGTGTAAATATTATTCTCTCTACGGTGGTATGTGGAATTTATTTTGCAAAGTCGGACACTATCCTAGTGTTCACAATCTTCTATAAATTATTTGGAGAAGGAACCCGCCTTGCAACGCCGAAGACAATATGCGCGCCGGACTCGTCGTCATTGAAGCCTGGTTCAGGGTCTACTGAGGGAGTCCTGGACTAGGGGGTGTCCAGATAGCCGAACTATCATCATGGGCCGGACTCCAAGACTATGAAGATACAAGATTGAAGACTTCGTCCCGTGTCCGGATGGGACTTTCCTTGGCGTGGAAGGCAAGCTTGGCAATACGGATATGTAGATCTCCTACCATTGTAACCGACTCTGTGTAACCCTAGCCCTCTCCGGTGTCTATATAAACCGGATGGCTTTAGTCCATAGGACGAACAACAATCATACCATAGGCTAGCTTCTAGGGTTTAGCCTCCTTGATCTCGTGGTAGATCTACTCTTGTAATACCCACATCATCAATATCAATCAAGCAGGACGTAGGGTTTTACCTCCATCAAGAGGGCCCAAACCTGGGTAAAACATCGTGTCCCTTGTATCCTGTTACCATCCTCCCAGACGCACAGTTCGGGACCCCCTACCCGAGATCCGCCGGTTTTGATACCGACACTACGAGTGAGAAAATCTCATCGTAGTCAACACCTTGAACTTTGTCAAAAACCTTTTTCAACAAGTCTAGCTTTGTAGATAGTTACACTACTATCAGCGTCCGTCTTCCTATTGAAGATCCATTTATTTTCTATGGCTTGCCGATCATCGAGCAAGTCCACCAAAGTCCACACTTTGTTCTCATACATGGATCCTATCTCAGATTTCATGGCCTTCAAGCCATTTCGCGGAATATGGGCTAATCATCACTTCCTCATAGTTCGTAAGTTCATCATGGTCTAGAAACATGACTTCCAGAACAGGATTACCGTACCACTCTGGTGCGGACTGTACTTTGGAAGACCTACGAGGTTCTGTAGTAACTTAATCTGAGGTTTCATGATCATCATCATTAGCTTCCTCACTAATTGGTGTAGGAATCGCTGGAACTGATTTCTGTGATTAACTATTTTCCAATTCGGGAGAAGGTACAATTACCTTATCAAGTTCTACTTTCCTCCCACTCACTTCTTTCGAGAGAAAAACCCTTCTCTAGAAAGGATCCATTCTAAGCAACGAATGTCTTGCCTTCGGATCTGTAATAGAAGGTGTACCCAACTGTCTCCTTTGGGTATCCTAGGAAGACACATTTCCCCGATTTGGGTTCGAGCTTATCAGGTTGAAACTTTTACACATAAGCATCGCAGCCCCAAACTTTAAGAAACGACAACTTTGGTGTCTTGCCAAACCACAGTTCATAAGGTGTCATATCAATGGATTTTGATGGTTCCCTTTTTAACGTGAATGCAGCTGTCTCTAATGCATAACCCCAAAATGATAGTGGTAATTGGTAAGAGACATCATAGATTGCACTATATCCAATAAAGTACGATTATGACATTCGGACACACCATTATGCTATGGTGTTCCAGGTGGCATGAGTTTGTGAAACTATTCCACATTGTTTCAAATGAAGACCAAACTCGTAACTCAAATACTCTCCTCCACGATCAGATCGTAGAAACTTTATTTTCCTATTGCGATGATTTTCCACTTCACTCTGAAATTCTTTGAACTTTTCAAATGTTTCAGATTTATGTTTCATCAAGTAGATGTACCCATATCTGCTCAAATCATCTGCGAAGGTTAAAGAATAACGATACCCACCGCGAGCCTCAACACTCATCGGATCGCATACATCAGTATGTATTATTTCCAATAAGTCAGTTGCTCGCTCCATTGTTCCGGAGAACGGAGTCTTAGTCATCTTGCCCATAAGGCATGGTTCGCAAGCATCAAGTGATTCCAAAATCCCATCAGCATGGAGTTTCTTCATGCGCTTTACACCAATATGACCTAAACAGCAATGCCACAAATAAGTTGCACTATCAATATTAACTTTTCATCTTTTGGCTTCAATATTATGAATATGTGTATCACTACAATCGAGATCCAACAAACCATTTTCATTGGGTGTATGACCATAGAAGGTTTTATTCATGTAAACAGAACAACAATTATTCTCTAACTTAAATGAATAACCGTATTGAAATAAACATGATCAAATCATATTCATGCTCAACGCAAACACCAAATAACACTTATTTAGGTTCAACACTAATCCCGAAAGTATAGGGAGTGTGTGACGATGATCATATCAATCTTGGAACCACTTCCAACACACATCGTCACTTCACCCTTAACTAGTCTATGTTCATTCTGCAACTCCCGTTTCGAGTTACTACTCTTAGCAACTGAACTTGTATCGAATACCGAGGGGTTACTATGAACACTAGTAAAGTACACATCAATAATCTGTATATGAAATATACCTTTGTTTACTTTGTCATCCTTCTTACCCGCCAAATGTTTGGGGTAGTTCCGCTTCCAAGTGACCATTCCCTTTGCAGTAGAAGCACTCAGTTCCAGGCTTTGGTCTAGCTTTGGGCTTCTTCATTGGAGCAGCAACTTGCTTGCTATTCTTCTTGAAGTTCCCCTTCTTCCCTTTACCCTTTTCTTGGAACTAGTGATCTTGTCAACCATCAACACTTGATGCTTTTCTTGATTTCTACCTTCGTTGATTTCAGCATCACGAAGAGCTTGGGAATCGTTTCTGTTATCCCTCGCATATTATAGTTCATCATGAAGTTCTAGTAACTTGGTGATAGTGACTAGAGAACTTTGTCAATCACTATCTTATCTGGAAGATTAACTCCCACTTGATTCAAGTGATTGTAGTACTCAGACATTCTGAGCACATGCTCACTAGCTGAGCTATTCTCCTCCATCTTGTAGGCAAAGTACTTGTCAAAGGTCTCATACCTTTCAACCCGGGAATGAATATGAAATACCAATTTCAACTCTTGGAACATCTTAATGCTCCGTGGCGTTCAAAACATTTTGAAGTCCCGGTTCTAAGACATAAAGCATGGTGCACTAAACTATCAAGTAGTCATCATACCGAGCTTTGTCAAACGTTCATAACGTCTGCATCTGCTCCTGCAATAGGTCTGTCACCTAGCGGTGCATCAAGGACATAATTCTTCTGTGCAGCAATGAGGATAATCCTTAGATCACGGATCCAATCCGCATCATTGCTACTAACATTTTTCAACATAGTTTTTCTCTAGGAACATATAAAAAATAAACATAGGGAAGCAACAACGCGGGCTATTGATCTACAAGATAATTTGCAAAAAACTATCAGGACTAATTTCATGATAAATTAAAGTTCAATTAATCATATTACTTAAGAACTCCCACTTAGATAGACATCCCTCTAATCATCTAAGTGATCATGTGATCCGAATCAACTAAACCATGTCCGATCATCATGCGAGATGGAGTCATTTTCAATGGTGAACATCATTATGTTGATCATATCTACTATATGATTCACGCTCGACCTTTCAGTCTCTAGTGTTCCGAGGCCATATCTGCATATGCTAGGCTTGGCAAGTTTAACCCGAGTATTCTGCGTGTGCAAAACTGGCTTGCACCCGTTGTAGATGAACGTAGAGCTTATCACACCCGATCATCACGTGGTGTCTCGGCACGATGAACTTTGGCAACGGTGCATACTCAGGGAGAACACTTTTTATCTTGAAATTTAGTGAGAGATCATCTTATAATGCTACCGTCAATCAAAGCAAAATAAAATGCATAAAGGATAAACATCACATGCAATCAATATAAGTGATATGATATGGCCATCATCATCTTGTGCTTGTGATCTCCATCTCCGAAGCACCGTCATGATCACCATCGTCACCGGCGCGACACCTTGATCTCCATCATAGCATCATTATCGTCTCGCCAACTATTGCTTCTACGACTATTGCTACCGCTTAGTGATAAAGTAAAGCAATTTACAGGGCGATTGCATTGCATACAGTAAAGCGACAACCATATGGCTCCTGCCAGTTGCCGATAACTCTGTTACAAAAATGATCATCTCATACAATAAAATTTAGCATCATGTCTTGACCATATCACATCATAACATGCCCTGCAAAAACAAGTTAGACGTCCTCTACTTTGTTGTTGCAAGTTACGTGGCTGCTACGGGCTGAGCAAGAACCGTTCTTACCTACGCATCAAAACCACAACGATATTTTGTCAAGTTAGTGATGTTTTAACCTTCTCAAGGACCGGGCGTAGCCACACTCGGTTCAACTAAAGTTGGAGAAACTGACACCCGCCAGCCACCTATGTGCAAAGAACGTCGGTAGAACCAGTCTCGCGTAAGCGTACGCGTAATGTCGGTCCGGGCGCTTCATCCAACAATACCGCCAAACCAAAGTATGACATGTTGGTAAGAGTATGACTTGTATCGCCCACAACTCACTTGTGTTCTACTCGTGCATATAACATCTACACATAAACCTGGCTCTGATGCCACTGTTAGGACACGTAGTAATTTCAAAAAAAATCCTACGCACACACAAGATCATGGGGAGACTGTGTCCACGTACCCTCGTAGACCGAAAGCGGAAGCGTTAGCACAATGCGGTTGATGTAGTCGTACGTCTTCACGATTCAACCGATCCAAGTACCGAAAGTACGGCACCTCTGAGTTCAGCACACGTTCAGCTCGATGACGTCCCACAAACTCCGATCCATCAGAGCTTCACGGGAGAGTTTCTTCAGCACGACGGCGTGATGACGGTGATGATGTTGCTACCGATGCAGGGCTTCACCTAAGCACCACTACGATATGATCGAGGTGGAATATGGTGGAGGGGGGCACCGCACACGGCTAAGAGATCAAGAGATCAATTGTTGTGTCTATGGGGTGCCCCCCTCCTTCGTATATAAAGGGGGGAGGAGGAGTGGGCCGGCCAAGGGAGTGGCGCGCCCAAGGGGGGGCAATCTTACTCCAAGTAGGTTTGCCCCCCCCCCCTTTCCTATTCCAAGAGGGAGAAGGGGGGAAGGAGGACGTGGAGAGAAGGAAGGAGAGGGGGGCCGCCGCCCCCTTCCCTTGTCCAATTCGGACTAGGGCAAGGGGGCCGCGTGCCACCTTCTGGATGTCCTCTCTCTTCTCCACTAAGGCCCATAAGGCCCATAGCTTCCTCGGGGGGTTCCGGTAACCCCCGGTACTCCGGTAAATGCCCGAAACCTCCCGGAACCTTTCCAGTGTCCAAACATAGTTGTCCAATATATCGATCTTTATGTTTCGACCATTTTGAGACTCCTCATCATGTCCGTGATCATATCCGGGACTCCGAACTACCTTCGGTACATCAAAAGACAAAAACTCCTAATACCGATCGTCACCAAACTTTAAGCGTGTGGACCCTACGGGTTCGAGAACTGTGTAGACATGAATGAGACATGTCTCCGGTCAATAACCAATAGCGGAACCTGGATGCTCGTATTGGCTCCCACATATTCTACGAAGATCTTTATCGGTCAAACCGCATAACAACATACGTTGTTCCCTTTGTCATTGGTATGTTACTTGCCCGAGATTCGATCGTCGGTATCTCAATACCTAGTTCAATCTCGTTACCGGCAAGTCTCTTTACTCGTTACGTAAAGCATCATCCCGCAACTAACTCATTAGTCACATTGCTTGCAAGGCTTATAGTGTTGTGCATTACCGAGAGGGCCCAGAGATACCTCTCCGACAATCGGAGTGACAAATCCTAATCTCGAAATACGCCAACTCAACAAGTACCTTCGGAGACACCTGTAGAGCACCTTTATAATCACACAGTTACATTGTGACGTTTGGTAGCACACAAGGTGTTCCTCCGGTAAACGGGAGTTGCATATGTTGGGGAACGTAGTAATTTCAAAAAAATTCCTACGTACACGCAAGATCATGGTGATGACATAGCAACGAGAGGGGAGAGTGTTGTCCACGTACCCTCGTAGACCGTAAGCGGAAGCGTTAGCACAACGTGGTTGTTGTAGTCGTACGTCTTCATGATCCGACCGATCCAAGCACCGAACGTACGGCACCTCTGAGTTCAGCACACGTTCAGCTCGATGACAATCCCCGGGCTCCGATCCAGCAAAACTTCAGGGATGAGTTCCGTCAGCAGGACGGCATGGTGACGATGATGATGTTCTACCGGCGCAGGGCTTCGCCTAAACTCCGCGACGATATGACCGAGGTGGAATATGGTGGAGGGGGGCACCGCACACGGCTAAGGAACGATCCGTAGATCAACTTGTGTTGTTCCTAGAGGTGCCCCCCTGCCCCCGTATATAAAGGAGCAAGGGGGGAGGGGGTGGCCGGCCTAGGAGGGGCGCGCCAAGGGGAGTCCTACTCCCACCGGGAGTAGGACTCCCTCCTTCCTTGTTGGAGTAGGAGAAGGGGGAAAGAGGGGGAGAGGAGGAAGGAAAAGGGGGCCGCACCCCTTGTCCAATTCGGACCAGAGGGGCTGCGTGCCTCCTTCCCTTCGGCCTCTCTCTTCTATTCCCGTATGGCCCAATAAGGCCCATATACTCCCCGGCGAATTCCCGTAACTCTCCGGTACTCCGAAAAATACCCGAATCACTCGGAACCTTTCCGAAGTCCGAATATAGTCGTCAAATATATCGATCTTTACGTCTCGACCATTTCGAGACTCCTTGTCATGTCCCCGATCTCATCCGGGACTCTGAAGTCCTTCGGTACATCAAAACTCATAAACTCATAATATAACTGTCATCGAAACCTTAAGCGTGCGGACCCTACGGGTTCGAGAACTATGTAGACATGACCTAGAACTATTCTTGGTCAATAACCAATAGCGGAACCTGGATGCTCATATTGGCTCCTACATATTCTACGAAGATCTTTATCGGTCAAACTGCATAACAACATACGTTGTTCCCTTTGTCATCGGTATGTTACTTGCCCGAGATTCGATCGTCGGTATCCAATACCTAGTTCAATCTCATTACCGGCAAGTCTCTTTTCTCGTTACATAATGCATCATCCTGCAACTAACTCATTAGTCACATTGCTTGCAAGGCTTATAGTGATGTGCATTACCGAGAGGGCCCAGAGATACCTCTCCGACAATCGGAGTGACAAAACCTAATCTCGAAATACGCCAACCGAACATGTACCTTTGGAGACACCTGTAGTACTCCTTTATAATCACCCAGTTACGTTGTGACGTTTGGTAGCACCCAAAGTGTTCCTCCGGTAAACGGGAGTTGCATAATCTCATAGTTACAGGAACATGTATAAGTCATGAAGAAAGCAATAGCAATATACTAAACGATCAAGTGCTAGGCTAACGGAATGGGTCATGTCAATCACATCATTCTCCTAATGATGTGATCCCGTTAATCAAATGACAACACATGTCTATGGTTAGGAAACATAACCATCTTTGATCAACAAGCTAGTCAAGTAGAGGCATACTAGTGACACTATGTTTGTCTATGTATTCACACATGTATTATGTTTCCGGTTAATACAATTCTAGCATGAATAATAAACATTTATCATGATATAAAGAAATAAATAATAACTTTATTATTGCCTCTAGGGCATATTTCCTTCAGTCTCCCACTTGCACTAGAGTCAATAATCTAGTTCACATCACCATGTGATTTTACACCAATATTCACATCTGTATGTGAGTAATACCCATAGTTCACATCTTCATGTGACCAACACCCAAAGGGTTTACCAGAGTCAATAATCTAGTTCACATTGCTATGTGATTAACACCCAAAGAGTACAAAGGTATGATCATGTTTTGCTCGTGAGAGAAGCTTAGTCAACGGTTCTGTCACATTCAGAGCCGCATGTATTTTGCAAATATTCTATGTCTACAATGCTCTGCACGGAGCTACTATAGCTAATTGCTCCCACTTTCAATATGTATCCAGATTGAGACTTATAGTCATCTGGATCGGTGTAAAAGCTTGCACTGTTGTAACTCTTTACGACGGGCTCTTTTATCACCTCCATAATCG
Source organism: Triticum dicoccoides (assembly GCF_002162155.2). Lineage (NCBI taxonomy): Eukaryota > Viridiplantae > Streptophyta > Magnoliopsida > Poales > Poaceae > Triticum > Triticum dicoccoides. Next base: position 724,119,647 of record NC_041383.1, read on the forward strand.
AGAAATATTTCTTTAGTCCTCACTAAGGATATTCTTGACCGTTGTCCAGTGATCTACTATTAGATCAAAATTGTATTCCTTTGCCAAACTCAGAGCAAGGTATACAATAGGTCTGGTTCATAGCATAGCATACTTTATAGAACCTATGACTGAGGCATAGGGAATGACTTTTCATTCTCTTTCTATTTTCTGCAACGGTCGGGTCTTGAGTCTTACCCAACTTCACACCTTATAACACAGGCAAGAACTCCTTCTTTGACTGTTCCATTTTAAACTATTTCAAAAATTTATCAAGGTATGTACTCATTGAAAAATCTTATCAAGCGTCTTGATCTATCTATATAGATCTTGATGCTCAATGTGTAAGCAGCTTCACCGAGGTCTTGCTTTGAAAAACTCTTATTCAAGTATCCTTTCATGCTATCCAGAATTTCCATATCATTTCCAATTAACAATATGTCATCCACATATAATATTAGAAATGCTACAGAGCTCCCACTCACTTTCTTGTAAATACAGGCTTCTTCAAAAGTCTATATAAAACCATATGCTTTGATCAACTCATCAAAGCATATATTCCAACTCCGAGATGCTTGCACCAGTCCATAGATGGATCGCTGGAGCTTGCACAATTTGTTAGCACTTTTAGGATTGACAAAACCTTCTGGTTGCATCATATACAACTCTTCTTTAAGTCCATTAAGGAATGTAGTTTTGTTTATCCATTTGCCAGATTTCATAAAAATGCGGCAATTGCTAACATGATTTGGACAGACTTAAGCATCGCTACGAGTGAGAAAATTTCATCGTAGTCAACACCTTGAACTTTGTCAAGAACCTTTTTCGACAAGTCTAGCTTTGTAGATAGTAACACTACTATCAACGTCCGTCTTCCTCTTGAAGATCCATTTATTTTCTATGGTTTGCCGATCATCGGGCAAATGCATCAAAGTCCATACTTTGTTCTCATACATGGTTCATATCTCAGATTTCATGGCCTCAAACCATTTTGCGGAATCTGGGCTCATCATCGCTTCCTCATAGTTTGTAGGTTCGTCATGGTCAAGTAACATGACCTCCAGAATGGGATTACCGTACCACTCTGGTGCGGATCTCACTCTGGTTGACCTACGAGGTTCGGTAGTAACTTGATCTGAAGTTACATGATCATCATCATTAGCTTCCTCACTAATTGGTGTAGTAGTCACAGGAACAGATTTCTGTGATAAACTACTTTCCAATAAGGGAGAAGGTACAATTACCTTATCAAGTTCTACTTTCCTCCCACTCACTTCTTTCGAGAGAAACTCCTTCCCTAGAAAGGATCCATTCTTAGCAACGAATGTCTTGCCTTCGGATCTGTGATAGAAGGTGTACCCAACTTTCTCCTTTGGGTATCCTATGAAGACACATTTCTCCGATTTGGGTTTGAGCTTATCAAGATGAAACTTTTTCACATAAGCATCGCAACCCCAAACTTTAAGAAACGACAACTTTGGTTTCTTGCCAAACCACAGTTCATATTGTGTCGTCTCAACGGACTTAGGTGGTGCCCCTTTTTAACGTGAATGCAGCTGTCTTTAATGCATGACCCCAAAACGATAGTGGTAAATCGGTAAGAAACATCATAGATTGTACAATATCCAATAAAGTACGGTTATGACACTCGGACACACCATTACGCTGTGGTGTTCCGGGTGGCGTAAGTTGCGAAACTATTCCGCATTGTTTCAAATGTAGACCAAACTCGTAACTCAAATATTCTCCTCCACGATCAGATCGTAGAAATTTTATTTTCTTGTTACGATGATTTTCAACTTCACTCTGAAATTCTTTGAACTTTTCAAACGTTTCAGACTTATGTTTCATTAAGTAGATATACCCATATCTGCTCAAATCATCTGTGAAGGTCAGAAAAATAATGATACTTGCCGCGAGCCTCAACACTCATCGGATCGCATACATCAGTATGTATTATTTCCAATAAGTCAGTTGCTCACTCTATTGTTCCGGAGAACAGAGTCTTTAGTCATCTTGCCCATAAGGCATGGTTCACAAGCATCAAGTGATTCATAATCAAGTGATTCCAAAATCCCATCAACATGGAGTTTCTTCATGCGCTTTACACCAATATGACCTAAACTGCAGTGCCACAAATAAGTTGCACTATCATTATTAACTTTGCATCTTTTGGTTTCAATATTATGAATATGTGTATCACTTCGATCGAGATCCAACGAACCATTTTCATTGGGTGTGTAAGCATATAAGGTTTTATTCATGTAAACAGAACAACAATTTATTCTCTTACTTAAATGAATAACCGTATTGCAATAAACATGATCAAATCATATTCATGCTCAACGCAAACACTAAATAACGCTTATTTAGTTTCAACACTAATCCCGAAAGTATAGGGAGTGTGCGATGATGATCATATCAATCTTGGAACTACTTCCAACACTCATCGTCACTTCCCCTTCAACTAGTCTTTGTTTATTTTGTAACTCCTGTTTCGAGTTACTAATATTAGCAACCGAACAAGTATCAAATACTCAGGGGCTACTATAAACACTACTAAAGCACACATCAATAACCTATATATCAAATATACCCTTGTTCACTTTGCCATCCTTCTTATCCACCAAATATTTGGAGTAGTTCCACTTCCAGTGACCATTTCCTTTGCAGTAGAAGCACTCAGTTTCAGGTTTTATGTTCAGCTTTGGGCTTCTTCGCGGGAGTGACAACTTGCTTGTCATTCTACTTGAAGTTCCCTTTCTTTCCCTTTGCCATTCTCTTGAAACTAGTGGTCTTGTCAATCATCAACACTTGATGCTCTTTCTTGATTTCTACCTTCGTCGATTTCAACATCACGAAGAGCTCGGGAATCGTTTTCGTCATCCTTTGCATACTATAGTTCATCATGAAGTTCTACTAACTTGGTGATGGTGACTAGAGAATTCTATCAATCACTATCTTATCTGGAAGATTAACTCCCACTTGATTCAAGCGATTGTAGTACCCATACAATCTGAGCACATGCTCACTAGTTGAGCGATTCTCCTCCATCTTTTAGCTATAGAACTTGTTGGAGACTTCATATCTCTCAACTCGGGTATTTGCTTGAAATATTAACTTCAATTCCTGGAACATCTCATATGGTCCATGACGTTCAAAACATCTTTGAAGTCCCGATTCTAAGCCGTTAAGCATGGTGCACTAAACTATCAAGTAGTCATCATATTGAGCTAGCCAAACGTTCATAACGTCTGCGTCTGCTCCTGCAATAGGTCTGTCACCTAGTGGTGCATTAAGGACATAATTCTTCTTGCAGCAATGAGGATAAACCTCAGATCACGGATCCAATCCGCATCATTGCTACTAACATCTTTCAACACAATTTTCTCTAGGAACATATCAAAATAAACATATGAAAGCAACAACGCAAGCTATTGATCTACAACATAATTTGCAAAATACTACCAGGACTAAGTTCATGATAAATTTAAGTTCAGTTAATCATATTAGTTAAGAACTCCCACTTAGATAGACATCCCTCTAATCCTCTAAGTGATTACGTGATCCATATCAACTACACCATGTCCGATCGTCACTTGAGATGGAGTAGTTTCAACGGTGAACATCAATATGTTGATCATATTTACTATATGATTCACGCTCGACCTTTCGGTCTCCGTGTTCCGAGGCCATATCTGTATATGCTAGGCTCGTCAAGTTTAACCTGAGTATTCCGCGTGTGCAACTGTTTTGCACCCGTTGTATTTGAACGTAGAGCCTATCATACCCGATCATCACGTGGTGTCTCAGCACGAAGAACTTTCACAACGGTGCATACTCAGGGAGAACACTTCTTGATAATTAGTGAGAGATCATCTTAAAATGCTACCGTCAAACAAAACAGAATAAGATGTATAACAGATGAACATCATATGCAATCAAAATATGTGACATGATATGGCCATGATCATCTTGCGCCTTTGATCTCCATCTCCAAAGTACTGTCATGATCTCTATCGTTGCCGGCACGACACCGTGATCTTCATCATCTTGATCAATGTGTCGTCACATGGTCGTCTCGCCAACTATTGCTATCGCATAGCGATAAAGTAAAGCAATTATTTGGCGCTTGCATCTTATGCAACAAAGAGACAACCATAGGGCTTCTGCCAGTTGTCGATAACTTCAGCAAAACATGATCATCTCATACAACAACTTATATCTCATCACGTCTTGACCATATCACATCACAACATGCCCTGCAAAAACAAGTTAGACGTCCTCTACTTTGTTGTTGCAAGTTTTATGTGGCTGCTACGGGCTTTAGCAAGAACCGTTCTTACCTACGCATCAAAACCACAACGATAGTTCGTCAAGTTGGTGTTTTTTTAACCTTCGCAAGGACCGAGCGTAGCCACACTCGGTTCAACTAAAGTTGGAGAAACAGACACCCGCTAGTCACCTGTGTGCAAAGCACGGCGGTAAAACCAGTCTCGCGTAAGCGTACGCGTAATGTCGATCCGGGCCGCTTCATCCAACAATACCGCTGAACCAAAGTATGACATGCTGGTAAGCAGTATGACTTGTATCGCCCACAACTTACTTGTGTTCTACTCGTGCATATAACATCAACGCATAAAACCTAGGCTCGGATGCCACTGTTGGGGAACGTAGTAATTTCAAAAAAATTCCTACGTACACGCAAGATCATGGTGATGACATAGCAACGAGAGGGGAGAGTGTTGTCCACGTACCCTCGTAGACCGTAAGCGGAAGCGTTAGCACAACGCGGTTGATGTAGTCGTACGTCTTCACGATCCGACCGATCCAAGCACCGAACGTACGGCACCTCCTAGTTCAGCACACGTTCAGCTCGATGACGATCCCCGGGCTCCGATCCAGCAAAACTTCGGGGATGAGTTCCGTCAGCACGACGGCGTGGTGACGATGATGATGTTCTACCGGCGCAGGGCTTCGCCTAAACTCCGCGACGATATGATCGAGGTGGAATATGGTGGAGAGGGGCACCGCACACGGCTAAGGAACGATCCGTAGATCAACTTGTGTTGTTCCTAGAGGTGCCCCCCTGCCCCCGTATATAAAGGAGCAAGGGGGAGGGGGCGGCCGGCCTAGGAGGGGCGCGCCAAGGGGAGTCCTACTCCCACCGGGAGTAGGACTCCCTCCTTCCTTGTTGGAGTAGGAGAAGGGGGAAAGAGGGGGAGAGGAGGAAGGAAAAGGGGGCCGCACCCCTTGTCCAATTTGGACCAGAGGGGGGCTGCGCGCCTCCTTCCTTTCGGCCTCTCTCTTCTATTCTCGTATGGCCCAATAAGGCCCATATACTGCCCGGCGAATTCCCGTAACTCTCCGGTACTCCGAAAAATACCCGAATCATTCGGAACCTTTCCGAAGTCCGAATATAGTCGTCCAATATATCGATCTTTACGTCTCAACCATTTCGAGACTCCTCGTCATGTCCCCGATCTCATACGGGACTCCGAACTCCTTTGGTACATCAAAACTCATAAACTCATAATATAATTGTCATCGAAACCTTAAGCGTGCGGACCCTACGGGTTCAAGAACTATGTAGACATGACCTAGAACTATTCTTGGTCAATAACCAATAGCGGAACCTGGATGCTCATATTGGCTCCTACATATTCTACGAAGATCTTTATCGATCAAACCGCATAACAACATACGTTGTTCCCTTTGTCATCGGTATGTTACTTGCCCGAGATTCGATCGTCGGTATCCAATACCTAGTTCAATCTCGTTACTGGCAAGTCTTTTTTCTCGTTACATAATGCATCGTCCTGCAACTAACTCATTAGTCACATTGCTTGCAAGGCTTATAGTGATGTGCATTACCGAGAGGGCCCAGAGATACCTCTCCGACAATCGGAGTGACAAAACCTAATCTCGAAATACGCCAACCCAACATGTACCTTTGGAGACACCTGTAGTACTCCTTTATAATCACCCAGTTATGTTGTGACGTTTGGTAGCACCCAAAGTGTTCCTCCGGTAAACGGGAGTTGCATAATCTCATAGTTACAGGAACATGTATAAGTTATGAAGAAAGCAATAGCAATATACTAAATGATCAAGTGCTAGGCTAACGGAATGGGTCATGTCAATCACATCATTCTCCTAATGATGTGATCCCGTTAATCAAATGACAACACATGTCTATGGTTAGGAAACATAACCACCTTTGATCAACAAGCTAGTCAAGTAGAGGCATACTAGTGACACTATGTTTGTCTATGTATTCACACATGTATTATGTTTTCGGTTAATACAATTCTATCATGAATAATAAACATTTATCATGATATAAGGAAATAAATAATAACTTTATTATTGCCTCTAGGGCATATTTCATTCAGTATAATCTCGTAGTCATAGGAACATGTATAAGTCATAAAGAAAGCAATAGCAACATACTAAACGATCAGGTGCTAAGCTAACGAAATGGGTCAAGTCAATCACATCATTCTCCTAATGATGTGATCTCGTTAATCAAATGACAACTCATGTCTATGGTTATGGAACTTAACAATCTTTGATTAACGAGCTAGTCAAGTAGAGGCATACTAGTGACACTATGTTTGTCTATGTATTCACACGTGTATTATGTTTCCGGTTAATACAATTCTAGCATGAATAATAAACATTTATCATAAAATAAGGAAATAAATAATAACTTTATTATTGCCTCTAGGGCATATTTCCTTCAAATTAAGCTAAGTTAAAACTAACTGAGCTAAGCTAAGTTCAAACTAAATTCAGTTATCCACAATTAAGTTAAAACTGAGCTATGTAAACACAACTGAGCTAAGTTACAACTAAATTCAGTTATCCACAAATAAGGTCATATTCACTTAACGGTACATTCACTTCATCACAATTATTCTGTTCAACTATTGAAAATGAGATTCAAACCCTAATTCTTAAATTGAGATTCATACAGAGGAAAGAGTCTAGCTACACTAGCAAAATCACTCAAAGTGTGCAACTACAGTAGCATAATCACTCAAATTGTTCAACTACACTGGCATAATCAAAATGAGAATTTTGGAAAACACTCACTCCACGCCGCCGTGGTCGGATGTGAAGTGGTGGCTCCGCCCTGGATTGGCCTTCCAGACCTGGGCCAGTTTGGCGGCCGCACGTGCCTCAATGTCATCGGACTTGAAGATGTTGCAATCCTCACCGCGCTCATCTCCGCCGACGCCGGCGGATCGAGAGGCGCCAAACGTACCAGGGAGCGCTGGTGGCCACTAGCATCGGCGATGGCGAGGTCGCGGTCGTCCCTACCGTCACTGGATGCGCCTCCGTCGTCAACGCAGCCGCCGCCGCCGTCGGTCGCCATGTGGGAAGTGAGCTAGGACGACTAGATGCAATCTGGGGGAAATGGCTGGGTCGGGCCGGCTCGTTAGGTCATGTGCGACGCCGTCTAACGGCGCGCGTCACAGGCGCCGTCTCCCCCTGTCCATGTGGCGCCTGATAGTGGGCCCAACCGGTCAGTTTTTCACTCAGACGCGCCAAACCGTGCGATCAGTGTTTTTTGAAATCTGTCAGCTCAAACGTGGTGGTTTTTAAAAAAAATGAAAGGTGGTGGTTTTCTGTTTTAGTGTCCCCTAATGTGGTGGTTTTTGCAATTTACTCCAAAAAGTAGACCTAATATCAAACATAGCTTAGTCATCAAAATTGTCGCACCCCATACTAAGTTTAGGTATTTAGAATGATTAGTTAAAAAAACGCCATATTGCATAGACTATATTTTTCATGGACGCAAGGCAAAATTTTGCAAGAGACGTTAGCAACAACTACCATGTTATATGGGATTAGCATAATATAAATAGATGTTACCCCTGAATTTGCCGTGTGAGATCACAAACATGGCAAGAGATCATATGTTTTGCCATGGCAAAACAAAATTAGAAGATGAAATTTGTCATGTTTGCAAACAAATTTGTAATTGCCATGGCAACATTCTTCAGATAGATTGGGCAAAAAAACACGACACAAATGTTGTTGTCATGGCAACATAAGCTTCTAGTTGCCATGGCAAAACACACATACAAAATTTAACAAAAACAAAAACATGGCAACATAAGCTTCTAGTTGTCATGGCAAACACACCTATGCCATTGCAGATTTGTATTAAATTTTGACATGGTATTCCAATTAAAATTGTCATGTGTTTTGTGTGAAAAGATTGCCGAGTATGTAAATTAACACAAAAATTATGAACAAAAATTCCATGGCAAATGGATATGTAAAGTTTCCGTGGTGTTTTGATTAAAAATGCCATCCTTTGTATGAAAATTGTCATGGAAAAATAGAATAAACATTGCAAACATAAAATTATTAACAAAAACTACCATGGCAGATTCATATATTAATTTGTGAGCTTGGCACAAGCAATGTAGTTCATGTCTCTTCATGCGCCAACCACTGCTGCTGCGGGTATGATTCAAGGACGATGGGCTTGGTGAGCTCGAGGTGAATTCCTAGCACCGAATTCGAACGATGCCGATGACGGTGGTGTCCTCGGACGTCGTTGCCCTCCTTGGAGGCGTTACTGTGGAGCCCCTTCACCTCCCTCGTCTTTTGGATGCTGAGTTCTCCAGGTGAGAACCCAAGTTCCAACCTAGCTGGAGCAGGCGTCGATGTCACTCTCGCTGCTTCCCCCTTGGAGGTCCTCTCTTCTGTTTGATGGCAGTGGCATGCGTGGTCCTTCAATTTCGTCGCCGGCTAGGTAGGTCACACACACATACTCTGACAATTTTGCTGTTAATTTTCAACTCTGATTTAGTGTTAGTGTAGAAAACTTATAGCGCAACAAATTGATTGATAATAGACATTAGTTATGTACACTCCTTTGATAGCTGATAGCATCATACTCCCTCCGATCTGATGTGACGACGGCCCGATCTTTCGATGAGAGTGGGGATAACTATCGATTTGGTGGATTTTGACCTTGACGATCCGGCTATACCATACCCGACGATACGCCTCAACAATCGCTAAACCAATCTTCGATGGTTATTGACCTTGCCGTAGGCACGATCAACCTGAACAACGAGGTTCGAGTTCCTGCAAGTAACCGAAGAACCAGCAAGAACAAAGGTGAATTGCAACTGAAATTGCGGATGATAAATTGTGTACACGAACTAGATGAAAAATTGGGGTTCCACTGTGGATCTGACAAGGCGGTAGTCCTACACGTCTCGTAGATGCGAATTGTAGCGAAAGCTAGACAATACAATAAAACCCCCGGTCTAACCCTAACAACGAGCTAACTATTTATTAGCTGAGATTTTTTTTTGAGACAAATTTATTAGCTGAGATGGCCGCCGAACGTTGACTCCTGATGCAATCGTGGGTGCCGTGGATTATGCAGGAGCCGGCCCGTACAGAGGCCTCCACAGCACGGCCTAGCCGAATTGATTTATTGGCCCAATGTTGCACTCGTGGCATACCAAAGGTTCTGGCACCCCACGTACATGGCTGATTTGTCTTGTGGTCTTGTGCACTTGGACTTGATGAATGGTCTGGTAGGGATTGCATGCAATGAGTGATACTTCTGCTGAGTTTAACGTGCATGCATCTCCATCTTCCAACTAAGTGAGCCTCTCTCATTAAGCATGCATCCCTTCATTTCTAATGGTTTTATTTTTCATGTACGCGTGCACATATTTTTTGTATGTCCATCTCGCATCTTTACACGTGGCTTGTACAATTCTCTATTAATTCTGCACAAAATAAAAGATTGTGTCGTATTTCTATTCGGATAAAAAAAATAATAGTTAATATAATTATTAATAGAAATCACCTGATTATTGTAAATGAAGGCAATATTTTTGGTTGTATCTGTACATGCTATGTCCACATCACGATCCGACTTAATTAACACAACCTATATATACATGGGGTAATAAGTTTGAGAGTTCCCCCATCAAGTCTAAAAGATTCAGAGGTAACAACTTCAGCTCTGATTGAAATAAAAATATTACATCGAAAGTAAGAAATTTAACAACTTTACAAGTAACAGGGACCAATATGTTCGCGTTTAACTAGTGTAAAGCTTGGTTTCAGGGATCAATCAATAAATCGCTAGGCCTTGTTTTTATCGTCAGAAAGAGATAAAAAAATGCTCAGACAAATGTTGAATATATATCCGGTACCTCTTCTTTAGCACATATCGAAAATCTTATTTACAAGCAGTAAAAACAGCTCCAGAACGACCACCGATGTTGAAGATAATCTTGCAAAATCACAGGATGATCACAACTTTGCAAGTAACAGAAACACAAATGCTTGCTCAGCATAAATGCCACTGCCAATGGCTAAGCAGACTGAATCTTAGGCGCACGATAAAAGCCTGGATCAGAAACATACTTCCAAATATATACTTCCCTCTCTCTCTCTCTGCTCTTCCGTTAAATGTGGAGCTTTGATGCTTTCTTCACAGGCCAAATTTCTACACGCCTCTCTTTATTGTGCTCATGTCTGGGAAATCACCTCCCC
>NC_041383.1:724130523-724194180 GCF_002162155.2 Triticum dicoccoides
GTACTTTGAAACCACTTACGATGCTGTTGATCAACTAACTTTCTCATAAGCTTCAGGGTCATGTATAAATGTGTCGGCTCAGGATCGATCTGTACTGAAATTCCAACTTTTGCTTAAGGCATTGCAGGCCACTAGGGTTCAGGTGAATATAAACAGATCCAGCAGCAGCTCACATGATCTGCAGTAAGCTCGAATACCTGGAAAAACAATGTATCAGGTGTTTTTATGCTCTGATCATGTAACAGTGTGTCTCCGTCTCCTTTAACAAGAACACAGACTGGTGAGAGATTTTCACCTAGGAAATTAGAATCAAGGAAAACAAGAGGAGCAGTTTGTACAGAACAGTAACTTGTTTAAGGATATTTACGGGACAAGAAGGCAATCATTTAATCATGGAGCACAATAAACATTATTTTTATTAGCAGAGAGCACACACACACACAGCATCTAATTGCTATGTAAAACATCATCGTACACAACCATCACTTTGCTTTGACTACAAAGTTGTACATGGTTGGCTGGTACTGCCGCAGTGCCACCGGACCAGCATGTCCATCAGTCAGAAGTTTTGCAAACAAAATTAACTAACTACTATGGATTCCAAGTTAGTAGTAGCTTGTTAACTACACAGGGCACGTTTGTCTATAAGGTTTTTTAATACTGATGAGGAAAGCTACGCCAATTTAAACATTTGCATGGACAGCCGAGAAATAATAACTTCATGGTCTGCTCAGTGAAAATACTAGAATTCTTGCAGGAAACCACCTAGTAAACTGAAATATTAGCATTTTTAATGCATTGAATAATTGCTTGATCTCATAATTTCTCCATTCCAACATGTGGTGCCACCATGAGATGGGGATGAAAACGTTCAAATCCGTGCCATACTGCCATCAAGGAACAAAAGTATCAGTTTCATCAGGACCTAGCAATAACCAAAGGAACGAAAGAGGACTTTGATGTGGTTGTAGTTTGGACTATCTTGTGCTTGCTCTTCTCTCTGATTATTTATTTAGTTGAACTGAATCCCCGTCCGTGGCACCATACCTGTCCATGTTCAACCCAGCCCCTGTTTATTAGACTCATCAATTTATAGCCATGACCAATCCCTGGATGAATCTCTGATTATAAGGCAAAGCTTTTCGTGTAAAGTTGAGTTGGTATACAACCTTGCTGAGTTTGCTCTGGAAACAAAATTACCAGTACTACATCCCCCAGTTGATGCTCTTCTCCTGGTCATCCTGACGATTGTGGTGGTCTCGTCGTGCTCATCATGCCTCTTCTGTGAGTTTTTTCATCTCTGCTCCATAGAGATAATTGATATAATTTTCGGGAGTATTTCAAGAGCCGTAACTTATCATCAACTGTCAGCACATTGCCTTCATGTAATAAGTTCACTAGTGGGATTATTTATCTACTCTAAACGAATATGCATAAATGTTGGAGAAATAGATTCCAGAAATAAGAATGGTGCAAATCAGATAGCATTTGCACTTGTATTTCATCACGTGCCTCATATACTTCTAGTGAACCTGTACAAAAAATATGCACATTTTAATATACTAAAGGCAATGAACCTGTACGAAAATATGCACATTTTAATATACTAAATTAGACATTTATGAAGAAGACACAAGAGCTTTTCGCTCAAAGTCCTCTAATCACTGATGTAGTTTAAGGTAAGTGATTTCTCAACATAATTAGTTAAGCCCAGTCCCAATGTTCAGAAAACGTAAGAGCTCGTGTCATACAGATGCCGCTATGATAATACAAAATACTGATAAAATAGTTGTGGCTCGGAAGCGTCGAAGCAAATCACACGTAGAACTTGGCCATATTATTAGGTTCTGCAGCCAAATATGAAACATGCCACTGTTGAAAGGCACTGTTAAAAAAAATTGTTGTAAGATCTCTGTTTTTCAGAGTTAACTTGGCTCCTGAAAGATTTTTAAACACACACTTACTATGTAGCTTCACACTTGACTTGGGCATGATAAGTTTCAGAGTTCACACATGAAGTCTGAAAGATTCAGGGCTAACGTTCAGCTCTAAATCAAATTCAGAGTTCAGAGTACAAAATATACATAACGCTTACTGTTTACATGCATGCATGACTCAGTTCAAATTGTTTACATCCAAGTGAAGATCCAACGAAAAGTACAAAATTGATTAAAGCACCAAATGCTACTAGTTTATCCAAATCTGTAGTACAATACTAGAAGGATTACTTAAATTGCAAGACTTCAGAAAGAGAAAAGTAGGAGCTTACCTGAATAAAACTCATGCCAACAGAAGATGTCACTGAAGCTTCAGGGCATCATCAATGAGAGAATAGCCACAATACCATTGGTGGAAACCACAAGTGCCAAAATACCACTATGGAAAACCGAAGTGCCAAAATAGCACTCAAGTTCAGGTTTTTCATACCAAGATAGCACTACCGTCTATTGTCAAACATATTCTGTTAGTCAACGGTGGATGGAGCTGTCAGTTTTTTCTACCTTGCCAAAAGTACCCTTCATCCTATCTCTAAGTGTGTGCGCTGCTGCCGTGGCCATGGGGCTTGTACTGGTCAAAGTGGCCGGAAATTGTTTCGTCGGCCCGAGCTCTAGCCACGGCAAGCCGGCCGCCCTGTTCCACGCCGTTCCCAGCGACATGGAGCCGCCACTTTGCAGCGCACGCAGCACCGCCCAGGCGCCCACCATGTCGTGCGTGACGCCATGCCCACCCAGCTCCTCCCCACATCCAACCCATCGCCACCTCACTGCGGATGACGCCGTGTCACCTCCTTGCTCCGGAACCGCGCGTGGAGTATGCTACCGCCGCGGCCGCTGGATCTTGCTCGATACTATGCGTGTGTGCTGCTTGTTGTTGCTTGCCATAAGCTAAGTGCGTCATGTGGTTGCACGACGCCACCGCCGCTTGCTATAGCTGCTGATGGTGCGAGTGCGAGGCAGAACGGCCAACAGGGCTGAGGCAGCATCAGCGGTGGTGGCGGCCGGAGCCCGGAGGTGGCGCGCAGAGCAGGTGGCAAAGTCGAGGTGCGGCCGGGCGGCGGCGAGCTCGGTGGTGCGGCTGCGCCTGACAATGCGGAGGAGGGAGACATGCCTCTTGCTGGTGGATTCCATCGGCGCCGGCCCCTTTCCCTTGTCCAGCCAAAAGCGCACAGTAAAAGGGCAAAGTAGTATTTTTACTCATCTGTTAGTCTCAGTTAGCTCATAGTGGTATCTTGGCATGAAAATTTTCAAGTGAGTGCTATTTTGGCACTTTGGTTTTTCATAGTGGTATTTTGGCACTTGTGGTTTTCACTAGTGGTAGTTTGGCTGCAGCGGCCAATTTTATCACCATAATATTAAACTATATAACACAAAAATTATACCATTTGAAAATAGAACATCTGAAGTTTATATTGGTATATTTTTTGTAATATATGACTTGTACTAGGTTGGTCAAATTGACGACCTAGGGTTACGCGCACGCCCTGTAAACTGAGAGAGAGGGAGTAGTAAAGAATGGCATGCTTTCAGCACAGTTAATATCTTATAAACAAAGCTACTACAGGAAGGATGAAGATTTTCAGCTTAGAAGAGCTATGGCAAGAAACCAACAAACTAGAACAAAATTGCATCCTCTGCAGTGATCAACAAACTGCGGCCAACTGGCCATCAACAAATCCAAAATTGTTTCCCACGGAAAAATTAGTCCAAAATTTTCATCTGAAGGGAAGTTTGAGATTTTTTATCATCTTCGTGGCCAGAGTGAGAACATTCTTTCATGGAAAGATAGATTGAGGATTGCATTGAAAACTGTGATGGTCATTTGAGAATGTAAAGATAAAGAGTGTGCAGCAATATTACTCACCGATACTTCAAAACAGTTGTAGGATGCAATGATCTCACTCTCTTAGTTCCAATATGCATGTCAATATGAAATGACAAAGGACAAGTTCACAGCAATGCAATGCTTTCTTGTCTACTAAATGGCATAATGAACACACCAAGACTCACAAACCAAATTATCAGTTTCATCTCCCCTAAATAAATATCAGTGTCATCCTGAATTAGCACTGCCAAATGAGCATGTAACAGTCTAACAGACATACAATAGATTATAGATAGCAGCCAACAACACTGAATCAGGAATGAATAGCCTAATACGGAGAGTGAAAATTTTGTTCTCCATATGCAGTTAGGAAAAAAAAAATCGAGAAAACGCAAAGGGGGCTTGCGCTTCATTTCATTGGAAAGAGGGGTTTAAAGTTACAGTCCTCCGAGACCAGTCTTGGTTCAGGCAAATCTGAATCTAGTCGGCACTTCACCTTTCCAGGCTGCCGCATAATCTTCAGTGAGGTGTGGTGCAGCTTCCTTGTGAGGGCATATGAACTTCTCCATAGATTCCTTCCCGGTCACCTTGACTGTGTAATAGTAATCCCGGCTGCAACCTAGCAATCCATTTTCCTTAAGAAACTTAACAACATAGTATCGGGGTCTTAGCCAGCCCTTCAGGCTTAAAGTGAGCAATTTCAGGCTTAAATTACCTATGCGTCTGCAGTGTGCCCCGAAGCGAGACCAGTCTTCTGCCTCGTTTAGGCGGCCTGCACCTGAAACTAATGTCAGCATATCTTTTCCTACTAGAAAGAAAGCAACGTCTAAATTCATTAACTTGAAGACTTTGAGTTTGGGTGGATTAGATTCAAACAATATTTCCAGGTAAATGTCACCTATTCGACAAGTACAACCTATGTGTGACATGTCTTCTCTAGTTGGCATACAGAATTAGACACACGGTCCCTGGTAGACAAGCTTTTAAAATAACCGGCGACTGCTACCTGAAAGAATGAATGGGATCAGGTAATCACGAGAACTGAGTCTAATGAAAGAATTATGACTGTGACGGGTATCTTTCCTCTTTGTTTCAGACAGTGCAAACAGGTCACAGAGAACCCCAGAAAGAGCAACTGATGTTACTGATGAGCCCTTTAAGGCAAAGCTGTATATAGATTGTATGTACAAAGGAGGCAAGGATCAAGCCCTCTGGAATTCGACTGATATGTTGTACCATGCATGTAACGGAATTAAACCTAGTCATGCTACAAGAACCATTATCACCTCCTGTGCTTCCCAGGTCTTTTTCCTTGTGCTACCAGATGAAGAGCGAATAGCCCTATCACCTCAACCATAACATGTGTTTGTGTGCGGACAGGAACGGCACAAATAAAAGAAAGAGTTCAGTCCTAGTATGTATGGATACATAGGGTTTTCCTTGCAGGATTGGAGGTTGGAAACACAAATATATTCATGTACTCTCATTTTGAGGGATTGGAGGTGATGCTTTCATGTCTACTTAACGACAAACATCATAACATCAACACCAAGGTGTTCATGAATTAAACTATCAATTCATTAGGTATTAGCAACGACCAAACCAGCATGTGGAAGACATAGTACAGCAGAAAACTAATACTCCCTCCGTCTGGAAATACTTGTCGCAAAAATGAATAAAAATGGATGTATTTAGAACTAAAATACGTCTAGATACATCCATTTCTCCGACAAGTATTACCAGATGGAGGGAGTATCTGTTTAGGCAGAATACACTAATGTGAATTGCCAGCTTACTAAGAATAGTGAAAAGTCTGTCATGACATACACAGTTACCAATTTCCATAGCCTTTCCTTGCTTCATGTAAATCTGAATCTAGGCGGCAATTCCCCTCTGCAAGCTGCTACATAGTCTTCAGCAAGGTATGGTGCAGCGTCCTTGTGAGGGCATATGAACTTCTCCATGAATACCTTCTCAGTCATCTTAACTGCATAATAGTAATCTCGACCATGATCTAGCAATCCATTCTCCTTAAGAAAAGTTACAACGTAGTATCGGGGCCTTAGCCTCCCCTCCAGGCTGTATGCGAGCATTAGCGGGCGATGAGCAATGTATGCCGGTTCCAACCCCAAATCAGAGATCAGGAACTCTGACCTTCTCTGCAGAAACTCCTTAGTCCTATTCAGCACCGTTGGATACTTAGAAACAGCCATGCCTACCTCAGCATCCGTCCACCTGAAGGTGTTCTTCAAGTAGTTCACCCTGGCTGCGATCTTGTCCTCGCTGAGAAATGCAACAGCGTGCAGCGCATGCCTGAACATTCCAGAGGCACGGGGCACACCTATGTTTTCAGCGCATTCCACCATCGCCTGGACACGCTCCAGGTTGGCGGCGAGAAGCCATGGTTTACTGATGCATAGCTTGGCAATATCACAAGCACCTAGCCCGCACTCCCGCAGCAACGCGACGTTGGGCTTGACCACATCATCGAGGTCAGCCGAGTGAAGGTAGAAGTTCCTCTTGAGGGCTCGGAGGAGATTCTCAAAGGACCCAAAGAGAGGCATGTAGTACTGCAGCTTGGAGACGATGGATCTATAGCGGAAGCTGCTACGGGAGAGCGAGGCGAGGCGCGCGATGTCGGAACGCGATAAGCCGAGGCCAGAGAGCCCGGCGACGACGGGCGCCAGGGTTCTCTCCACGCTGGCGCAGAGGATCTGCGGGTCCTTGGCGACGAGGGCGGCGACATCGGCGTCGGAGAGGCCGAGGTCGGCGAGGAAGGCAAGCACGACGTCGGGATTTGCGGGGGACTTGAGGTGGGAGAGCTTGGCGGAGGCCTTGAGGGCCTGTGGTCGGGTGAGGCCGCAGGTGGAGACGACGTACTCCTCCACGGCGAAGCTAGGGTTTGGGGAGATGGCGGGCGCCGCGGCGGAGATGAGGCGGTGGAGAGGGGGTACGGAAGAGGCGGAGAGAGACGAGAGGACCTGGGCGAGGACGCCGCGACGGAGCCGGAGCATGGCGGCGGCGGCGGCGCCGGCGGCGAGGGGATGGTGCGAGACGGAGAGAGTGGTGAGGGTTCGCGTTGGTGCTGCGGTGTCTGCTCCACCGTTGAGGAGCCTTGGATGGGCTGGGCTGGGCTGAGTTAGGCTAAAGAGACACATTTGGATCCGCTCAAATGCCCTTAAAAAAAAAAAGAACCACCCCGGGAAAACAACTCAACCAAGTGCCAGGCAGCGGCGAATCAACCAAATGCTGAGTTAGGCGGTTCCCGGTGATTGATTCATTATCACACGAGGTATTTGTTAAGCTATAGATCACTTATGGACCATATGGTGGACGCGGAGGAAAGTGATACACAAAGAAATTTTTCAAAGTCCTTCGGCCACTCACGAGTTCATTGAAATGTTCATATCAGAACTGAAGATGACAACAGAGAAGGAGACAAGGGCGCCGGATGAGATTAGAAGAACAACGGCGACACATCTGGGCTGATTTTGAACTTCTTAATTTGGATCTCCTAGCTAAACATGCATGGCGTATTCTTCAAAATCCAGAATCAATAAGTGCAAAAAAAAATTAAAAGGTGTATATTTTCATATGTGCTCTGTTTTGATTGCAGAATTGGGTAATTATCCAAGCCAGATTACGCAAAAATCAACGTCGATGCAAGCGTGGCAAAGTCCAAGTTGAGAGGAGAGGCATTTGCAGTGTGCCGAGATGATGATGGACGATATTCGGCCAGCTCCTCTCTTGTTGTCCGGGGAATCATCGATGTAGCCACCCTCGAGGCGATGGCATGCAGAGAAGCTTTGGCTCTGGCAGAAGACTTGATGATTCAAAATGTTATAATTGCCTTCGATTCAAAGCAGGTGGTGAACGACACTGAAAGAGGGTCTAGTAACACTTATGGTTGTATCATTAGCGAGATTAAGCAGCAAGCTAGTTTAATTAATTGTAAATTTACTTTTGAAGGCGGACATCAAACACCGATGCAGATAGTTTGGCTAAGTTTTCAAACACTCTTGATCAGGGCTGACATCTATGGTTCATCCATCCCCATGATGTTTTTTGTATACTACTTCATGACCAATAAAGCATAGTTATACCCCTCAGCAAAAGGGAAAACAAAGTGACTTCTTCTAGAAAAAGGGAAAACAAAGTGACTCATCTAGATGATCTTGCAAGCCCTCCAAAAAAATCAAGATGATCTTGAGTTTCTAAAAAGGGCCTTAGATGATGTTTAAGAAAAAAAAAACTGATGATCACGTGTTTCTAAAGAAGAACCTTACATGATTGATTTTTTCTCCTAAAAATTAATGTTTTTTTCTTTCTCGTTGTGATTTCAAAAACATAAAAGGACCCTAATCACATGTCGTACCAGACGGAGATTGAGCGTTGATGTGGCCACAAAGTGGTAGGGATGCAAGCATCAAAGCCATATTTCAAACATGGTTTATACCTAGTTACTTGTTACTAGTATGTATGGCGTGCGATATTTTTTCCAGCATCACTCTTCCGGCGGTCGTATGAAGATTTTAGAATGTGTTTTTGCAGCAAGGTCGACCCAATTGTGAATTTCGTGCAATCAATGTCCAATAGTAGTTCCACCCCTTGTGTCAACTGATAACATCCTGTCATGTTGCGTCTCTGATTACCATTTTTTTAGAAGTTCAAACTCGAGAACCAAGATCTGAAGCAAATCATGTTGGAAACGGTCTTGTACTTGTCATATATATATATATATATATATATATATATATATATATATATATATATGTATATGTGGAGGCTATGCCCCACGCAACCCTAAAACCAAACTTGGTAACAGAGCCTCTTTTCCAATCGCGCCGTCGCCTCTCCTCAAAGCCGCGCCGCCACCCCGATCTCGTGTCGCCGCCCGGTCTCGCGAAGCTCCTGTTCGCCACCGTTCCTCAATCGATAGCGTCCGGGTCCTCTTCTGCAGCGATGCAGCTGGCCATTATCGGCCCTGTGGTGACGCCTCCGGTCGCGACGACGCCAGTCCCGTCCATCGCGCCCTCCCTTGGCGTACGACTGGATCGCGGCAACTTCCCGCTATGGCGAACCCTCACCGTGACGCATCTCTCCGGTGCCTCTCTCCATGGCTACCTCGACGGCCCCGTCGCTGCCCCGCCCACAACCATCTCCCAGGGGGCGGGTGATGCAGCCACCACTGTGGCGAACCCTGCGTATGCAACATGGTGGACGCAGGACCAGAAGGTCCTCGGGATGCTCCTCTCCTCCATGACGGAGGACATTGCGTCTCAGCTGATCAGCTGCAAGTCCGATGCTTCCGCGTGGACCTCCATCCACGCCATGTTCAGCGCGCAGAACCGTGCCGGGGTTTGGCACATCTGGCGACAGATTCAGTCGCTGAAGAAGAACGACATGACTGCCAGCGAGTACATGCACAAGGTGAGGCTCTTGCCGACGCCATGGCCTCCGCTGGATCCCCCTCGTGATGACGAGATCATCGACTTCATGCTCACCGGATTGGGCAAGGCCTTCAACCCAATCGCGGCTTCGCTCAGCGTCGTGGTCACCCCGGTCGCGATGGCTGAGTTCTACTCCATGGTTCTCAACTATGACGCGTTGCAGCTGTCGCAGCAGGCTGACGATGAGGAGTGGACCTCGTCGGCCAACGCCGTGGCACGGTCCGGTGCTCCTGCCCCCGTCAACCGTCCTCGAGCACCTGACACTGGTCGCGCCGCCGACGTCCGCCTCGCTGGAGGCTACCCGCAGCAACAGGGGCAGGGCTACCAGCACGGCGGCCAAAACAACCGCCGTAACAACGGCGGTGGAGGAGGCGGCAACGGCCTCAACGGCAATAGTCGCTGGCGCCCGAGGTGCCAAATTTGCAAGAATTGGGGTCACGAAGCTGATACCTGCAAGAAGCGCTTCGATTCAGACTACTCCAGCGGCAATGGTCGCTCGGCATATAATGCATCGACCTCCTCCAACAACTCCATGCACTGGGTTCTGGACTCCGGCACCACAGATCACCTGACTAGTGACCTAGAGCGTCTTCAGTTCCGCGAGCGCTACGGCGGCCATGATCAGGTTCAGGTGGCCAACGGCTCAGGTTTGTCTATTTCGCATATTGGGCACTCGACTTTAGTCAGTTCTTCTTTTTGCCTGAACAATATTTTACATGTTCCAAATATTAGCCAACATCTTCTATCAGTCTATCGTCTTGTGTCGGATAATCGTATCTTCATTGAATTTCATAAATATTTTTTCCTTGTTAAGGACAAAGCCACCAGGAGAATTCTTCTTCGAGGTAGAAGCAAAGGAGGGCTCTACCCTCTTCCACTCGGACGAGCCTCGCATCTGTCCGAGCGTCAAGCGTCGTCCAGCGTCCGTGTCCCCTCATCTCAGTGGCATCAGTGTCTCGGTCATCCGTCCAAAAATGTCATCAGTTCCATTGTTAGGAATAATGATCTCGAGTGTTCAACCTCAGATACTTATGCTTTAGTTTGTGATGCTTGTCAATGTGGTAAAAGTCGTCAACTATCTTATACTTCTTCTGCTCGTGTGTCTACTATGCCTCTTGAATTAGTTCATACTGATGTTTGGGGCCATGCTCGTGCTTCCTCTGGGGGGTACAAGTATTATGTGAGTTTTATTGATGACTACTCCCGGTTTTGCTGGATCTATCTACTAAAACATAAGTCTGATGTTGAACAGGTGTTCTATGCTTTTCAAGCACATGTTGAGCGCCTTTTGGATGCTAAGCTTAAAGCTGTCCAATCTGACTGGGGTGGTGAATACCATAAGTTGCACCGTTATTTTCTTCGTACGGGCATCTCTCACCGAGTCTCTTGCCCTCACACCTCCCAACAGAACGGCATTTCCGAGCGCAAACACCGACACTTGGTTGAAACTGGTCTTGCTTTGTTGGCTCACTCGTCTCTCCCTTTACGTTATTGGGATGAAGCTTTTCTAACTGCGTGTTACCTAATTAACCGCATGCCCACCCCCATGCTTGGTCAAGATACTCCTATTCATTGTCTTCTGAAAATTCCACCCAACTATTCTTTTCTTCGTACTTTCGGGTGTGCTTGTTGGCCTAGTTTGCGGAAGTATAACTCACACAAACTAGAATTTCGGTCCCAGATGTGTGTTTTTCTTGGATATAGTCCTATGCATAAGGGGTACAAGTGTCTTGATCAATCTACGGGTCATATATACATCTTGTGTGACGTTATCTTTGACGAGTTTGTTTTTCCGTTTGCTACTCCCGGTGTCACTGTCGATGTATCTACACTTGACGAGGCTATTTCTTTTCCATCCACAGAACCGGCTACGAGTGCTCATGTGCGTAATTATGACCTAACCTACTTGGCTACTAATCCTTCTGGCCTAGCCAGCGTTTCTCCTGTGCAGGATTCACCCTCCCGTGATGCTCCGCGCTCAGCCACGGTCGACGTACAAGCCATGCAGATCGACGTGCATGGCGGCCCGGCTTCCCAGGCGGGGGTCCCGCCTGTGCATGTGAAAGCACAAGTGCTCCCTAGGTGGTTTTGGTAATTAATGTCAACATATCTCTTGTTGGACTAACACTTTTACCCAGTATGTTTCAAATAAGTTCAACAATGAAGTGGCATGGACTAAAGGATGTGGAACCCCTTCAAGATGCTAAGGACAAAGGATTGGCTCAAGCTTCAAGCACAAGACTCTACATTTTATATTTTAGTGATCCAAGGTCACATTGAGTCTATAGGAAAAGCCAATACTATCAAGAAGGGATGAGGTGTTGCTTAATGAGGCTCTTGCTCAAAGTGCTTAGTGATATGCTCCAAAACCCTCAACTACTTTCCCACATCCACATATGACCTAAACCAAAAGTCAGACTCGGCCTCACCGATTCTTTCTATCCGGCGCCACCGAGTTCAGATGTCATAGCCACTGCCACAAACCCTAGGCAAATCGGTCTCACCGATAGGGATCTCGGTCTCACCGAGATGGGATTGCAATCTCTCTGTATGTCCATTACCAAAATCGGTCTCACCGAGTTTGTGTAACCGGTCCTACTGAGATTGCAATGTAAACTCTCTGGTTCCCTTTTGTAACATTTCGGTCTCACCAAAATGTGTGAACCGGTCCCACCGAGTTTACCTGACCAACTCTCTGGTTAGCTTATTACCAAAGTCGGTCCCACCGAGTTTGTGTAATTGGTCTCACCGAGATTACGTTATGCCCTAACCCTAACCATATCGGTCCTACCGAGTTGCATGTCGGTCCCACCGAAAATCCTAACGGTCACTAGATTTGTTGAATCGGTCCGACTGAGTTTCTCAATTCGGTCCCACCGAGATTGGCAAGTTGTGTGTAACGGTTAGTTTTTGTGTGGAGGCTATATATACCCCTCCACCTCCTCTTCATTCGTAGAGAAAGCCATCAGAACAAACCTACACTTCCAACTTACAATTTCTGAGAGAGAACCACCTACTCATGTGTTGAGACCAAGATATTCCATTCCTACCATATGAATCTTGATCTCTAGCCTTCCCCAAGTTGCTTTCCACTCAAATATTCTTTCCACCAAATCCAAATCCTGTGAGAGAGAGTTGAGTGTTGGGGAGACTATCATTTGAAGCACAAGAGCAAGGAGTTCATCATCAACACACCATTTATTACTTCTTGGAGAGTGGTGTCTCCTAGATTGGCTAGGTGTCACTTGGGAGCCTCCAACAAGATTGTGGAGTTGAACCAAGGAGTTTGTAAGGGCAAGGAGATCGCCTACTTCGTGAAGATCTACCGCTAGTGAGGCAAGTCCTTCGTGGGCGATGGCCATGGTGGGATAGACAAGGTTGCTTCTTCGTGGACCCTTCTTGGGTGGAGCCCTCCGTGGACTCGCGTAGCCGTTATCCTTCATGGGTTGAAGTCTCCATCAAAGTGGATGTACGATAGCACCACCTATCGGAACCACGACAAAAACATCTGTGTCTCCAATTGCGTTTGAATTCTCCAAACCCTTCCCTTTACATTCTTGCAAGTTGCATGCTTTACTTTCCACTGCTCATATACTCTTTGCACGCTTGCTTGATATTTATTGTGATTGTTAAACTTGTGCCAAAACTCCACTTAAACTTAAAGAAATTAAAAACTGCAACTTTTGGCACTTAGTGTCTAATCACCCCCCCATCTAGACATCTCTTCTCGATCCTTTTCAATTGGTATCAGAGCATTGGTCTCCATTGCTTTGGTTTAATCACCATTGGAGGAAGATGGATGAGTCTACTTGTTGGAGATCGTTGCAGAAAATAAAATTTTTCTACACAGCACCAAGATCAATCTATGGAGTCATCTAGCAACGAGAGAGATAGGAGTGCATCTACATACCCTTGTAGATCGCAAGCGGAAGCGTTCAAGAGAACGGGGTTGATGGAGTCGTACTCGTCGTGATCCAAATCACCGAAGAACCTAGTCCCGAACGGACGGCACCTCCGCGTTCAACACCCGTACGGAGCGGAGACGTCCCCCGCACCTTGATCCAGCAAGGAGGAGGGAGAGGTTGAGGAAGAACGCTCCAGCAGCAGCACGACGGCGTGGTGGTGATGGAGAGGCAGTACTCCGGCAGGGCTTCGCCAAGCTTCTGCGGAGGAGGAGAGGTGTTGGGGAGGGGAGGGGCTGCTCCTTGGAGGTGTGTATGCAACCCTCCCCTCGCCCCTCTATTTATAGGGGGAGGAGGAAGGGGGCCGGCCCCCTCTAGATGAGATCTAGAGGGGGGGCAAGGGGGGGACTTGCCCCCCAAGCAAGGGGGGCGCCCCCCTTAGGGTTTCCCCCCCAACCCTAGGCGCATGGGCCCAAAGGGGATGCACCCAGCCCTCTAAGGGATGGTTCCCTTCCCTTCACGACCCATGAGGCCCTCCGGGAGAGGTGGCCCCTCCCGGTGGACCCTCGGAACCCTTCCGGTGGCCCCGGTACAATACCGGTATGCCCCCGAAACTTTCCGGTGACCGTATTACAACTTCCCATATATAAATCTTCACCTCTGGACCATTCCAAAACTCCTCGTGACGTGCGGGATCTCATCCGGGACTCTGAACAACATTCGGTAATCACATACAAGCCTTCCTAATAACCCTAGCGTCACCAAACCTTAAGTGTGTAGACCCTACGGGTTCGGGAATCACGCAGACATGACTGAGACAGCTCTCCTGTCAATAACCAACAACGGGATCTGGATACCCATGTTGGCTCCCACATGTTCCACTATGATCTCATCGGATGAACCACAATGTCGAGGATTCAAGTAATCCCATATACAATTCCCTTTGTGAATCGGTACGTTACTTGCCCGAGATTCGATCATCGGTATCCCAATACCTCGTTCAATCTCGTTACCGGCAAGTCACTTTACTCGTTATATAATGCATGATCCTGTGACAAACCACTTGGTCACGTTGAGCTCATTATGATGATGCATTACCGAGTGGGCCCAGAGATACCTCTCCGTCATACGGAGTGACAAATCCCAGTCTCAATTCGTGTCAACCCAACAGACACTTTCGGAGATACCTGTAGTGTACCTTTATAGTCACCCAGTTACGTTGTGACGTTTGGTACACCCAAAGCACTCCTACGGTATCCGGGAGTTGCACAATCTCATGGTCTAAGAAACTGATACTTGACATTAGAAAAGCTTTAGCAAACGAACTACGCGATCTTGTGCTATGCTTAGGATTGGGTCTTGTCCATCACATCATTCTCCTAATGATGTGATCCCGTTATCAATGACATCCAATGTCCATAGTCAGGAAACCATGACTATCTGTTGATCAACGAGCTAGTCAACTAGAGGCTCACTAGGGACATGTTGTGGTCTATGTATTCACACATGTATCACTGTTTCCGGTTAATACAATTATAGCATGAACAATAGACAATTATCATGAACAAGGAAATATAATAATAATCATTTTATTATTGCCTCTAGGGCATATTTCCAACAGTCTCCCACTTGCACTAGAGTCAATAATCTAGTTACACTGTGATGAATCGAACACCCATAGAGTTCTGGTGTTGATCATGTTTTGCTCGCGGAAGAGGTTTAGTTAATGGATCTGCGACATTCAGATCCATATGCACCTTGCAAATATCTATGTCTCCATCTTGAACATTTTCACGAATGGAGTTGAAGCGATGCTTGATGTGCCTGGTCTTCTTGTGAAACTTGGGCTCCTTGGCAAGGTCAATAGCTCCAGTGTTGTCACAGAAGAGAGTGATCGACCCCGACGCATTGGGTATAACTCCTAGGTCGGTGATGAACTCCTTCATCCAAATTGCTTCATGCACTGCCTCCGAGGCTGCCATGTACTCCGCTTCACATGTAGATCCCGCCACGACGCTCTGCTTGCTGCTGCACCAGCATACTGCCCCACCATTCAAAATATATACGTATCCGGTTTGTGACTTAGAGTCATCCAGATCTGTGTCGAAGCTAGCATCAACGTCACCCTTTACGATGAGCTCTTCGTCACCTCCATAAACGAGAAACATATCCTTAGTCCTTTTCAGGTACTTCAGGATATTCTTAACCGATGTCCAGTGTTCCATGCCGGGATTACTTTGGTGTCTTGCAACCAAACTTACGACAAGGTTTACATCAGGTCTGGTACACAGCATGGCATACATAATAGACCCTATGGCCGAGGCATAGGGGATGACACTCATCTTTTCTTTATCTTCTGTCGTGGTCGGGGTTTGAGTTGAGCTCAATTTCACACCTTGCAACACAGGCAAGAACCCCTTCTTGGACTGGTCCATATTGAACTTCTTCAATATCTTGTCAAGGTATGTGCTTTGTGAAAGACCTATGAGGCATCTCGATCTATCTCTATAGATCTTGATGCCTAATATATAAGCAGCTTCTCCAAGGTCCTTCATTGAAAAACACTTATTCAAGTAGGCCTTTATGCTGTCCAAAAGTTCTATATCATTTCCCATCAAAAGTATGTCATCCACATATAATATGAGAAATGCTACAGAGCTCCCACTCACTTTCTTGTAAATGCAGGCTTCTCCATAAGTCTGCATAAACCCAAACGCTTTGATCATCTCATCAAAGCGAATGTTCCAACTCCGAGATGCTTGCACCAGCCCATAAATGGATTGCTGGAGCTTGCATACCTTGTTAGCATTCTTAGGATCGACAAAACCTTCCGGCTGCATCATATACAGTTCTTCCTTAAGATAGCCGTTAAGGAATGCCATTTTGACGTCCATTTTCCATATCTCATAATCATAGTATGTGACAATTGCTAACATGATTCAGACGGACTTCAGCTTCACTACGGGAGAGAAAGTCTCATTGTAGTCAACCCCTTGAACTTGTCGATAACCCTTAGCGACAAGTCAAGCTTTATAGATGGTAACATTACCATCCGCGTCCGTCTTCTTCTTAAAGATCCATTTATTTTCTATCGCTCGCCGATCATCGGGCAAGTCTGTCAAAGTCCATACTTTGTTTTCATACATGGATCCTATCTCGGATTTCATGGCTCCAAGCCATTTGTTGGAATCTGGGCCCGCTATCGCTTCTTCATAGTTCGAAGGTTCACCGTTGTCTAACAACATGATTTCCAGGACAGGGTTGCCATACCACTCTGGTGTGGAACGTGTCCTTGTGGACCTACAAAGTTTAGTAGTAACTTGATCCGATGTACCTTGATCATCATCATTAATTTCCTCTCTAGTCGGTGCAGGCACCACAGGAACATCTTCCTGAGCTGCGCTACTTACCGGTTCAAGAGGTAGTACTTCATCAAGTTCCACTTTCCTCCCACTTACTTCTTTCGAGAGAAACTCTTTCTCCAGAAAGGACCCGTTCTTGGCAACAAAGATCTTGCCTTCGGATCTGAGGTAGAAGGTATACCCAATGGTTTCTTTAGGGTATCCTATGAAGACGCATTTTTCCGACTTGGGTTCGAGCTTTTCAGGTTGAAGTTTCTTGACATAAGCATCGCATCCCCAAACTTTTAGAAACGACAGTTTAGGTTTCTTTCCAAACCATAATTCATACGGTGTCATCTCAACGGATTTAGACGGTGCCCTATTTAAAGTGAATGTAGCTGTCTCTAAAGCGTATCCCCAAAATTATAGCGGTAAATCGATAAGAGACATCATAGATCGCACCATATCCAATAGAGTGCGATTACGACGTTCGGACACACCGTTACGCTGAGGTGTTCCAGGCGGCGTGAGTTGTGAAACAATTCCACATTTCCTCAAGTGCGTACCAAACTCGTGACTTAAATATTCTCCCCCACGATCTGATCGTAAGAACTTTATTTTTCTATCACGTTGATTCTCTACCTCATTCTGAAATTCCTTGAACTTTTCAAAGGTCTCAGACTTGTGTTTCATTAAGTAGACATACCCATATCTACTTAAGTCATCAGTGAGGGTGAGAACATAATGATATCCACCGCGAGCCTCAACGCTCATTGGACCGCACACATCAGTATGTATAATTTCCAATAAGTTGGTTGCTCGCTCCATTGTCCCGGAGAACGGAGTCTTGGTCATTTTTCCCATGAGGCATGGTTCGCACGTGTTAAATGATTCGAAATCAAGAGACTCCAAAATTCCATCAGTATGGAGCTTCTTCATGCGTTTGACACCAATGTGACCAAGGCGGCAGTGCCACAGATACGTGGGACTATCGTTATCAATCTTACATCTTTTGGTATTCACACTATGAATATGTGTAACATCACGTTTGAGATTCATTAAGAATAAACCATTGACCAGCGAGGCATGACCATAAAACATATCTCTCATATAAATAGAACAACCATTATTTTCGGATTTAAATGAGTAGTCATCTCGCATTAAACGAGATCCAGATACAATGTTCATGCTCAAAGCTGGCACTAAATAACAATTATTGAGGTTTAAAACTAATCTCGTAGGTAAATGTAGAGGTAGCGTGGCAATGGCGATCACATCGACCTTGGAACCATTCCCGACGCGCATCGTCACCTCGTCCTTCACCGGTCTCCGCTTATTCCGCAGCTCCTGTTTTGAGTTACAAATATGAGCAACCGCACCGGTATCAAATACCCAGGAGCTACTACGAGTACTAATAAGGTACACATCAATAACATGTATATCACATATACCTTTGGTGTTGCCGGCCTTCTTATCCGCTAAGTACTTGGGGCAGTTACGCTTCCAGTGACCGTTCCCTTTGCAATAAAAGCACTCAGTCTTAGGTTTGGGTCCGTGCTTTGGCTTCTTCCCGGCAACTGGTTTACCGGGCGTGGCAACTCCCTTGCCGTACTTCTTGAAGTTCTTCTTACCCTTGCCTTTCTTGAAACTAGTGGTTTTATTGACCATCAACACTTGATGTTCCTTTTTGATTTCTACCTCTGCTGATTTCAGCATTGAAAATACCTCAGGAATAGTTTTCACCATCCCCTGCATATTGTAGTTCATCACAAAGCTCTTATAGCTAGGTGGGAGCGACTGAAGGACTCTGTCAATGACCGCCTCATCCGGGAGGTTAATGTCCAGCTGGGACAAGCGGTTGTGCAACCCAGACATTTTGAGTATGTGCTCGCTGACAAAACTATTTTCCTCCATCCTACAACTGTAGAACTTGTCGGAGACTTCATATGTCTCGACCGGGCATGAGCTTGGAAAACCATTTTCAGCTCTTGGAATATCTCATATGCTCCGTGCTACTCAAAACGCTTTTGGAGCCCCGGTTCTAAGCTATAAAGCAAGCCGCACTGAATGAGGGAGTAATCATCAACACGCGACTGCCAAGCGTTCATAACGTCTTGGTTCACTAGGACGGGTGCTTCACCTAGCGGTGCTTCTAGGACATATGCTTTCTTGGCAGCTATGAGGATGATCCTCAGGTTCCGGACCCAGTCTGTATAGTTGCTGCCATCATCTTTCAGCTTGGTTTTCTCTAGGAACGCGTTGAAGTTGAGGTTGACATGAGCGTAGGCCATTTGATCTACAAGACATTTTGCAAAGGTTTTAGGCTAAGTTCATGATAATTAAGTTCATCTAATCAAATTATTTAATGAACTCCCACTTAGATAGACATCCCTCTAGTCATCTAAGTGATACATGATCCGAGTCAACTAGACCGTGTCCGATCATCACGTGAGATGGACTAGTCATCATCGGTGAACATCTCCATGTTGATCGTATCTTCCATACGACTCATGTTCGAGCTTTCGGTCTCTTGTGTTCCAAGGCCATGTCTGTACATACTAGGC
Source organism: Triticum dicoccoides (assembly GCF_002162155.2). Lineage (NCBI taxonomy): Eukaryota > Viridiplantae > Streptophyta > Magnoliopsida > Poales > Poaceae > Triticum > Triticum dicoccoides. Next base: position 724,149,603 of record NC_041383.1, read on the forward strand.
TCGTCAAGTCAACCTAAGTGTTTTGCATGTGTAAATGTGGCTTACACCCGTTGTATGTGAACGTTAGGATCTATCACACCCGATCATCACGTGGTGCTTCGAAACAACGAACTTCCGCAACGGTGCACAGTTAGGGGGAACACTTTCTTGAAATTGTTATGAGGGATTATCTTATTTACTACCATCATTCTAAGCAAATAAGATGCAGAAACATGATAAACATCACATGCAATCAAATAGTGACATGATATGGCCAATATCATTTTGCTCCTTTGATCTCCATCTTCGGGGCGCCATGATCATCATCGTCACCGGCATGACACCATGATCTCCATCATCATGATCTCCATCATCATGATCTCCATCATCATGTCTCCATGAAGTTGTTCGCCAACTATTACTTCTACCACTATGGCTAACGGTTTAGCAAAGAAGTAAAGTAATTACATGGCGTTATTCAGTGACACGCAGGTCATACAATAAATAAAGACAACTCCTATGGCTCCTGCCAGTTGTCATACTCATCAACATGCAAGTCATGATTCCTATTACAAAAACATGATCAATCTCATACATCACATATATTTCATTCATCACATCCTTTTGGCCATATCACATCACAAGGCATATGCTGCAAAAACAAGTTAGACGTCCTCTAATTGTTGTTGCAAGTTTTTACGTGGCTGCTATAGGGTTCTAGCAAGAACGTTTCTTACCTACGCCAAAACCACAACGTGATATGCCAATTTCTATTTACCTTTCATAAGGACCCTTTTCATCGAATCCGATCTGACTAAAGTGGGAGAGACAGACACCCGCTAGCCACCTTATGCAACTAGTGCATGTCAGTCGGTGGAACCTGTCTCACGTAAGCGTACATGTAAGGTCGGTCCGGGCCGCTTCATCCCACAATGCCGTCAAAACAAGATAAGACTAGTAGTGGCAAGTAAATTGACAAAATATATGCCCACAACAAAATTGTGTTCTACTCGTGCATAGAAACTACGCATAGACCTAGCTCATGATGCCACTGTTGGAGATCGTTGCAGAAAATAAAAAAATTCTACGCATCGCCAAGATCAATCTATGGAGTCATCTAGCAACGAGAGAGATAAGAGTGCATCTACATACCCTTGTAGATCGCGAGCGGAAGCGTTCAAGAGAACGGGGTTGATGGAGTCGTACTCGTCGTGATCCAAATCACCGAAGATCCTAGTGCCGAATGGACGGCACCTCCGCGTTCAACACACGTACGGAGCGGAGACGTCTCCCGCGCCTTGATCCAGCAAGGAGGAGGGAGAGGTTGAGGAAGAAAGCTCCAGCAGCAGCACGACGGTGTGGTGGTGATAGAGAGGCAGTACTCCGGCAGGGCTTCGCCAAGCTTCTGCGGAGGAGGAGAGGTGTTGGGGAGGGGAGGGGCTGCGCCTTGGAGGTGTGTATGCAGCCCTCCCCTCGCCCCTCTATTTATAGGGGAAGGAGGAAGGGGGCGGCCCCCTCTAGATGAGATCTAGAGGGGGGGGCAAGGGGGGGACTTGCCCCCCAAGCAAGGGGGGCGCCCCCCTTAGGGTTTCCCCCCCCCCAACCCTAGGCGCATGGGCCCAAAGGGGATGCACCCAGCCCTCTAAGGGATGGTTCCCTTCCTTCACGGCCCATGAGGCCCTTCAGGAGAGGTGGCCCCTCCTGATGGACCCTCGGAACCCTTCCGGTGGCCCCGGTACAATACCGGTATGCCCCCGAAACTTTCCGGTGACCATATTACAACTTCCCATATATAAATCTTCACCTCCGGACCATTCCGAAACTCCTTGTGACGTCCGGGATCTCAGCCGGGACTCTGAACAACATTCGGTAATCACATACAATCCTTCCTAATAACCCTAGCGTCACCGAACCTAAAGTGTGTAGACCCTACGGGTTCGGGAATCACGCAGACATGACCGAGACAGCTCTCTGGTCAATAACCAACAATGGGATCTGGATACCCATGTTGGCTCCCACATGTTCCACTATGATCTCATCGGATGAACCACGATATCGAGGATTCAAGTAATCCCGTATACAATTCCCTTTGTCAATCGGTACGTTACTTGCCCGAGATTCGATCGTCGGTATCCCAATACCTCGTTCAATCTCGTTACCGGCTAGTCACTTTACTCGTTACATAATGCATGATCCCGTGACAAACCACTTGGTCACATTGAGCTCATTATGATGATGCATTATCTAGTGGGCCCAGAGATACCTCTCCGTCATACGGAGTGACAAATCCCAGTCTCGATTCGTGTCAACCCAACAGACACTTTCAGAGATACCTGTAGTGTACCTTTATATTCACCCAGTTACGTTGTGACGTTTGGTACACCCAAAGCACTCCTACGGTATCCGGGAGTTACACAATCTCATGGTCTAAGAAACTGATACTTGACATTAGAAAAGCTTTAGCAAATGAACTACACGATCTTGTGCTATGCTTAGGATTGGGTCTTGTACATCACATCATTCTCCTAATGATGTGATCCCGTTATCAATGACATCCAATGTCCATAGTCAGGAAACCATGACTATCTGTTGATCAACGAGCTAGTCAACTAGAGGCTCACTAGGGACATGCTGTGGTCTATGTATTCACACATGTATCACTGTTTCCGGTTAATACAATTATAGCATGAACAATAGACAATTATCATGAACAAGGAAATATAATAATAATCATTTTATTATTGCCTCTAGGGCATATTTCCAACACTACTTTGGGGAGTCTTAGACATAGAGTGCCTATACTTGATGGAGAGTATTTTCATGAGTGGAAAATGAGATGCTTGTGATTTTCAATCAATATTATTTAAACAAGTACATTGCTAGCCCTTGTGCACCTCATGTTGATCCTATGCATCCTACCCTTGATGAGTCAATTGACATGATCAGGAATCTTAGAACTGTTAATCTTATCACTAGAGGCTTGCCTAGAAACTTGATTGGAAACTTGCCTACTCTTGAGTGTGCCTACACTATATGGAAATTTCTTGAGGAACGATTTCCAGATTATTCCTTGAAAAATTTAGATGAAATTCTCCATAAGTCTATTGCCTTGAGTAAGATGAATTCCAATGATCCTATGTTTGGTAATTGTCTATTCGAACTTACAACTCTTATGCATACCAAAGGAAATGTTGGAATCATTAGCGATATTATTTCCGAAGCTATTAAAATTCATAAATAAGATCATTGTCAAACTCATTCTAACGAATCACCCTCTCAAGGAATTGATCCACCACATGACGATGTTGAACATGGATACTATGATGAGGATGATGATAGTGACTTTGATCTTGATGATGCAATGAGACACTTTGGTCTTATGGCAAATCTTCGGGGATATATGGCAGGAGGAAAGGAATGGGTTCTTGACAGTGGATGTACCGATCACATGATCGGAGATAAAGATATGTTTCGTGAGCTTGCTGAAAACGATGGTCCTCGAAAGTACGTCACTTTCGGTGACAACTCAAAGGGTAAGGTGGTTGGCCTCGGTAAGGTGGCCATCTCACATGATAGCTCCATTCAAAATGTTATGCTCGTTGAATCTCTTGGCTACAACTTACTTTCAATATCTAGACTTGCTGATTTTGGTTTCAATGTCCTATTTACTGAAGTAGATTGCCAAGTGTTTCGTAGAGATAATCATAAAATGGTCTTTACCGGTATACGTAGAGGTGATCTTTACATTGTTGATTTCACTAAAAAGGCTCAACCTAGAACTTGCTTTATTGCTAAATCCTCTAAAGGTTGGTTATGGCATAGACGATTAGGTCATGTTGGCATGCGAAATCTTGACAAGCTTATTAAAGGAAATTGAGACACTGCACTTGTCAAAGTTAAAATGGTGATTGATTAGTTGGAGGGCCATCTTAAAAGGCTTTGTCAAATGGTTTAACTCAGCGGCCTGGCAGCCCATGAAAAGCCTCGAATTTGGGCCTGGCAGCCCTTGAAAAGCCTCAACTACATGGTCTTATTTGCACTTGTTTTCCTTTTGTTGATTTTTGTGTTAAACCGGCATCTTCGATCTGGTATGGCTTTTCAAAGTCATCATTTTAACCCGGTGTTTGTTAACCCGGCTTGGGTCTCAACTAAAGGTTGACGAACCTTATTATTAAACCGGAGTTTATTAACCCGGCCTGGCTTTGACTACTTGTCGCCAGTTTTTGATCATCTGTTGTTCATTGTAGCCCGGCATGACTTCTTATACACCATCAGTACAAGGTGAAGTTGTACAAAAAACTTCAAGATCTGGGTCTTCACCCTTATTACAGTCAAAAGTTGGTAAACCAACTAACATGATATCACATCACAGGTATGAGTTATTTATATTTCGTCAAGTTTGATTATCAATCAGGCTTTGCCTTGTGCATTATGACCCGTCCGACGGTAAACCGCCAGGACAATTCTTTTTATGCAGACATAAGGATTGCATCTTATGATATATGAGCCAAAATTGACATTTTAATGACGGATCACATAAAGTATTTCCCACTGCACGATGGCAGCAGATCAAAGTATTTTTGCTACCCTATTTCAAGGCACTTAAACAGCCCAAAATATGGAATTGTCTTAAACCGGACAGTTTTTTGCAAAATCAATCGGATTGCCGGATCAAGCATCATCACCATGTGGACGTGAGGTAGATGGATCATCTGGCGTCGGTTCAACCTCCTCATCCTCCTCCAATGGTTGGAAATCAGCGGTGGTCCAGTCAATCTGGTTTAAGACCTGAAAGACAGCCTCTTCACTTATAAGATCAGTTGGATCAACGTCAGGGGCGTAAGTATGCTTACGGATTGGCGGAATAAGATTTTGCACTTCCGGAATGATAGCCTCAACCCGTTTGTTGTCAGCATCATAGAAGGACCGGTGAACCGTCAAGTTTGCTTCTTCTGCCAGTTGACTCGCCAGAGGACGCATCTCTCTTGTCACATGTTTGAGGGTATCATTGTCAAACACTGCCCCATTTTCCTATTGACTAGGAAAGCCCTTGGCGATATCGACCGGATCAAGGTCAGCTATCCATGCCTTGGCTCGGGTCAGTGCTAACAAAGCGCTAGCTCTGGCAGCAGACCGGTTCACCTCTTCTATCTCTGCTGGCGTTGTAGATAACTTGGCCAGAGTGTCCTTGATCAATGTTGGGGCTGCATTGTCATAAGAAGTTGCGCAGATAACCCGTTGGGCACCGGTATACAACTGCTCAATCAATGTATAGGCGGCCTTGAGTTTCTTCCGCATATCAGAGCCTAGTTGAGCAATGCGGCCACCTACAGCGGTTTACGGATTTCAAGTTAAACCGGCAAAATTTTAAAGCGGAATGTTCATAAAGCATTGGCCAACAGTACTTACCAAATATCGCAGAAGTCATGGCATTGATTTGGCGCTTTAATCCAGTAAGTTCTTCCGTCACCGGTTTAAGAGCTGCTTCAGCGTCCTCTGCCCGCTTCAGCAACCCATCTTTTTTAGTATCCCAGTTGGTCCGCTCAGAATTGAACCACTCCTTGAGCTGTTCCATGGTGGTTAAGTCAGTTTTCAATTCATCCCTGGTCTTGGTGGTTTCTGCTTGTTGGGTTTTCACATTTTCTTGAAGATCGACAATCTGAGAAACTTGTTGATTTATTTCATTCTGCCAAAGCAAGAAGAGCATATCAATACCTTCTTTCAAAGTCCCAAGCATATAACAAGTTATACACTCGACACTTGGGGGCTAACGAGGATTACTTTTTTCTACTTATTATCGAAGTCCCACGGATTAATACAAGTTTTAATCATGGCACTTGGGGGCTAATGTGTAATTGATCAGAAGTGCACAAGGGAAATTAACAAAGTACAGTCTGAAATATGCAAAGTCCCGGTTTGACTTTCTCAAGCGAAACCGGCCCTTGGGGGCTACAATGCAATGAAGGTACAAAGTAAAGGATCCAACGGTTTACCTCATAGCGCTCCTTCATTAAATTTACCAAACCGGCCTCATAGTCTCGGATGGTGAAGAGACGGTTCAAGAAGCCGGAATGAACGTCTTGGGCAGATAAATCGGCATAGTCTGACAAATCTGTTTTGCTCTTCCCCTTATTCATAAACGCAAATTCGTCCTTGGCGGTATGCTTGGATAAAACAACTGGATTGCCTGGGGCGGTATATGCCGTGCCAGTAACAACAACGTCATCATCCTTGGCGGGGCTTGACGGATTGATGTTCTCCTTAGCAGGGCTTGGCGCTTTGGCAGCAGGGCTCGGCGGCTTGGTACCATGGCTTGGCGGATTAGCAGTTTGATTTGGAGGGGTGGCATCAGTTGATGTATCGACCTATATCTCTGGTTCAGCCTCGGGCGGATTAGCATCGGCACCTGGATTTTCTGGAGCAGAGTGGTCTGTGGCAATCTCAGGATTTTCACCCTCGTCTTCAGGGCTCTTCTCTGGATCAACGTCGTCAGCATGGCCGCTGGTTTTGGCCTTTTTGCTCAGTCGGGCCTTGGCGCTATAACATTCAAAGTAAGAATATAATAAACCGACGCATGTTTCGGAAAGAAACAATGCAAAAATGTACTTACCCAGCAACAATCTTCAGGGGAGGCAGCTGAGTGGTTAATGAACCGCCAGACGAGTTGGACGATGCCTGATAATTCGGATTAGACCGGTTGAGTGGGCATCGGAAGAAACCCTTCAAAGGATAAAGCTTTTCAGGAGAATAAGTCACCTCTGGACGACGTTTCCGGTTTGGTGTATCTGGTAAACCGGACGACGTGATTTGCTGACCGCTATGCCGGGTTGTACGACGTTCTGCAGCTTGCTGTGACTTCACAGAAAATTTTGGATCCAAATGAGCAAGAGGGTGAGATAGTTTTACTTTCCGGATTGTGCGGCGAACTTTTTGAACCGGCACAAGATCAGAATCGGAAGAAAGAGTGATTACCTCAGCATTATCTGCGTGGCTCGCCTCAGCCTCCTCCTGGGAAACAATCATTGTCAATACAATGTACAAATAAGGAATCAAGTTAGTCAAGTTTTACCTCTGCATCTGATTCCTCATCTTCTAGCGGATCAGAAGACTCGGCGGTTTTCTTCTTGGAAACCTTCTTGGTAACTTTGGTCTTTGGATGAGCCTTGGCCGGTTTAGTACGTTTCCAGAAGGGGCTGTTGGCCTGTAACAGAAAGGCAAAGCAATATTAAACACACAGTTAAAATGGAGGCGAATCAGTAAATAATAAGATAAATTTTACCGCTGGTGGAGGATTGGAGACGCAAAAAGGTGCCAGTCCGGTTTGACTACATGCAGAGATTGTCTCATCAAGCATCTTCTTTGTAGATTCAGTGACTTCAAGTTCTGTCATTTCCACTTCATGATAGCGTTGAGGGTCTTTTACATTGCCAGTGTATTCATGCATCAATCTGGGATGACGGCTTAAAGGCAAAATACCCCACGATACCCAGCAACGGACGAGGTCAATGCCAGTTAAACCGTTGGCCATGAGGGCCCGGACCTTGGCGATTTGAGGAGCAAAAGCCCTTCGCTCTGCGGCGGATAAGCGTGATGGTAATGGATGGTTGTTGCTAAGCCGGTGTGAACGATAAACCGGTAGAGGATTTACTCCGTCAGGGGCAGTGTTCCAGCAATAAAACCAAGTCTGGTTCCAATCCTTAGGATGGCTATGATGTTTTGCGTGCGGGAAGTCAACCTCTTTTCTTTTCTGAATTGAAACGCCACCAAGCTATGTGTTGGGACCATCAGAAAACTCTGTGCGACGGTTCAAGTGGAAGAAATCCCGGAACAACTCCATAGATGGCTCTTCTTGGAGGTAAACTTCGCAGAAGACCTGAAAGTTGCATATGTTGGACACGGAATTCGGTCCAATGTCTTATGGATGGAGCTGAAAGCTTGCGAGGACATCCCGGAAATTTTTTGATCCGGGCGGGCTGAATCCCCGGTCTAAGTGTTGCATAAAAACAACCACTTCTCCATCTTGAGGTTCAGGAGGACATTCAGAATGCGGAACACGCCATTGCAGGATCCTTTTGGAAGCTAAAGTGCTAGTGGTGACGTATCCATTGATTTGTGTCTTCGTAATCCGGGATGGAACCCAGTTGTAGGCAGCAAATTGTTTCGTCATCTCGGAAAGGAAAGCTGAAAGAAAAAAATGCCGGTTTACAGATTAAACGGTTTAAGTGTATTTTCCAGTGTTAAACCGGTGAATTGCTGATCAAGTTCGGTTGGAGGTTTAAGAGAGGGCTAATGGTATATGGCGGATTGGTCATCAAAAGTTAAACCGCCCGTAGGCAGAAGGGCCTGGGTTCAAAATCTGCTAAGTGTTGGCAGAAACAGGTTTCACACAGAGACGGAATTAATTCAGATCTACCAAAGGTTCAGTAACAAAATTTTCTGCGATATATAAGGGTGTTAAGCAGAGCAGAAAAGTTCATGCGTTCTATCAAGAAAGTCTATACAAAGAGGAAGACCTCCTAAATACTAAATTGGATGCGGAGCAACTACCGCACGGGATATATGCTACGGTTGAGTCCAAAAAGCTATGGCAGAAGTGAATACGAAGAGATTAGGGATGAGCACCTATGAACGTAGATGAAAACAGGAGCCCTAAGAGATAGATCTAGGGTTATGAGGGAGAAGGTTTACCGGATGTGCAGGACAGCGGAGGAACGCCGAAGGTCTCTGGTACAACCAGGTTGATGCAACGGCCTCTATTGATGCAGCGTTCGAAGGTCGAGGGCGGCGGCGGAGCTTCAGAGCTGAGGCGTCGCGAGGAAGAAGAAGAAGTGTGGAAGGGGAAGAAAGGAAAGAGCCCCCGGGTCCATTTATAAGGAAAATGGATAAGAGCCGGCGCAAAAATCAAGGAGTCAAAAGCGGCGAGTGGCATAGCTGTCGCCTCGATTTCCGGGATGACATTAATAAGAGGAATCTTTTTATTCATTTTTTGCAGAGATGACGTCATGATGATCCGCTGCTGTATCCATAGGATGACGTCACGACGGTTTAAAAAAGTTTATAAAGAAGATGTCATGGCGGTTTACGGGAAACAAAGGAAGATGTTCATGGGACTTTCTTAAGTACTGAAGATTGACATGAATAAATTCAAATCATTCTGGGGCCTAATGTTGGGGATATAACTATTGAGTATAAACCGCCCAGGAGGGGCCGGTTTACACTCAACCATATTGAAGCCCACGAAGACTCAGAAGATGGCGTTTTACTATGAAGCTTAGAGGCCTAGAGCCCAAAGGCAGATTAGGGCCCATAGTGGTAAACCGCCATAGTCATGTAAACTTATGTTGTAAGATAAGGAAGGAAGAGACCGAGCCGAACACTTGTATGAGTCGGCCTCAGGACTCTGTAGACCGGCCGGGCGTCAACCCGTGTATATAAGGGGACGAGCCGGCGGCGGTTCAGGGACAAGAATCACAACTCGATAGCCAGGCATAGCTTGTTTAGCTCCCTGGTTAGCGAGACCCCAATAATCCCATCACAACTAGACGTAGGCTTTCACCTTCATCGAAGGGGCCGAACTAGTATAAAATCCCTCGTGTCCTTAGTCCGGTTTAACCCTTTTAAGCTAACCCGTCGTGATGGCTCCACGACTAAGTCCTTACACGAGGACAACCGACGTGATAGTTCCACGACAGAAATCATATCCTTGGTGTTAACGATGTCATATTTGATAAGGATAGACTTTGCAGTGCTTGTCAAGCAGGTAAACAAGTTGGAGGAAGGCATCCCGTAAAAAACATCATGACCACATGGAGGCCACTCGAGCTACTTCACATGGATCTCTTTGGTCCCAACACTTACAAGAGTCTCGGTGGAAATTCTTTTGGTCTAGTTATAGTTGATGATTTTTCAAGATTTACGTGGGTATTCTTTCTCGATGACAAACCGCAGGTCCAAAAGATCTTCAAAAACTTCGCTAGGAAGGTCCAAAATCAATTTGAAGTGAAGATCAAGAAGGTTCGCAGCGACAACGAAATGGAGTTCAAGAACGCAAATGTGGACACCTTTCTTGACGAAGAAGGGATTTCACATGAGTTCTCGGCTACGTACACACCTCAACAAAATGGAGTTGTTGAGAGGAAGAACCAGACGCTCATCGAAATGGCAAGAATGATGCTTGATGAGTACAAGACGCCCAAGCACTTTTGGGCAGAAGCGGTTGAGACAGCTTGTCATGCAACAAATCGCTTGTATCTTCACAAGCTACTCAGCAAGACGGCATACGAGCTCCTCACCGGTAACAAACCCCAAGTTGGATACTTTCGAGTATTTGGCTCAAAGTGCAACATTCTTGATAAGCATCGTCATTCTAAATTTGCTCCTAAGTCTCATGAAAGTTTCCTACTTGGTTATGGCTCAAACTCTCACACTTACTGTGTGTACAACAATTTCACCCGAAAGGTTGAAGAAACGGTAGATGTGAAGTTTGATGAATCTAACGGCTCGCAAGTAGAGCAATTGCCAATTGATGTAGGAGACAAAGACCCCTCGGAAGCAATCCAAGACTTGTCTATTGGCAAGATTCGTCCAACGGAGGTGAAGGAGAGTACCTCGTCCGTCCAAGTGGAAGCTTCTACCTCACGACAAGGTGAACCAAGAATTGATACGGAAGCATCCACAAGTGGGACACACCAAGATGAAGAAAACAAGGAAGTACACCAAGAACGTCAACAACCTCCTTCTCCACCACGACAAGAGAACGACAACGCCAACAATGAAGAAGGCCAAGAAGAAGAACAAGATGAAAGATGTTCAACCAAGACCCAAGCAAAGGTTTTCACGAGTTCGAGTAAGAATTGCTAAAGACCATCCCGTCGAGCAAATCTACAACGATATCCAAATCGGGAGAATCACTCGCTCAAAAACTCGTTTAGCTAACTTTTGTGAACACTATTCATTCATCTCTAGCATTGAACCTATGAAGGTTGAAGAAGCATTGGAAGATCCGGACTGGATAAACACTATGCATGAAGAGCTACACAACTTTGAGAGAAATCAAGTTTGGACATTAGTTGAGAAGCCCGACAACAACCGCAACATCATCGGTACCAAATGGGTGTTTCACAACAAGCAAGATTAAGATGGACAAGTAGTTTGCAACAAAGCATGTCTCGTCACCCAAGGCTACACACAAGTCGAAGGTATGGACTATGGTGAGACTTATGCTCGTTGCTAGACTTGAGTCCATTCGCATCTTACTTGCCTATGCTAATCACCATGATATCACCTTGTACCAAATGGACATTAAAAGTGACTTTCTAAGCGGTGAAATAGAGGAGGAAGTCTATGTTAAACAACCTCCCGGATTTGTCAATCCTAAGAAACCTAATCATGTTTACAAACTCCACAAAGCTCTTTATGGACTTAAACAAGCTCCTAGAGCTTGGTATAAATGCTTAACCAAGTTCCTTATTGAAAAAGGCTTTGAAATTGGAAAAATTGATTCTACACTTTTTACTAAAAGGGTCAATGGAGAATTATTTGTATGCCAAATTTATGTCGATGATATTTTATTTGGATCAACTAACCCTCATTTTAGTGAGAAGTTTGGAAAGCTAATGTCGGAGAAGTTTGAGATGTCGATGATGAGTGAACTCAAATTCTTTCTTGGGTTGCAAATCAAGCAAACTAAGGAAGGTACTTTTGTCTCTCAAACAAAGTACACCAAGGACTTATTCAAGAAGTTCAATATGCAAGAATGCAAAGGTATGACTACACCCATGCCTACTAGTGGACATCTTGATTTGACCAAAGATGGCGAACCGGTCGATCAAAAGGTTTATCGCTCTATGATTGGTTCATTGTTATATCTATGTGCTTCACGTCCCGATATTATGCTAAGTTTGTGCATGTGTGCACGATATCAAGCTGCACCTAAAGAATGTCATCTTAAGGCCGTGAAAAGGATAGTGAGATACTTAATTCATACACCAAATTTTGGCATTTGGTATCCTAAGAGGGCCTCTTTCGATCTTGTTGGCTACTCCGACTCGGACTATGCCGGTGACAAGGTTGATAGAAAGTCCACTTCAGGTACTTGTCAATTTCTTGGTAGATCTCTTATATCTTGGTCTTCCAAGAAACAAAACTCGATATCCTTATCCACCGCCGAAGCAGAATACATTGCCGCTGGTTCATGTTGTGCTCAATTATTTTGGATGACCCAAACTCTTAAAGATTATGGGATATATGTGAAACATGTTCCATTACTTTGTGACAATGAAAGTGCTATCAAGATTGCTCACAATCCCGTGCAACACTCTCGAACTAAGCATATTGAAGTTTGTCATCATTTCATTCAAGATCATGTTGCCGAAGGGGACATTAATCTTAAGCATGTTCGCACCAAAAAACAATTAGCGGATATTTTCACCAAACCACTTGATGAGAAAGTGTTTTGCAGGTTAAGAGGTGAATTGAACATCATTGATGCTTCAAACTTGGAGTAGGAACTCCCTTTGATACATGCAAGACATGAGCTTATAACTAATCCTTGATATTTCTCTTATGATGATGATTTTACATCTTGGATATATTTTCACCTTGCATGTTATCTAACCCTTGTAGGTACTTGGATGAATCTAACTCTATGAGATTGCAACTTACTCACATCTTGAGCATTCTCTACATCACCAAGTCTCTACGTAATGGTGGTTGAAGACAAGGAAGCACGAAACCATTCAAACATATCCTTTGACAAATTCTATGTTGAGTTTCATGATTGTCATTTTGGATACACAAGTGCTCTAAAACTAACCCATGTAGGAATATGAACTCAAACTCCAAGTGGTGCTCCCAACTCTTGATGAGCGACATAAACCTTGAGCAACCCACACAAGTTCAACTACATGATCATGATCAACACCACCACCCAAGGTATGCTATTCCATCTTAGAGAAGCTTTACTCCAAGTCATGAGTCAAAGCAACTCGACAAGATGTGAATACATCAAGATGCTTAAACGAAAAATGGTAACCCCATTTTGAGCTTAAATGATGAGTATGACCTATGATCAAGTGATCTCACTTGACTCCTAAGTCAATATACTCTAACATAGGTGACTTCGTCACCGACCAATTCTAGATGAAGTTCTAGTGTGTTCTTTTCTGTGCTCTTGCATTTGTCTCATGCATATTTGTTTCTCCTTTCAAAAAAAATCTTCATCTAGATTTCTTTTATTTTCTATTTGTTCTGCATTCCCTGCATCCAATTCATTGCAAATCTTTCAGTTAATTCCTTGCAAATCCTTGTGAGATCTTACTTGTCTAGTGAGCTGAGGTGACAAGAGTCTTCTCTGTGATGAATTCGGTCACACCGGCCCTTTGGTTTTGGTCAAACCGAATCTTTTCGGTGCAACCAAAGAATGCAACTCGGTGCAACCGATTTCACTACAGGAAAAACATTTTGCCACTTGTTCCTGCATTACTTTTGATCCATCTCCACTCCATGAATCTTGTCCTCTACCAGCATCACATTTAATTTGTTGCTTTGTGCCGTGACTCAAGGACCAAACCCACTCACGACAAATTCTAGAAGACCCTTCTTGGAAATTGATGTCAAAGGGGGAGAGAGAGATCACATCAAAGCTTAATCATATCTCTAGGGGGAGAGAATACTCAAGGAGAGAGAGTAATCTTCAAGGATCCCAGATGCTTGGTGCTCAAGAGGAGAGATGTTACATGTCTTCTAGAGGGGAAAGACATGTTCATATGTGATTATTTGCATTATCTCTGTTCATTTGTCTCTTTGAGCTCTGATTTTCTGTTCCCTATCTTCTCCCAATATCCCATGCTAGATTCAGGGGGAGCAAGACTTTCAAGGGAAAGAAATTCTTTAAATTCGTTGCACATCTTTACCTTTGGGGACATGTCGATATCCAATGTGGTACTTGGTACTCACTCTCTACATGTCTTCCCAGTCTTGGTACTCGTGTGGTTTCTTCTTGTTTGCTCTGGCTAGTAGATGCATTTGTGTTATCTAACCTTATTTTTACAGGTTCATTCCATCCTAAGCCAACTCAAGACCACAAGGTAAGTATATGCATCACAGTCATGTGTATGAGGAATTCTTGCTGATGTACATACTGTTTGCAAGAAGGACTCATGAGCATGAAGGTACATTTCCCACAATTCTTTGCTCTGATGCATATAGCCAATATACATGTAACACATTGCCTACTTTGTCATGATTATGCATTCACATGCTTCTATGTTCCATATTCACATGACTGCATACATATAGGGGGAGCCTATGCATGTTACATGTCTTTCCAAAGCTTTACTTGTTATTCACTATATATCCTCTATCTAAAGCCTTGATGTATGTTGTCATCAATTACCAAAAAGGGGGAGAATGAAAGCACAAGTGCTCCCTAGGTGGTTTTGGTAATTAATGTCAACATATCTCTTGTTGGACTAACACTTTTACCCAGTATGTTTCAGATAAGTTCAACAATGAAGTGCATGGACTAAAGGATGTGGAACCCCTTCAAGATGCCAAGGACAAAGGATAGGCTCAAGCTTCAAGCACAAGACTCTACATTTTATATTTTAGTGATCCAAGGTCACATTGAGTCTATAGGAAAAGCCAATACTATCAAGAAGGGATGAGGTGTTGCTTAATGAGGCTCTTGCTCAAAGTGCTTAGTGATATGCTCCAAAACCCTCAACTACTTTCTCACATCCACATATGACCTAAACCAAAAGTCAAACTCGACCCCACCGATTCTTTCTATTCGGCGCCACCGAGTTCAGATGTCATAGCCACCACAAACCCTAGGCAAATCGGTCTCACCGATAGGGATCTCGGTCTCACCGAGATGGGATGGCAATATCTCTATATGTCCATTACCAAAATCGGTCTCACCGAGTTTGTGTAACCGGTCCTACCGAGATTGCAATGTAAACTCTCTGGTTCCCTTCTGTAACATTTCGGTCTCACCGAAATGTGTGAACCAGTCCCACCGAGTTTACCCGACCAACTCTCTGGTTAGCTTATTACCAAAGTCGGTCCCACCAAGTTTGTGTAATTGGTCTCACCGAGATTACGTTATGCCCTAACCCTAACCATATTGGTCCTACCGAGTTGCATGTCGGTCCCACCGAAAATCCTAACGGTCACTAGATTTGCTGAATCGGTCCGACTGAGTTTCTCAATTCGGTCCCACCGAGATTGGCAAGTTGTGTGTAATGGTTAGTTTTTGTGTGGAGGCTATATATACCCCTCCACCTCCGCTTCATTTGTAGAGAAAGCCATCAGAACAAACCTACACTTCCAACTTACATTTTCTGAGAGAGAACCACCTACTCATGTGTTGAGACCAAGATATTCCATTCCTACCATATGAATCTTGATCTCTAGCCTTCCCCAAGTTGCTTTCCACTCAAATCTTCTTTCCACCAAATCCAAATCCTGTGAGAGAGAGTTGAGTGTTGGGGAGACTATCATTTGAAGCACAAGAGCAAGGAGCTCATCATCAACACACCATTTGTTACTTCTTGGAGAGTGGTGTCTCCTAGATTGGCTAGGTGTCACTTGGGAGCCTCCGACAAGATTGTGGAGTTAAACCAAAGAGTTTGTAAGGGCAAGAAGATCGCGTACTTCATGAAGATCTACCGCTAGTGAGGCAAGTCCTTCGTGGGTGACGGCCATGGTGGGATAGACAAAGGTTGCTTCTTCGTGGACCCTTCTTGGGTGGAGCCCTCCGTGGACTCACGCAGCCGTTACCCTTCATGGGTTGAAGTCTCCATCAACGTGGATGTATGATAGCACCACCTATCGGAACCACGACAAAAATATCCATGTATCCAATTGCATTTGAATTCTCCAAACCCTTCCCTTTACATTCTTGCATGTTGCATGCTTTACTTTCCGCTGCTCATATACTCTTTGCATGCTTGCTTGATATGTATTGTGATTGTTAAACTTGTGCCAAAACTCCACTTAAACTTAAAGAAATTCAAAACACAACTTTTGGCACTTAGTGTCTAATCACCCCCCTCTAGACACCTCTTCTCGATCCTTTTCAGCATGCTGGGCCTGCGCCGCCTAGTGCTGCGGCTGGATCCATCTGCGCCTCGCCAGTCCGCGAATCGGCTTCACCAGCGCCTGGTGTCGCGGCCGGTTCCCTATGTGCCTCGTCGTCCCATGAGCCGGCTCCTGTGACACCATCGCCAAGTCCAGCACCGCCGCCATCCTCGCATACGCCTCTGCCCGTCGAGCACCCTCATCCCATGGTGACTCGTACCCGTGATGCTACTTGTCGTGAGAAGGAATTTACTGATGGGACGGTGCGGTATAATCCTCTTTGTCGTGCCTTCTTTGCGACACCGGTGTCACATCATGATGCCCTCCGTCTGCCAGCCTGGCGTGATGCTATGGCTGCTGAGTTTGCAGCGCTTCGTCAAAATGGCATATGGGTCTCTTTTCCTCGACCCCCTGGCGTTAACATTGTTGGCAGTAAATGGGTTTTCAAGATGAAGCAACACGCTGATGGGTCTGTTGACAAGCACAAGGCTCACCTCGTTGCTTGTGGTTTTACTCAACAGCAAGGTCTTGACTATGGTGATACTTTCAGTCCCGTGGTAAAGCCGACTACTATTCATTTGGTCCTTTCGCTTGTTGTTTCCCGAGGATGGAGTTTGAGGCGAATTGATGTCAGCAATGCATTTCTTCATGGCTTTCTTTCCGAGAATGTTTATATGCAGCAACCACCAGGTTTTGAAGATGCTCGGTTTTCTTTGCATGTGTGCAAGTTGCAACAGGCTCTTTATGGTCTCAAACAGTCGCCGCGTGCTTGGTATGCTCGCCTCAGTGCTCGACTTCTTCAGGTTGGTTTTGTTTCGTCCAAGGCGGACGCATCTCTATTAATCTTTGCTGCGCATGGCGTCCAGATATACATGCTTGTGTATGTTGATGACATTGTCATTGCTGGCTCCACTCCGGCTGCAGTTAACCGTCTGGTGAGATCCCTCTCCAACAATTTTACCATCAAGGATCTTGGTTCTCTCCAATATTTCTTGGGGCTTGAAGCGTCCTACAATTCAGGGGGCATGACGCTGACTCAATGAAAGTATGCATTTGATCTTCTTCATCGTGTGAGTATGGAGAATTGTAGGCCTACCTCTACATCATTATCTGCCATTGAGCATCTGGCTCCTGAGGTCGGCACTCCCTTGGGTGTTGAGGATGCCACTCGATATCGCAGCATTGTTGGAGGACTTCAGTATTTAACGCTCACTCGTCTTGACCTGTCCTTTGCAGTCAACAAGGTTTGCCGGTATTTATCACAGCCGACTAATGAGCATGGGGAAGCTGTCAAGCGTATATTGCGTTATGTCAAAGGGACTTTGAGTACGGGATTGAGGATTCGTACATCTCCTTCCACTGGTGTCAGTATTTTCACGGATGCTGATTGGGCTGGGTGCATTGATGACCGCCGTTCCACTAGTGGTTTTGCTGTGTTTGTTGGATCAAATCTTGTCTCATGGAGTTCCAAGAAACAACCAACTGTCTCTAGATCGAGTACGGAGGCAGAGTATAAAGCTTTAGCTAATGGAGCAGTTGAAGCAATCTAGGTGGAGACCTTACCCAAGGAGCTTGGGGTCTTCAAGCAGTGTACCGCCATTCTATGGTGTGATAATCTTGGGACTACATACCTAACGGCAAATCCAGTCTTTCACGCAAGAACCAAGCACATAGAGATAGATTTTCACTTTGTGCGTGAGCGCGTTGCTTCTGGTGTTTTAGATGTCAGGTTTATCTTGACTAATGACCAACTGGCTGATGTATTTACTAAACCGGCCACACAACAGATGTTAGAACGTTTCCGGTCCAATCCGAACCTTGTATGTAGTAGTAGTTCAGATTGAGGAGGTGTGTTGGAAACGGTCTTGTACCTGTCATATTGTAACCTAACTTTGTATTGTTGGTCTTATACATATGAGATATGTGGAGGCTATGCCCCACGCAACCCTAAAACCAAACTAATCATTTAGCTCGAGCAGGAGCTTCAGAGAATCTACGACATGAACCTGCTCATTCAGATTCTGGTTTATATCTTTGATGCTACGTACAAGCCACATTCAGATTCAAGTTTTCCATATTCCTAGGATCCATAACTTTAGGGCTCATGAGTGTGTGTGCAGCCAATGTTATTAATCGATCCAGATACTAAGAGGGTGCTTGGATACGTTTTAGTCCCATGACTAAAAGTAGTGTGACTAAAACTTGCTAGTCTCACCCATGCTTGGATATAAATACTAAATAGACTAAAATCGAGTTAATGAGCATTTATTATCCTCCAAATCCTCCAATCCAGAACTCGCATGTGTTAAAGGAGAGTAGTTAAATGAGGAGAGAGAGGACTAATCCACATTTTAGTAGGGTTCCCCTGACTAAATTTTTTTAGTCTCAAGACTAGTTCTAGCCTCTTTTTAGTCAGGGGTGATTGGAACTTTAGCCTCTAAAAGAGACTAGTTTTAGTCAGACTAAAAAAGTCCCTTGGATCCAAGCATGCTCTAAGCTCCCAGGAATTGGAGCGTTACGGTGCATTGAGGTTGGTGAGTGCGCGTGGGCGATCGTGGACCCCGCTGGTCAGCGCTGACTCCTGAACGTCGGTTGATTTCTAAAAAAGGGGACGTCGGTTCAATCTGGATCAAAGCGGTACTCCCCGCATTGGTTGTTCCTTATCCTCTTCTCTCTAGACATGTCTAGATCAAATCTGTGCTGCCGCCTGCTCAACTCCGGCATGAAGGTCGTCCGTGTGTCACGGTGCCTCCTCTCCCCTCTTTCCTTGCGTGTGTCGCCGGTGGCATCCTCACCGCAAGCCCCTCCACCACTTCCTCTCCTCTCTGACCGTGCCGGGGCGATTGAGGATGATAATACTATGTGGCCATAAGGATTGGGGGAGACGTGCAGGGTCGTCGCTGGCGTGCTCCACGGGCTTGTGTGCGCGTACCCCATGACCATCCCTGCTCCCGATGGATAACATTCCCACGACGATGCCACCATCTCGACTCTCTTCGCCCACCTGCAAGCTGCAGCTGCAGCCCACAGCAGCGCGAGCGTACCTACTCGATGGCTCCGATAATACAGTCAGCGGCGGCAGTGCCATCTTTCTCCACCGACTCCCTCATATGCGGCGGCAGCGGTGGCAGCTGCCACATCGTTGGGCCTGCCGTTTGTCAAACATCTCCCTCAGAAGCTGAAAACATTCTTCCTCTGCCGCCTCCCTCGAACACTGGAACTGTCGTTCGGTTCCGCAAGGCCTGCGTCCTCACCATCAAGATCTTCCTAAGGACGAAGGGTTCCAAGAGGAAGTGGCTACAACTACTCCCTCCGTTCGAAATTACTTGTCGCGGAAATGGATGTATCTACATGTATTTTAGTTCTAGATACATTCATTTTCGAGACAAGTAATTCTGAAGGGAGGGAGTGTGAGTGAAAGCCCTATCAAGATCCTCACCAAGGTACTCCCATCAGAATTATGGAATTATTCACATGCTCTGCTATATATGCACCAAGAAACTAACTTCTGATGGAATATATTCATTTGCTTTGTGACACCCTGCAACTTGCAAATAAATACTATTAGGAAGGAATGTAGGTTTGCTAAAAAGAAGTTGGGCTGAATTATATATTTTTTACAACTTATTCTATGTATGTAACCAGACAGAAAATTTAGCATGACGGACGACTTGTTCAGATTAACAATGCTAATGGTCCCAAATTTGGTGATATGAACATGTATATGGTGTTATACTCTGTTAGGGTGCCTAAATTGTGTTGATTTATCTCTAACTTTACCCCTTTTTTCTTCACTTCCAAAAAGAAGAAAACTATGGTATACAAACCACCTGTAATAGCCCCAAATTTTGCACATCGAAGCTCTCACATGTCTTGTTGGGGATATAACTATTTGAGTAAGCCGCCCAGGAGGGGCCGGGTTACGCAAAGAAGACTTACCAGAGAGAAGGCCCAAGACCAAAGCATGAAGATGGCGGTTCATAGAGGGCTTAAGGCCCACAGGCGACTTAAGGCCCGTTGTAGTAAACCGCCATAATAATATTACTTGTATCATAAGGTAGACTTAACTAGTCACCGAGCCGGACATTGTTTATATGCCGGCTGGGACTCTTTAAGCCGCAGGGCGTCCACCCGTGTATATAAGGGGACGACCCGCTGGTGGCTGAGGGCAAGAAACAAATCATCGAGAACCGAGGATAGCGTATCTCGCTCCCTTGTCATTGAAACATCAATACCAACCCAACTAGACGTAGGCCTTACCTTCACCGTAAGGGGCCGAACTAGTATAAAACCCTCTCGTGTCCTTTGTCCCGATTAACCCCTTCATGCTTCCTAGTTGCGATGGCTCCACAACTAAGTCCTTTCACGAGGACATCTGACGTGACAATTCCACGACAGTTGGCGCCCACCGTGGGGCTCGAACCCACGACCACAAGGTTAGAGTTCTTGAAGGGCAACTTCGAAGGGATCAAGGGATAAGTAGTGGGCCGGATGACCAAGAGTCATCGCGGCAAGATCTACATCGACGACGAAGGCTGGGGCCCCGACGCCGGCTCAATTGAGTACGGGTACCGAGTCCCCTTCGGAGGGATCCACGTCTTCATCAGCCGGATTGGTGAGCCGGGGCCTGAGCCAGACAACTGCACCGACCTCGTCGGGACGGCTCAGCGTGCGAAACCCGCCCGAGCTCAACCCGGCATGAAGCGTGTCTTTGTGGGCTGCGTCCATGGAGAAGAGCTTTCTGAAGGACCCGAAGATGGTGGTGAGACGGCCGTCCACTCTGACAGTGATTCGTCCGCCGGTTCAACAGATTCTCTGTATCAAGTTCAAGACGGTGTGCTCAGGGGCTGTTCCGATGGCTTCAGTATTCCGGACCCCTGTGGGTCGCCGAATTGGGCAGGAGTCTTCATGGCTGGGACTCAACCCGGTCAAAATTCTACGGCCGCTACTACAATTATGTCCTGGATAGGAGCGGCCGGGGCAGGAGGCCCTGTGCGCCCGCCGGCTCAAGTGCTGATAGACCTCATGGACAAGCGTACGGCCCTGTTAACCGCCACAGTTATCCCTCCAAACAAAGATGAGCATGACGCGGAGGTGGCACGGGTACGTGAGGAGATAGCTCAGGCCAAGGAGGCTTTGGCAGCTGAGGATACTAGACTAGCTACGGAGCGGGCGGCTCTCGACGCCCAGGCACATCAGTTGCAGTCAGAAGCGTACCAGCTCACGATGAGCTTAAACGCGTCCAATGAGGTAATGAGGAGGAGACACCAGAAGACCCAATCCCGGTTACCTCTGAATTAAGACCCTCGGGTTCTTTTCGCTACACCCGGAGCCGGCCCAAGTAACCCGCCAGACGCCATTCAGTTCATGACATCCAGAGCAGGAGGACCGGCTCAGCGTCGAGAGATGCCACCTCCTCATGTGAGCATGGCACCACCGTGTTATGTGCCGATACCAGAGGGTCACTTTTCCAACCCTATGGAGAATTTAATCGCAGCATCAGCGCGACTGGCGGCTCTTCCAGTAGATGGTGATGATCCAACAGCGGTGGAGACTCGGAGGATCAGGGAACTTGTTCAGACGGCCCTGGCTCAGCAAGAGACCTATTCTTATAGTCGGGATATGATTCATTCAACTCCTCCGCCTTGGTTAGCACCGCCTCGTCAGAACCAGAGCCCGAGTTACAGCAGGCACATGGAATCTGAAGCTTTGTCAAGCAAGGCTCAACGCCGTGACCAACATGGTGGCTATAACCCGGTGCAAGACCGAGTACGTTAGGAGAACGAGCGGGCGGCTCAACAGGCGGCACATCAGGATATTCCAGAGTATCCAACGACTTCTACTGAGATGGGAGTAGCCACCAGAACCGGTGGTGTTCCTTGTTTGATACCGGCTTTGCGCAACGTGCGCCTACCCAAGGACTTCAAGGGACCCCGAAAGGTGCCGAATTACACGGCCGCCTTACAGCCTGGAGCCTGGATTGAGAGTTATGAGATGGCCATGGAGCTGTTGGAAGTCAGTGACGCGGCGATGGCTAAATATTTCACCATGATGTTAGATGGAATGGCCCGGTCTTGGTTAAAAAGTTTACCGCCCAATTCCATTGGTTCGTGGGAGGAGTTAAAAGCCCGTTTTATCCAGAACTTCAAGGACACCTATAAGCAATCTATGTCAATCGTGGACTTGACGAATTGTAAGCAGGGGGAGGGCGAATCCACCACCCATTGGATATGCCGGGTCAAGGAGATCATTCATTCATCTGATAAGATGGATGCCGGCTCTGTAGTCCTCATGTTAGAGAAAAATTGCAGCTTTGAGCCGCTGAGGCAGAAATTGGGGCGCCTTAAGCGTGACTGCAGAGATATGGGTACGCTGATGGCGGCTTTAGTCAAATATGCCGATTCTGATAGTACCAAGCATCCCGCGTCTGACGATGAGAAGACAGGGAAGGGAAAAAGGAACGGCAATGGAAAGGGTCAACAACACAACCCGGTGAATCAAAGCGGCAATAAGCGTAAGGCGGAAGGTAATCCGGGGTAACAATCAGAGACGTAAGGGTAAGTGGGCTCGATCCGGAGGGTCAGGTCCGTCTCTTGAGCAGCTACTCAATGAGCCCTGCCCGAAACACGGCACTCGGGAGCACCCCGCTACGCACCTGTGGAAAGATTGCGCGATCATGAAGGCGTTTAAAAATTCCAATACCTTTGATGGTAGTCATGGATCTGGCGGTGGTTCAGGGGCTGGCGGCTTTCATGGCCCGAGCGGCGGTTCAAATTCTGGTTTTCAGGGACAGCCGGGTGGAAATAATCAGTAGCAATCTGGTCAGAGGGACAGCAGCATCAGTCGGGTTATCAGAGCCAGCCAAAACAGTTGAGTGGTGGGCACTACCATGTGTTTACCACTAGCTTATGCAAACGTGACCAGAAGGTTCATAAGAGGGCTGTAAATTCGGTTCAGCCGGCAGTTCCTCGTTATTTGAGATGGTAGAGCAACCCATCATATGGATCAGAGAGGATCACCCTCCACGAGTCGATAATCCGGGTCAGTTACCCTTGGTGGTAGCGCCTCAGGTTGGTGGATATAAATTCACTAAGGTACTCATGGACGGAGGTAGCAGCATCAATATCCTCTATTATGATACTTTCCAGCGCATGGGGTTGACTAAGAAGAATCTGAGAACATCCAATACTGTTTTCCACGGGGTGGTTCTAGGCAAGTCGGCTTACCCAGTTGGCAAGATTGAATTAGAGGTGGCCTTTGGAGATGAGTATGACTCCAGGGCTGAGAAGTTGACGTTTTAAGTGGTCAAAATCAGGAGTCCATATCACGCTCTGTTTGGGCGATCGGCTTATGCTAAGTTCGTGGCACGGCCGTGTTACGTTTACTTACATCTCAAGATGCTGGGTTACAAGGGCACCATCACTGTGCATGGGAGTCGAAAGGTGGCCTTGGAATGTGAAGAAGGCGACGCGGCTTATGCTGAGACTGCCTGTGCCGCGGAGGAACTCAAATTCTATCAAGACAATGTTGACCCGGCGGATATGACCTCCCTCAAGAAACCAACTACCGAGCATGACCCGGCATTGAAGTTTAAATCGGCCGCTGAGACAAAGCTTGTTGACTTTACCCCGGGGGATGCCTCTAAGCAGTTCAGTATCAGTGCCAATTTGGATCCGAAATAGGAAAGCGCGCTCATCGAATTCATCCGTGAGAACCGGGACATCTTTGCATGGAAATCTTCTGACATGCCGGGTGTACCGAGGGAACTCGCTAAGCACACTCTCAATATTGATCCGAAGTATAAGCCGGTCAGGCAGTTTCTCCGACGGTTCAATGAAGAGAGACGGAAAGCTATTGGAGAGGAGGTTGCCCGACTCTTAGCGGCCGGGTTTATTATTGAAGTTTTTCATCCGGAGTGGTTGGCTAACCCGGTGTTGGTGCTCAAGAAGAACCGAACTTGGCGGATGTGTGTGGATTACACGGACTTAAACAAGGCTTGTCCGGCTGATCCCTTTGCTCTCCCCCGTATTGATCAAATCATTGATGCTACGGTGGGTTGTGAACGTTTGAGCTTCTTGGATGTTTATTCCGGTTATCATCAGATCAAGATGGCAGTTAAGGACCAGGAGAAGACAACTTTCATCACTCCGTTTGGGGCCTTCTGTTATGTATCTATGCTGTTTGGACTCAAGAGTGCCCAGGCGACTTATCAGTGATGTGTGCAGAACTGTTTGCACAATCAGATTGGGCGTAATGTTCATGCTTATGTGGATGACATCGTGGTGAAATCCAGAGAAAAGGAAACCTTAATATCCGACTTGAGAGAGACCTTTGACAATCTCCGGTTTTACAAGATGATGCTTAACCCAGCCAAGTGTGTGTTTGGTGTACCTGCAGGCAAGCTCTTGGGTTTTCTGGTGTCAAACAGAGGCATTGAAGCTAATCCGGAGAAGATCACGGTGATTACCTCTCTGGCTAAATCGGCGTGTATCAATGATGCTCAGCGCCTGGCGGGACGTGTTGCTGCTTTAAGCCGGTTCATAAGCCGGTTAGGGGAGAAGGCCTTACCGCTATATCAGATGATGAAGAAAACAAACACTTTTGTCTGGAGCGATGCTGCTAACACTGCCTTTGAAGATTTAAAGAGACAGTTGTCTGAGCCACCGGTTCTCGTGGCTCCCATTGATAGAGAGCCGGTATTGTTATATGTGGCTGCTAACTCGTGGGCCGTCAGTGTTGCCATCGTGGTGGAGCGTAAGGAAGCAGGCAAGGAGCATCCGATTCAACGGCCGGTTTACTACATCAGCGAGGTGCTCATTGAGTCTAAGAAAAGGTATCCACATTGGCAAAAGCTTGTTTATGGTGTGTTCATGGCAAACCGGAAGCTGAAGCAATACTTCCAGAGTCATCCTATAACGGTAGTAAGTTCAGCTCCTTTGGGAGACATCATTCAGAACAGGGAGGCCACAGGACGAATCGCCAAGTGGGCTATTGAGCTTGGGCCTTATGATTTGAAGTATATGCCCCGTACTGCCATCAAATCTCAGGCCTTGGTGGACTTTATCAATGATTGGACAGAGTTGCAGGCACCTGAGGAGAAGCCGGACAATACATATTGAATTATTCACTTTGATGGGTCCAGGCAGTTAGAAGGATCAGGGGCTGGAGTTGTTTTAACTTCCCCTCGAGGTGACAAATTTCGTTATGTGCTCCGGCTCATGTTTCCCTGTACTAACAATGCAGCTGAATACGAGGCCTTGCTCCATGGTCTCCAGATGGCTAAGGAGATGAACTTAAGCCGGGTAAGGTGCTTGGGCGACTCAGACCTCGTGGCTCAACAGGTCTCAGGCACGTGGGATTCTAAGGATCCTCTTATGGCGGCTTATCGTCGTGAAGTAGATGCTGTAGCTGGGTACTTCAAAGGGTATCAGGTGGAGCACATTGATAGAAGGAAGAATGAGGCGGCTGATGCGTTAAGCCGGTTGGGCTCTCAGCGTAAGCCGGTGCCACCTAACACCTTTCTTGATGTTCTGCATAATCCTTCTGTCAAGGTACCTACAGAGGAAGAGCTTGTAGTGCCAGACCCAGAGGCACAGTTGGTGGCCGCACTTCATGTCATCCCAGATTGGACATTGCCATACTTGGCTTATATGACCCGGGAGAGCTGCCTGAGGACGAGACCTTGGCAAGACAAATTTTCAGGCGGTCCAAATCCATGACAATTGTTAATGGCGAGTTACATCACCTCAGTGTCACAGGGGCGTTCCAGCGTTGTGTGTCACCAGCAGAGGGTCAAGAGATACTTCAAGATATCCATGAAGGCGATTGTGGTCACCATGCCGGCTCAAAATCCCTGGTGGCCAAGGCCTTCCGTCATGGTTTTTACTGGCTGACGGCTCATGCTGATGCGGAGAATCTTGTTAGCAAATGTGACGGATGTCAAAAATTCTCACGACGAGCTCATGTGCCGGCTCAAGAGTTGAGGATGATTCCAATTACTTGGCCGTTCGCGGTCTGGGGGCTTAACATGGTGAGACCCTTCAAGAGGTCTAAGGACAAAAAGACACACCTCCTGGTGGTCGTGGATAAATTTACAAAGTGGATTGAGGCAGAGCCGGTCAGTCAGTGTGATGCAGCCACAACAGTTCAGTTCATCAAAAAGGTGATCTTTCGTTTTGGTTTTCCACATAGCGTCATAACTGATAATGGCACTAATCTCTCCAAGGGTGCAATGGAAGAGTTCTGTCAACAAGAGCATATCCGGCTTGACGTTTCGGCTGTTGCTCACCCTCAATCCAATGGTCAAGCAGAAAGAGCAAATTAGGAGATCTTAAGGGGTATCAAACCACGTCTCTTGGTCCCCTTACAGCGGACTCCGGGTTGTTGGGTGGAATAGTTACCCTCTATGCTGTGGAGCATCAACACTACGCCTAACAGGTCCACGGGTTATACACCTTTTTTCATGGTTTATGGAGCAGAGGCAGGTCTGCCAAGTGACATCCGGCACGACTCGCCCCGGGTGGCGGCTTATGTTGAGGCTGATAATGAAAAAGCTCGACAGGAGGCACTTGACTTGTTGGATGAGGAGCGGGACTTGGCAATAGCCCGCTCAGCAATTTACCAGCAAGACCTTCGTCGCTATCACAGCCGCCGGGTCAGAAGCAGAACATTTCAGGAAGGCGACTTAGTGCTCCGGCTCATCCAGGATCAGTCCAATATGCACAAGCTATCCCCTCCTTGGGAAGGACCCTTTGTGGTCAGCAAGAATCTGAACAACGGGTCATACTACCTCATTGATATTTGAGAGCACAAACACTCACGTAAGTCGGAGGAGGAGACCCGCCGGCCGTGGAATATAGCCCATCTTTGGCCTTACTATACTTAAGCCATCAGCTCGTAAGATGTATATATTTTTTAACAATGTATATATTATATAAAGTCATAAAGCAGGACCTCTGTCCTTTTTCACCCTCAAAAGTTTATATGTCTTTTTGTCAGATGGTGGAAACAACCAACAAGGAGCGGATCATATCTGAATCCGGCTTTACCTTTGGTCCGGCGTATGATCATATCTGGATCTAGCCATGATCACTTGGGGGCTTCCTGTTCAAACATAGGTCGTATCCGAACCAAAGAGAACATAGCTGTCGATACCCGCTTGATCGGCATACTGCCAAACCCACCTGGGGGCTTCTTGATCATATTTAAATCATAGCTTAACCCCTTTGGGTCTGACGTGGATCGTATACGAATCAGCGTCATTAGAAAAATCTCATGGTCACTTGGGGGCTTCCTGTTCAAACATAGGTCGTATTCGAACCAAAGAGAACATAGATGTCGATACCCACTTGATCGGCATCGCCAATCCACTGGGGGCTATATGATCGTATCCGAATCTTAGCTTAACCCCTTTGGAACGGTTTACTGATCGTATTCAAATCAGAAGCCTGTAAATTATTTTGATTATCCTGAGAACTTGGGAAAACATTATGAGATGTTTTTTGTCTTTCCGGTTTAATATTGGTCACACCAGGTTGTTAAGTACCAGGTGAGCATCAAATCAGCAGGAAAGGTTATCAAAGGATCGCAGACATGCTATTATATTTATGCTTAGCAAAGTATAGTCGTAAACCGGCATGTGTAGGGTGTCTTTGGTTCGTTTCCGGGTTACAAATACTTTATGTGACACCTGGTGTGATAAACCGCCAAGGGAGCTTTGGTTTGTTTCATGTGCAGGATAAGACAAACAAATTTAACATCAGGGAGGCAAACGATCAACATAAGCTGGAAATATATAGCAATGGCGGCTTATGAAAGTATTAAGCGCCATAAACATGTGCGAAGGCATGACAAAGTTGAGAGGTTTTTCTATCCTATTACAAGACTCCCCGAGTCTGAATAAATGAAGCATTGTTTTTTGCAAAACATCTGGCGATTCACTCCTTCGGCGGGCTTGAAGCCTCCGGGTTATCCTTCTCCACTTCTCCGTCGGCTGTTTTGTCCTAGAAAGTTGATGAGGCCCAGTTAATGCCGCTCAAAGCTTCAAACTCAGTTTCATCATCTATTAAACCGGCTGGGTCCACTTCAGGGGCAAAAGTATGCTTACGAATTGGAGGGATCAGGCTGATTTGATCATATGGGGCGTTTGGAATTCTTCGGTTTTCACTGTCGTAAGCCGGCGCATACTTGCTAAGATCAGTGTCGTTTCCAATAAGGGTTGCCACAGGACGTATGGCTTTGACACAGGCGGTGAAGTCATGGTCGTCAAATGCAGTACCGTCCTCCTTCAGACTTGGGTATCCAAGGGCAAGGTCGGCCGGGTCTATTTCTGGGAGCCATGCTTTAGCCCGGCTCAATGAGGCTACGGCTCCGGCTCTTGAGGATGCCCGCCTTAAGTCTTGTATCCATTGAGGAAGAAAAGCGAGGCTCTTCAATACGTCTTGCAGAAGGCGGGATGTGGAGTTGATAAGGCTACAACGGCCAAGGCACGTTGTGACCTGGAGTATAGCTGTTCCACTAAGGTGTAAACTGCTTTAAGCTTGATCAACATGTTTTGCTTTAGGTTGGTACTCCTGGGGCCTGTATGTGCACAAGTGTAACAGTCAGCCAGAAGTAATTATTACAATAGTCATTGTAAGGTTACAAGGTTGGAATTTTTGCACGATAACTTACGAAGATGGCTGAGACCATTTGAGATAGCTGCCGTTTTAAGTTGGATAGCTCGGTTGTTGCTTCTGCAAGAGATGCTTCTGCTGTTTCGGCCCGAGTCACCAGGGAAGCCTTCTCATCAGCCCAAGTTTTCTTCTCCGACTCAAAATTCTTCTTTAGCTTCTCATTTTCAGAGACACTGAATTCAAATTTGGAGTTAGCCTTCCGAGTCTCAAGTTCTTGAGTTTCCAGACGACTCTTCAGGACAGCAAGCTCTGATTCAAACTGACTTATGGCAGCCTGCATTGACACCAGGTTATGGTAAGGATTATAGTAAGGTAACATTCAAGTCCCAAGCACCTTACAAGTAAAGATACTTGGCACTTGGGGGCTAATGTATGCTGAAGAAT
Source organism: Triticum dicoccoides (assembly GCF_002162155.2). Classification (NCBI taxonomy): domain Eukaryota; kingdom Viridiplantae; phylum Streptophyta; class Magnoliopsida; order Poales; family Poaceae; genus Triticum; species Triticum dicoccoides. The sequence continues at coordinate 724,178,723 of NC_041383.1, forward strand.
TTTAACCTTATCCTACCGGGTCACACATATTAAGTCTCAAGCACCTTACAAGTAAAGATACTTGACACTTGGGGACTAATGTATATTGCAAAATTTACAACTATCATGTTATAACCAGGTTAAATATATTCTCTTTGAACCGGTTTAATTAATAAGTCAAGCAGATTTCTAAGTCTACAACATATTTATTCATAAGCGATAAACTTGGGGGCTGGTACAGTATGTAAGACTCAGGTAAAAAGTATAAGTTATACCTCGGATTTGTGCTGTATTTGTTTTACCATGTCAATTTCCAGGTCATGACTATTATGCACTTGATTCAGATAGCCCGAGACTATATCACCAATGCTTAAGTGAGTATAATTAGTAATGTCCTGCTTGGCTTTTCGGCGTTGGGCAAATTCTTCCTTGGCGATACATTTGGCAAGGACGGTAGGCCGCCCTGGTTCAACAAACTAAGACCTCACAATCTCAAATTCCGGTTCATTTTTTTTGACCGGGCTAGGAGTCTCCGGGTCACTTGTGTTGAGAGTATCTTCGGCAGGCGGATCAGAGGTTGGCATTGGAATATCAGAAGCCGGATCAGGCGGCGGCTGATGGGTAGAGCTGTCTGGAGCAGACGCATTAATCACCAGTTCAGCCACGACCGGTTCTTCGGACGACTTATTCTTCTTTGCCCGTTTACTAGGCTTCACATGCATACTGTTAACAAAAGCAGAAGGATGAATACGCAAGCATGGGTAAAGTAAAAAGTGCATAAGGTTACATTACCCGGGAGCAGTTTTGAAAGCCGGCATGTTTGACTGCATGGATTCACCGGAAGAAGGAGAGGTATCATGATAATTGGAGTCAGACGAATTGAGAGGATGGCGAATTAAGCCCGCTAAAGGTAAAACAGAACGTAAAGCGGAGATAACCTCAGTTCAACGCTTCCTGGTTACGTCAGGTAAGTCGAAGGAGAGTTCCGCATCCTTGTTGTTCCGGGTCTGCCTCCGGCTCTCAAGCTGTTGTTGCTTCAAAAGAAATCGAGGATCTTGATAAGCAAGAGCATGTGAAAATCTTACTTTCCGGGTCACCCTTCGGATCTTTTGCTTTGGCAAAGGCTCTGAGTCGGAGGAGACTATAGTTACCTCTTCATTGGCTGCTCGACTGTTTCCCGTATCCTCCTAAAGGGATAGAATGTCAGACAGGTAATGACAAGGGAAGTTTAAAAATAATAATTTAAGATTACCTCTTCATCATCCGAAGAACTGTCCTCCAATCTGAGTAAGTCGGAGGCACTAGATTTCTTCTTCTTTGAGGTTCCCGTCTTGGCGGCTTTTCTTTTGGCTTTCTTGGTCGTCCTGGCTTGTTTGGCAGCCTCATGGTCATATTTGGCTTTCCAGAAGTTATCATCGGCCTGTGGAAAAGGATAAGGAATTATGAGTACCAAAAAAGTTGTAATATAGCAATAAGTATTTATTATGATTGATAACTTACTACAGGGGCCGGGTTATTCTTGCAAAAGGGAAGTAAGCCGAAGGCGTTGCTTGTCATAGTGCCCTCCTTCAGCAGCGACTGGGTCGTAGCATCCACCACGTCATCTGGTAAGTCGTCAGGACTATGGCGTAACGGGTCATCCTTTTCGCCTGTATAAGTACACATTAAGCCAGAACGGCGGCTTAATGGAAGTACTCGCCAAGTGACCCAGACTCGGACCAGATCGATGCCGTTTAAACCGTTTCCCAAGAGAGCTTTGATCTTTTTGATGGTGGGATTGAGAGGCAACCGTTCAACGGCCGTCAGTTTGTCTGGTAACGGATGGTTGGATTCAAGGCACAGGGCGCGAAAGCCGGGCAGAGGCTTCTCATCAGTCGGAGAAGTGTCCTGACAGTAGAACCACGTTTGGTTCCAAGATTTTGGGTGACTCGGCAGCTCAGCATAAGGAAAAAGGCAGTCTCTCCGTCGTTGGATTGAGATGCCGCCAAGCTCAAGACTGGGCCCGTTGGCACGTTCATTTTGCCGGTTCATATAGAAAAGTTCCCTGAACAATAGCAGGCTTGGCTCCTCTCCCTTGTACACCTCGCAGAAGACTTGGAAATTGCAAATATTTGACACGGAATTGGGTTCGATGTCTTGAGGTCTAAGGTCAAAGAAATTCAAAACTTCCCTGAAGAATTTTGAGCCGGGAGGGGCAAATCCCCGGCTCATGTGATCCGTAAAAACTATCACCTCCCCGTCTTTGGGATGAGGCTTCTCTTCAGACGGGTCAGGGACACGATAAGACATAACCTCCCTTTTTGGCAGATGGCCGGATTTCACGAACTCAGCCAGTTTACTCTTGGTAACTATGGATGGGACCCAATTGCAGGTTACAGGGGCCTTGGCCGCCTTAGGAGCCATGACAACAGTTGGCCTATGATAAAATAAGAAGATCCGGTTCAATTTTAACCAGGGAGGAAAATCCTAATTATTCAAGGTGGCAGCTTAAGGAGGGGCCTAATGATATAAGGATGACTGTGCAACAATATTTAAGCCGCTACAAGTATCAAGCACAATTCAAAATTCTTCAGGTCACGAGGAGCAATCAAGGTTCTGTGTCATTTATTTAAGCCGGACACCTCAACTGTTGTGTTTAAGGGCATTTACCAGAAGAAGTTTTCCGGGTGATAAAAACAAGTTTCACAGATGACAGTTATTACTCTGGATCAAAATATTGCTCTGAAAAGAAAATTTTCTAGACCTAAAAACAGGGTAGAGAAGTTCATACACTCGAAGAGGGTTTCCAAACAAGGGAAACGAGATCTATTTCTATGCAAGATCAACACAAACAAGTACCGCAACAGTTCTACGTAGTTTTTACGATCTAAACAGGGAATTGGAGGTAAGAACTAGCGAGGGTTTGCGTCGGGCGGTGATGAACGCCGACGAACTCGACAAAGTCCTAATGCAGATATGAGAAAGGGAAGGAGAGGAACTCACGGATGCGGACGAGCTGCGGAGGTTCGCCGTCGATCTCTGGTCAGAGTCAGGTTGATGCAGCGGCCCGAGTCGGTGAAGACGAGGGGTTCGACGGCGGCGGCGGCGGAGCTCGAGAGGAAGCAAGAGGAAGAGGACGACTGAAAGAAGGAAGAGTGAAAGACCTAGGTCGCTCTATTTATAAAGGAAGACTGACCGAGATGGCGCGAGAAACGAGGAGACCAAAACATCATTATCCAGCGGCCCCGACGCCTCGATTCTCGGGATGGTCAGTAAAGGCAAAGATCCGTTGGAAGATATGACAGAGTAAAAATAAGTTTTATTGAAGATGACGTCACGGAGACTTAACCCGGATCCATATGATGACGTCACGGCGGGTTAAAACATTCATGCAAGACAAAAGACTAAGGACAGTTCCATGAGGTACTTTAAGATTGACATGAACAGGTTCAAATCAATCTGGGGCCTAATGTTGGGGATATAACTATTTGAGTAAGCCGCCCAGGAGGGGCCAGGTTACGCAAAGAAGACTTACCAGAGAGATGGCCTAAGACCAAAGCATGAAGATGGCGGTTCATAGAGGGCTTAAGGCCCGTTGTAGTAAACCGCCATAATAATATTACTTGTATCATAAGGTAGACTTAACTAGTCACCGAGCCGAACATTGTTTATAAGCCGGCAGGGACTCTGTAAGCCGCAGGGCGTCCACCCGTGTATATAAGGGGACGACCCGCTGGCGGCTGAGGGCAAGGAACAAATCATCGAGAACCGGGCATAGCGTATCTCGCTCCCTGGTCATCGAAACATCAATACCAACCCAACTAGACGTAGGCCTTACCTTCACCGTAAGGGGCCAAACTAGTATAAAACCCTCTCATGTCCTTTGTCCCGATTAACCCCTTCAAGCTTCCTAGTTGCGATGGCTCCACAACTAAGTCCTTTCACGAGGACATCTGACGTGACAATTCCACGACATGTCTATCTCTTTCTTTGAGTTGTATTAACCCGTTCTTATTCATGTCACTGACAAATCCCCTATTTCCATTTTGAACCTAGCCAAGTCCTCCAAGAAAGCTAGAACCAGCACGTAACACTGACAGGAATAGTTCAAGTAAAACAACAGGTAGTAAGAAACCAAGCAGCTGCACATTGTAGCCTGTTGAGTTTGCTGAATGGGAATCATGTTTCACCCTAATTCTCCTATGAATTTTGAAGATTAATGTGTGATTAGTGCTCATGTATGTGGTGTTCTTAGTATTGAGGGCATTATCAGATCGGGTATTGAATATCTCATAACATATGTGTTGTCTCCTGTCTAATGTGTATTATGAAGATATGTATTCTGCTATGCTCATATAAAGATTTATATTCTGCTGTGCTCCATCTAAACTGTAGTTTATCTGAAGGAGTATTCTGCTATGCTTCGATATTCATTGCATACTTTATTGCTGCAATCGGTGAAATTCAGCTGGCTGGTGTGTCAGTGGTGGCTGCCGCTTTGTCCCGCAGTACTGCTAGCGACATGTGGCGGGCAGCCGCGATGGCTGTGAAAGTTGCTGGTGCCTGTTTTGGTGTTTGGCGGGCAACCGCATCATTCCTGCCCTGCTTGCAACCCAGGGCCTTCGTGACAGTGCCATCTTCGCTGCAGCCACAATGCCAGTCTAGCCCATCTATGAGCCCGTCTATTTTGTGGCTTTCATCTTCAGGTTAAGCTTTGCTCCTCAGTAGCAATCCTCTATTTTTTGTTGGAATTTGTTGCATGCATAGGTTGATTACTTCATTCGGAGATGATATGTTGCAGCCGGGGTTCAAGCTTGTTGGCTGCTGCACTTTTCTCTGACATGGCAGCCGGCTGCCCTGGTGCGCTTCACATCCATGACAATCCCCTTCTACTATGTTCTTCCTCTTCCACTTCATCAGGAAGTCAGGATTCAACGATTTCAGGGATGTTGTTTCTTTTTTTGTCTGTTGTTGATTAAGTTTAGGCTTTTGTTATTTTTTCCATTACAAACAAAAATAGATTGAAATTGTGTGGAAGATGTACATACCCGAGGTATTGAAATGGACATAATAGAGAAACACTTTCATAGAAGGTAAAATGCAGCCATCATTCTGTGAATCTTCAGTGGTAAGTTCGATAGGTGGTTCTAGAATACAAGTAAGTGCATAGTCAACCAGTCAATTATTGGTAATACGGTCTTAGATGTGAAAAGTATCAAGGGGTATAACATAAAATTGTTCTTGCAATCATATGCTAGGCGGCAACATGATGTATTTAGACATCTTTCCCTCCCAACAAAATTATGTTTATCCAATCTTCTGCAGCTGTATTGTTAATACACGAATCAATATCTAAGCTAACAAACATAAACTATGAGTAAAAGTTTGAAGGACTAGAGACACAAAAGAAAACCTTTTGTTCGTGTTTCAGTTTATTCTATTTTTCATTAACATTTTTGCAAGGTGTTGTACTGTGCTAGACCTATGACAATCATTCATGATACTGGCATCTGTTAGGTTAAATTATTTTCTTTTACTTACTACCTACATGTACCTTAAAGCAGTATTACAAAAGTCAAGGGGCACAAATATTGCTTCAAATAATAGCAGTACAACCATGCTTGAATTAATTATTTTATTCCCTTTCTAATATATTGGGTGATGTTGCTTATAGATTGCTTCTCGAGCCGTTCTAGCTTTCCACTGAGTGATTTTGCATGATCCAGTTTGGAATTTCAGTCGCGATTTCTGCACTTGCATTTCTGCAGGTGTCACAAAGATTTCGTAATAGATAACTATGTTTCAAAGTCAGCCATTGCTGAGGCAATGGAACTACACAGTTATGTTTATGTCTTGGTCTTTCCTTTTCTTTGGTATGATTCTACAACCTTGAATTTTGTAACACTCTCATCACAACCATCATCCAGCTTGTGATTCTATTTCTATATCTTGTCAGGTGAAAGAATGGAGCCATAGATTTTATTTTAGCCTGATGGAAATTTATCCTCCTGTTTTGGGTTTCTCAATCAACACTCAGTATAGCCAGAGTCAAGTGTACTGTAGGATACGCTGTGTTGGGCATGTGCTAGACTGATATGTTTATTTTTTGGGGGGTTCAAAAGAAAGGCTATCGAGTGTTCCCACGGAGAAATCTTTACCTTGTTGTTTCAACTATTAGCTTCTGTTACATTACAGTGCTTTCGAGTTGCAAATGCTAATGGAATACAGAATTTCATGTGCCATATACTAATCCTTTGGAAGCTGTTGTTTCCGTTATACAGAAATTTAGCTTTATAACAAACATATCTTGCTGATAAAGTGTATCATGTCGTATGCATATTCTCCTTGGATCATAGGTACATTATATCAACCAAAGAGTCTCCAGACATCAACACAATTTGGCAGACTACACCTGGAAGCTCAGACGAAATGGTTAAGCTAGAGCTACAACTGCAGATATATGCTGTTTGGGTGCTAGAATAATATGATAAATGTGAGAACGCCTTTACACACTAATCTTTTGAAATGCGTCAAGTTTATCTGCCTTGAAAAGGAAGGATATGCTTTGACAACGTTTATGCTCTTCTTTTACAGTCAAGTATACGAAGTCCTAGGAGTGATGTAATATTTCTATAATAGAAGAAAGATCTTTAAGATAGAAATTTATATTTCTTATGTGATATCCATGTTTTAGATGCAGCACGATGGAGCACATAAAAAAGTATGACGCCATGCAAAAAACGGCGCGGCAAAGCGCGCGTATCCTTCTAGTCTCATAGATTCTCACAAGAGATAGCCCAAAACTGGCTTGCTGTAACAGCGCTCCGTTCATATCTTCTACCCTCATCAAGCTAGGCCATCTTCAGATGAAAGATTGTAAAATCACAGCTGTCATCTGTATTTGATATTAAACATCTTGTAGAAGCAATCCAACTATGGAGGTCCACTTGGCTGGGAAAATAAAGCGTGCATATGCGACCAAGACCAATAGAATGTACTCTAGTTACATACCATTGTACAAGATTTCTTGCACGGGTTAATTTGGTAAATGCCACTCCAAATTTGGCAATTCCGAGAAAAACCACTGCAATTTTCAAACTTTAAAAAACGCCATTTCATGCTATTTTCAGTGGCATTTTTCGAAGTATGCAGTGGCGTTTTTCAAAGTTGCAAAAATTGCAGTTGCATTTTTCAAAGTTTGAAAATTACAGTGGCATTTTAATGAATCGCCATAATTGGAGTGACATTTATCTAATTAACCCTTTTTGTAATGTGCAAAGAAAGAACGATTCACAGAAATCACGATACATCTATCTATCTAGTATACTCCCTCCGTCCCAAAATAAGTGTCTCAACTTTGTACTAGCGTTAGTGTAAAGTTGGGACAGAGGGAGTATATGCAAGGTGCCGACAGTATATAGAGTTACCACCTCTGAATTATGTCCGGAATTAAAACAGTTATCTAGAGAACAGATGAAAATGAATAAATCACGGAAGAGAGATTGCTTTCTTAAGATCCATGCCATTGCCCACTAGTGTTACTAGTATTCTTCCTCATCACCAAAATGTCACCCTAAAATTCTTCCTCTTATTTTATGTGTCAGATCTGCACACACCATGTCTAGAGAAAAATGTTGCACAAACAAATTCCAAAAATTAGGATGATACAATAGATTGTTAGATACTGCTACTAAATGTCGCTTTCCACTTGAGTTACCTGTATGAAAATATGCCCATTCTAATAGACTAAATTGGACATTTATGAAAATGACACAATAGCTTTTCGCTAAAAATCCTCTAACCACTGGTGTATTCTGACATAAGAAAGTGATTTCTCAACATAATTAGTTAAGCCCGGTCCTGATGATCTGGAAACATAAGAACTCGTATCATACAGATGCCGCTGTGACAAGGGAATATATAGATAAAACTGTTGTGACCCTGAAGAGTCTGACATAATAACTCTGAATCATACATAAAAGTTAGCCAACTTCAGCTTTGATTCAAGTTAACTTGGTTCCCGACGGATGTTTTGAACAACTACTATAGCTTCACACCTGAATTGGGTATAATAAGTTTCAGAGTTCACACAAGGAGGCTGAAAGATTCAGAGCTAACGCTCAGCTCTGTTACAAATTCAGAGTTCAGACTGAAATTACATAACGCTTACTGTTACATGCATAAGTGGCTCATTCAAATTGTTTACATCCAAGTGAAGATCCAACAAAATGTACAAATGGATTAAAGCACCAGATGCTACTAGTTTATTGAAATCTACAGTACAATACTAGAAGGGTTACTTAACTTGCAAAATTCAGAATAGAGACATCATCAAGGCATACTTGTCTCTGAAGCTTCAGGGCCTTCAGAATCATGTATAGCACAGCAAAGCCATAGCCGCCATGTTTCCTCTTGTTTCCTGGAAGAAGAAAGAAAAACACCATGTACATCCAGTTTCAGCACATTTTCACCTGGAAGAAAGAAAGCCCTCTGCTTTTCAGCACCATACCATACAAGCGTCGATTTGCTTCTCTAGTACGAATACCAGGGCACTTGAAATATCTGCTACGTAGTGATATACAAATTGGCAATCAACAGAAATGCTACTAGCCCCTACTAAACTATCCAGTTTCGAGATCAGATGCCCCAAGAAAAGAATCAGCCAGTAGTCCATCCAAAAATACACGAGACAAGTAACCAAATAAACTAATACAAAAAACTAGTAAACACTTCTTTAACAGTAGTCAATATCTATAAACAAAACTACTACAGGAAGAACGGAGGTTTTCAGCTTAGAACTAGAGAAAGCAACCAACAAACTAGATCAAAACTGTATCCTTGGCAGTGATCAGCACACTGCGGCCAACAACAAATCCAAAATTGTTTCCTGCGGAAAAGAAGTCCAAAATTTTAATCGAAAAGAAAGTGTGGGAATTCCTAAGTTCCTATCCTCTTCATGGCCAAAATGAGAACATTCTTTCATGGAAAGATAGGTGGAAGATTGCATTGAAAACTGCAATGGCCATTTCAGAACAAAAAGATACAGAGTGTGCAGAAATACTACTCATCAATACTTCAAATAATTTATAGGATGCCCTAGTCTCACTCTCTTAGTTCAAATATGTGTGCTAATATGACACGAGGAAGAACAAGTTCATAGCAGTGTGATATTTTCTTCGCTACTGATTTACACTGACATTATGAACATACCCATTCTCATACCGGTCTTGATTCATGTAAAACTGAATCTGGCAGGCACTTCTCCTCTGCAAGCGGTTGCATAGTCTTCAGCAAGATGAGGTGCAGCTTCCTTGTGAGGGCATATGAACCTTTCCATAAATACCTTCTCGCTGACCATGACTGTATTAAAGAAGTCACCTTCCTCGTGAGGGCATATGAACTTCTCCACAAATTCCTTCTTGGTTATCTTACTGCGGAATATTAATCCCGGTTGCGACCTAGCAATCCATTTTCCTTAAGAAACTTTACAACATAGTGTCAGGCTCTTAGCCGGCCCTTCAGGCTGAAAGTGAGCAGTGTCGGCCGATGAGCAATGTATGCCGGTTCCCACCCCACTCAGAGATGAGGAACTCGGACCTGCGCTGCAGCGATTCCTTGGACCTAGTGAGCACCGTTGGAGCCTTAGAAACAAAATTTATATAACGCTTACTGTTTACATGCATGCGTGACTCTTTCAAATGTTTACATCCAAGTGAAGATCCAACAAAATGTACAAAATCGATCAAAGCATCAGATGCTACTAGATGTTTATTCAAAGAACAGTGCTATACAGACAACAAAACTCGCACGATTCATGCACGACAGTGAAAATCCAGCCGCACATGCATGTGAGTTAAAGGGCAACGGCCGTAGATTCCTGGTCGTGCGGAAATCGGCCATCAAATATCGTGTGCCGAACAGTTTCGTTATTCAAATGTAGAGCTGTTTTACGGTGATTGGGTTAGTACTCGGAGTACTTAGCAGTACTTACATGTCTGATCACGTCTGATTTTTATTAGCCGTCCGATCTTGCGGGGAATTTTAATTGATTAAATTTAATATGTTAATTGCGATAAGGGCATAATGGTCCAGGGGGAAATATCTTTTCTTGAACCGATCACCTGAGGACCAGATCCATGTCTACTCGATCCAGTTCAGAATCCTCCTCCGATGTATTCGTCGCCGCTCGCCGCTCCTGACCTTCTCCGTCCTCGACCTGCCTGGTCAGAGGAATAAATTCATCATCCTCGTCCTTCTCCGTCCCCAGCCCCCCACGCCGTCACCGAAGAAGAAGAAGGCCGGATCTGCGCCGGCTGAATAGGCGGCGACGGCGGCGGGCGATCCCATCTCTTCGCGCGTACCATCATTAAGGTATGAATCCGGCTTGGCGTTCTGCTTGTTCTCTTGGCCGTTGCACCCCTCCACCGTGCATGCAGTACAACCTCAACCCCACAAGATCCGGGTAATTTAGCAGTATGCGAGATTTGTACGGACTAGAACAACGAATGAAAAGCTTCATCGTGGCATAGTTTCTCTTGAGCTAATCGCATCATGTTAGTTTAACTAAGATGTTGAGGGCATTGCTTACTTCCTTTGGTACCACAGAAAAAAAAGTGACATACTTGACGTTTGAGATGAGATATACTAAAGGAAGATGAGATACTGGTTCCATAGTTGACTTAATTTAGTTTATTAAAGTCATCATCACTTTAGGTTTGCATAGTGCATGAAATATAGTTTAAAGGAAGATGAGATACTACTTGTTGGACGTTGATAATTGGTTTCTCTCACATGTCAAACGAGCAAAGTCTTTTCCATGCACTTGTCTTTGCCTATGAGCTATTTTACACCTGCAACATTGATAAACAGAAAGATGTTGATGATTGGTTTCCCTCACATGTCATATGCAGGAAGACATGGCGTATGCAAGTGATGAGAGTATGTTCGAGTATCTAAATGTTGTCAGCAAGATGTTTGATAGTGAGGCTGAAGGCTATGAATTCTACAACAAATATGCTCTTGAAAAAGGTTTTAGTGTGAGGAAAAGCTACGTTGAGTGGGATGGATCCAACAAATACATAATTTTAAGGAAAATTGTGTGTAGTCGTCAAGGGTTTCGCGAAGAGAAGCACATGAAAAGAAAGATGGAAGATAGAAAGAGGAGGCCACGAAGTTTAACTCGTGTTGGGTGTAATGCTAAATTGGTCATTACGAGACAGGAGGAAACCGGTCGGTGGTTTGTCAAGGATTTCATCGATGAGCACAACCATCCTCTAGCCCCACAGGATCTTTCTTGTCTGCTGCGTTTGCACAGACGAATTAGCGATGAGCAGAAAACGGACATTGCGGACATGGAAAAATGTGGGATCCGCAAATACCGTATTATGGATATTTTGTGCTGTCAATACGGTGGATTTGATAAGGTTGGATGCATAAAGAGGGACATTTATAATTTCTACCATGCTAATAAGCAAGAGACAATCAACGCCGGTGATGCTAATACGGTGATCATGCACATGATGGCGAGGCGAGAGCGAGATGTGGATTTTTTCTTCAAGTACTTGGTAGACGAGCATGGCCATCTGAAGGGACTGTTCTGGGCTGATAGTCAATCGCGACTTGACTATGAGGCTTTCGGAGCGTCATTGTTTTCGATAGCACACACAGAACCAACAAATACAATTTGCCATTCGTGCCGTTTGTCGGGTTGAATCACCACCGGAGCATTGTCATTTTTGGCTGTGGTATAATTTATCATGAAACAAGCCAGGCATACGAGTGGATGTTGCAGACCTTTTCTGGTTACATGGCACAGAAGCATCCGATATCTGTGATCACAGATGGGGACCTTGCAATGCAGAGAGCAATCAGGGTGGTCTGGCCAGACTCAAACCATAGACTATGTATATGGCACATTCAGCAGAACATTGTACGCCATTTGCATGATGATGACGTAAAGGAGGAATTCAGATCTTTCATTTATGATACTTCTTCCATTGAAGAGCATGAGATAGAATGGATACAATTCTTACAACGGAATAAAGTAACCAGTGAGGAGTCTTGGCTGCATTAGATGTATCAGATGAGAAAGTTGTGGTGTGCTCCATATCTTGAGGGGCGTTGTTTCCTAGGATTGAGCAGCAATCAGAGGAGTGAGAGCTTGAACTCTGTGCTACATACGCATCTTGAGGGTAAGATGTCGTTATTTGAAATGCTAGAGCACTATGAGTGTTGCCTTGCGTCGCGACGGATTAACGAAGCTCTCCAAGACGTCGAAGCCTTGCAGTCCGTTCCATTTACAGAGGAAAATGCTTCGCCGCTTGAGAAACACGCCGCAACAGTTTTCACACCTAGTGTCTTTAAGATGGTCTTATGGAGCATAGATGCTGTCAGCAAATGTCAGATCAGAGAGATACTAGATGGATCAGAAGGTTCCACTTATGTTGTGTCCAAGCAGGAAAGAATGGATAAAAAGTTTGGAGTGCGCATTGAAGAGCAAGGAGGTCTTTTGCACAGGGGGAGTTGTTATTGCCGTAAGCTGGAATGCGCAGGCACACCATGTTCCCACATTTTTTACATATTGGGGATTTTAAAACAAACAATTCTGCCCAATTGTTGCGTTCCCACTAGGTGGACTATGAATGCAAACTGTGCATACACACCTACCAGAAAAAATTAGATGTATGACTATTCGGTAAGCCTGCAGAGGTACCGCGAGTTGCGGAATTGTAGTCACGCCGCAAGTTTCAAGGCATGCCACTCTGATGAGGACTATCACCGTCTAAAGATGCTTTTGCAAGCACAACATCATGACAAGCAATCAAGTTTTGAACAAGCTGACAGCAAGGAGTCAACTAATGCTCAGCATAACAACATTAGGTTTGGCCCGTTGATGCCGCACTCGGAGAAAGTTGATAAGGTTCTGGATCCCGTGCATGTGCCAGGCCGAGGTGCACCGAAGAAAAGGCTGCAGGCAAAGACAAAGAAGTCAAGATCACAGAATATCTGTGGCTATTGCAAGAATCCCAGTCACAATCGACGTAAGTGCACTAAATTGCTAGAGGTACGAAATATATTCATATTTATTTTTTGCATGTGTTTTACTCATAATTGATGTCCATGTGATTTATTCTATTCTTCCGTGTAGGACCTCGAGGCTGAACTGTGATGTCTACATACAGCATGAACTGACGATGAGCCAGAGAAAGTCGTGTGCCATTCAGCTTTGTGTGACGTGGTCTTTACATTCTATTTCATCGTGATAGTAATTTAGTGAAGTGCGGTTGTACTGCCATGTTACTGTATTAGTTCGACATCTTTCATTTTCATTTTATGTCTGTATCATTTGATGTCCAACTTTAAGAATGATGATGCATTTCAAATAGGAATAAGGGCTAGCATGGAGCACTTGTTATTTTCGAGTAGAATAATTTTTGTGATGTATTTATGCACGCACGGCCGCCAGACGGATCTCCCGCGCGATCCCACTGTCTGCATGGCTCATGCATGGCAGGCCGTTTTCCTACATCGACCCAAACACTGGCCCATCCGAGGTTGCAGCTCCGGACGGCCCACGTCGCGTACGATCTCGCGCGTTGTTCTCGTGTAACTAAAAATAGTCCCACCTTGCCCCTCGACCAGCTCCTTTACCTGCTTAAATACCTTCATCAAGGTGATTTTAGCAAGCGTTGGTCCTCATTGTAGGATGAATATGATTCTTCACCCTTACTATGGTTTTCATGCATATTCATAATCATCATGCATATTCTTCATTTAGAGATCATTAATGACTGACGTATTTATTAAATAAGCGGGGCCCAATAGGGTGTGCTTGGAAATATTTGAGAAACCTCTATGCACGTTCATCTTCGCTACATGCAAATCGGGCGGCAACCGTTGTGCCAGCAGCTGTCAAGGCCTTGATGAATCACTATTCACATGCAGGTCCCCGACTCTTGCATGCAGGTGCCTGGTTTTTGCATGAAGGTCCTTGGGTCACATCATTGGTTGAGGAAGTATCTCTAGAGTTTTCGAACTGACATTGCTCACCACCTCCTCCAAATCACCCAAATCACCTCCTCCAAATCACCACAATTTTCTTGTACATGGTGACCCACATGTGCCAAACATGTCTATGAAAGAAATTTTTGAAAAAATTTATTTTACAATGCCCCCTTGAGGCATAGACCGATGTTTTCAGCAGTCAGTCTAGAGGGCATTATAAATTCAAGAAAATTGAAAAAAAATACAAAGCCTTGGAAACCTAGCATTGTTTGTGCAAGAGATCATGTGTGCCAAAATTGAGGTGATTTAGAGGTGGTCGAAAAAATGCCCGCATTCCGGAGGGACCATTTGGTCTTAACTTAAGCCAGTTTTTGAAAAAAGGTGAATTTTTCCACCACTTCCAAATCACCACAATTTTCTTGTACAAGGTGACCCACATGTGCCAAACATGTCTATGAAAGAATTTTTTTGAAAAAAACTTCTTTTTCCATGCCCCCTTGAGGCATAGACCGATGTTTTCATCAGTCAGTCTAGAGGGCATTATAAATTCAAAAAAATACAAAACCTTGGAAACCTAGCATTGTTTGTGCAAGATATCATGTGTGCCAAAATTGAGGTGATTTGGAGGTGGTTGAAAAAATGCCCGCATTCCGGAGGGACCATTTGGTCTAACTTAAGACAGTTTTTGAAAAAGGTGAATTTTTCCACCACCTCCAAATCACCCCAATTTTCTTTTACATGGTGACCCACATGTGCCAAACATGTCTATGAAAGAAAATTTTGAAAAAAACTATTTTACAATGCCCCCTTGAGGCATAGACCGATGTTTTCAACAGTCAGTCTAGAGGGCATTATAAATTCCAAAAAATTATGAAAATACGAAACCTTGGAAACCTAGCATTGTTTGTGCAAGAGATCATGTGTGCCAAAATTGAGGTGATTTAGAGGTGGTCGAAAAAATGCCTGCCATTCCGGAGGGACCATTTGGTCACTTAAGCCAGTTTTTGAAAAAATGTGAATTTTTCCACCACCTCTAAATCACCCCAATTTTCTTGTACACGGTGACCCACATGTGCCCAACATGTATATGAAAGTTTTTTGAAAAAAATTATTTTATAATGCCCCATTGAGGCATAGACCGATGTTTTCAGCAGTCAGGCTAGAGGGCATTATAAATTCAAAAAAAAATTCAAAAAAATACAAATCCTTGGAAACCTAGCATTGTTTGTGCAAGAGATCATGTGTGCCAAAATTGAGTTGATTTGGAGGTGGTCGAAAAAATGCCCGCATTCCGGAGGGACCATTTGGTCAGTTTTTGAAAAAACGTGAATTTTTCCACCACCTCCAAATCACCACAATTTTCTTGTACATGGTGACCCGCATGTGCCAAACATGTCTATGAAAGAAAATTTTGAAAAAGAAATTATTTTACAATGCCCCCTTGAGGCATAGACCGATGTTTTCAGTAGTCAGTCTAGAGGGCATTATAAATTCAA
>NC_041383.1:724195559-724209276 GCF_002162155.2 Triticum dicoccoides
TGTTTTCAGCAGTCAGTCTAGAGGGCATTATAAATTAAAAAAAAATCAAAAAAATAGAAAACCTTGGAAACCTAGCATTGTTTGTGCAAGAGATTATGTGTGCCAAAATTGAGGTGATTTGGAGGTGGTCGAAAAAATGCCCGCATTCCGGAGGGACCATTTGGTCAGTTTTTGAAAAAAGGTAAATTTTTCCACCACCTCCAAATCACCCCAATTTTCTTGTACATGGTGACCCACATGTGCCAAACATGTTTATGAAAGAAATTTTTGAAAAAAATTATTTTACAATGCCCCCTTGAGGCATAGACCGATGTTTTCAGCAGTCAGTCTAGAGGGCATTATAAATTCAAAAAAATTCAAAAAATACAAAACCTTGGAAACCTAGTTTTGTTTGTGGAAGAGATCATGTGTGAAACATGTCTATGAAAGAAAATTTTGAAAACAATTATTTTATAGTGTCCCCTTGAGGTATACATCGATGTTTTGAGCATTAAATCAGGGTGTGTACAACTCTAGCTTGTTCTTGCCAAAATGCAGCATCATGGACATGCTGCAATGGAAAAAATGGTGACAAATGCAAAAAATGAAATATGACAAAAAAAGCCCGCCTACTTGCCCGCTTTCACAATTCAACGGCCTGCATATGACTAGAACCCAATCATTTATTGGGCCAGGATGCAGAGGCCCGCCAGATTGTGAAAACAGGTTGCAAGTAGGCCCCACAGGGCAGGGACGGAGACGGTTAGGCAATGTGCTGCCCGCTTTAGAAAGGAACTTGAGAGGGAAAGCTCAGCCCGCTATATAAATCGGTGCTAGCTCCCCTCGCTCGACGAGGTGGGACTAAACTCCCTGCACCCCTGGGATGCGCCCGGCGCGACGCTCGCTTGGGCCTAATTCGGGTGGGCTGTCCCATGCCAGCCTCACTCGCTAGGTCGCTGGATGGACCGTTGGGCCATCTCGTTATCTGCGCCTGAGGCCTGCATGCATGGGAAGGGCGGCGACGTGGGTTTGCATGCGCGGGTGGCGGACGTGCATGCATGTGAGCGAGGCGATTAAAACCTTGTTTTCATCAACGTGGCAATTAAAACCTTGGTTTCACACTTTTTTGATCCACCCGCATCTATTCAACATGGCAATTAAAGACTTGGTTTCACACTTTTTTGATCCACCCGCATCTATTCAATGTGGCAATTAAAGTGGCATATGGATCATTCGACGCGGCTAGTTTGAACGTAAGCGCGGTCGGTTCCCTTCCCTTCCCCTTTCCCTATTTAAACCACCAGCCCTCACCTTCTGCACACATCCATTTGCGCCGCCCTTCTCTTCTTCCCCAAACCCAGAGCACTCTTTGAGCGAGCCACGAGGATGCAGTACAACGGCCCCGCCTACCGGCTCCCATTGACCGTGCTGGAGAGACAGTATCCGGCCGGCGTCGTCGTGGAGAGCACGCTTCGCGTGTGGGCGTTCTCACGCTGGAGGGGTGCAAGGGGCTTTGCCCAGTGGTTCCTTCGTGCGGGCTTCGCCCACCTCCTGGCGGGCTCGCCGGTGATGTTCCGACTAGATGAAGTGCGTCCAAACTCCTGGTCTCCGCCGATAGGGCTCACCGTCACCTTCACCAACAGATTTGATGCGTACTACCTCCTCGGCAAGGTGTTTTCGTGTGGATGCGAATTCATCGCATTCACAACCCACAACATCTTCACAAACTTCGACTGCGTCTTCCCCACCCGCGACAGTATGCACACCGTCCCCTACCACATCGGCGAGGATGGGATGGAGAGGAGCACTGGAGATGAGGCGCAGTGAAGATGGTGGTGAAGGCCCGGTCTCGTCAGCTTGTCTTGCCCTAGCGTGTTAGGGCCAGTTTTTTATCTTTTAAATATTTCTATTAAATCATGTCGTTGGTTCTACCGTGAACTTTATCTATCCGAACTATGTTATGATTTCTACCCGTCTATTTGATATGTCGTTGGTTATCTGTGTTTTGCTTGCTATTTCTATCTTCTTCCCTTGATATTTCTATCTTATTTAACGTCAAAACCAGCAAGTTTTGGGGTTAGCTCAGATTCACGTGGCCCACGGGGGTGTGCTTGCGCGCTTGATGGAAAAAATTGGTGTCATTCAACTTAGCTGTTCGGGTAGCAGGGGATGTTCCGTCTGGGAAGACAGATTTTTTCGGCATGCTTGAAATGGACCCAAAAAAATTTCGAAACCGTTGTACCAACATGACAAGCATCCATGCCAACTGGAAATTGTTTTTCGACGTTGTATGGTTTTGTAGGCTATAATGATTACGAACACGTGTAGATGAAAGGCACGAAAAAACAGTTTGAACAAAGACAACATAAATGATTTTTTACAAGTTTTATAGATGGAAAGTTCTTTAGATGCAATGCCATCTCACAAACAACTCAGAAACGACTATATGATTGATCATAAAACACATGCATTGTTGTTCAAAGAACTGTCTCATGAATAAGTTGTACCATAATTGCGAACATAGTGTGAAACAGAAAAAGAATTGTTTGCAACAAAATAATCCTGGTTTGAAGCTTAAACTGGTTGAAAAACAATTGAGCCTACTCCATATGGTCTTCTGCACTGCCAAAATCCAGTGACCTCTTGCGTTGCGACGTTGGAGATTGCGTCGGGCTTGGCGACGACCCATGTGCTTTAATATTTTTCTCTTTAACATCAATGTAACCATACAACTGAAGTTGTTCTTGTTCTTTCTCCGCCATCTCTCTAGCAAGACCCTCCATTTCTTGGATTCTCACTTCCTATAGAAAACCATAGGAATTGTATTAGGAAGAACTCAAAAAAGACGTAGCCATAAACTAGATGCATGTAACATGTAAAATTTGAACCTCTGGATCAATGTCATCCTCGGGATAACAACCCGTAGTTCTATTGTACACAATGTACAGGTAACATGTCTTGCTGCCATTCAGATCAGAAAGCATTTTTTCTACATCATCTAGTCCTGCAATCAAGAACATTCCTTCTGGCAGCTTCCACGCAGACCCGGGTAAGAAGTAGTACAGTTCTGCTCCCAGTTTGCAACCAAAAGAATCTCTCATTTCACTCATAATGAGATCGTAGGTCACTTTGGCGGGTTCAATAATTCTGACTTCTGCCGGCTGTTCATCAAAGTATGCTCTCGGGACATGTGACATCTCATCATCCCTACTAACATAAAATTCCATGACCAGCACCTAGTATCTCACATCAGAGTTAATACATTCAATGAGTAAAGTGGCAAACATAATTTTTTATGTGCATAGCAACATTGCGGCGTTGTTACCTGCTTTTGTGGAATGTATCCTTCATGTGGAGTGCCTAGGGATTGTTCCATCTCAAACCTTCTCACCTTGTTATGTGGAATGTATCCTTCATGTGGTGTGACTGGGGACTCTGCCATCACACGTTTCTTATCATGCGTATGAAACGTCGACAGTGGGTTTAGACACAAGTTTTAAAAGGTCATACCATATCTTGGGTATGGCATCGTTGCGAGGTACTTACAAGGGGAGAATTGAAGATATGTTGTTGGGGTGGAGTGATGTGGCATTGAACGGGTGACTCTATTGCAATGTCTCGAGTGAATGGCGACTGTGCCGTCTCATGATGCTTAGCCTACATATAATCACCGACATAAGGTTGCCACAAATTGAAGATGTTTGTATCATAGAATACGTGCAGAATCGATGCGAGATACTTACAGGGGGAGAATAGTTGTAGACATGTTGTCAGGGTGGCCGTGAGATCGCACGGCCTTCTAACATATGTCCTTCCAAGCGGACCTTCTCCAGCATGGCCTTATAATCCATGTCCGACTGCTCCTGTAGCAGCTTACTGTCCATATCCGCACATGCTTGCAACACATAGGCATCCATCCTGACTCTCTCTGTCTGTATAATACTGTCCACAAGCTTCCGGTCCTTCTGTAACATTTGATGCATTTCCTTGTAGCCAAGGAAAAACTTTTTTTCCATGTCCTTATAGTCCCGCTTATACTTTACTTCAATCTCAAGACGCATCTTCGCCATCTTATGGGAAAACTCCTCATGCTCCTCCTTTATCATCCTGTCCACGTATGAACATTCTTTTTTGAGTTTCTTATCTACCTCATCGCGATCCTTTTGCACCTTCAAGTCGATCTCCCGGCGCGCTTCATGCAAAGACTTGTCGTACTCCGCACGGTTGTTATGCGCCTCTGAGACCATGGTCCCTACAGCAACACATATACCCATAGTATGAAAACTGTATCCACAACCTCATCCAACTAATTCCTAACAATACCACCGAGAAAATATATTCATAACCAGTTAGTACAATCAACTACTACAAACTATCAGTCAAAAAGCTCTTGCATGACATCCTGTACTCCAATTACACCAGAACTACTCAACTATGGCAAAAGCTGGATTTTCTAATCTCTTCGGAAATGACTTCTTGGTCGAATCAATGGAAAAAAGTAATTAGCACTGCAATCGAAGATGGGAGGGACTGCAATCGAAGATGGGAGGGACTGCAATCGAAGATGGGAGGAGCCGTGGAGGAGACCTTTTTAATCCAGCGTCAGCGTGGTCGCTTGAGAAGCGATGGCGCGATCCCAGCGATGGCTATGTGAGGAGAAACTAGGTAGATGGGGGTGGTTAGGATAGGGTAGATATGCGGTAGAATGGGAAGGTATATATCAGTGATTGTAGGGTTAATTAGTTATTTTAAAGTAATGCGCTTCCATGCAAGTTTTTTTAACAAGCGCGATCTTTTTGGGGGCTTCCAAAACATGTGCACTGACCGCGGGTCCAACCACATATCACAGAAGCCCGAGCCATCGCCGTGCCCGTGCCAACCCGCGGCCCACCATTGCCTCCCTTTCCCTTGCCCCACCAAATTGTTATTCTTCTCCGGCGATGAAGCCTGCCTCGCCGGCGGACGGTGAGAGACGAGAGATGTCCATGTCCAGTTCGGCCTCTCCGTCATCATGGCCGCGGTATGGTTCACTGCTGATGACCAGATGCCCCGACTGCCCACACATCGGGCCACTGAAGCTTTTGACAACCACATCGGAGAAGTATGGAAACCATGGGCGGGAATTTGTGAAATGCGAGAGCAAACCAGAAGCGGGGAAGGTTAAATCTATGTTCTGTTGTGTCTTTTTGCTATGAATTCTGACCCCAGATTTATTTTTATTTCCTCGGAATTGGGATTTAGGGTTTCCCTTCCCTTTTTCAGAAGCTGAAAACATGCAAGCATTTTGAGTGGCTGGATTAATATGTTGAGAGGATTCAAACGGATGGCTTAATTGATTTGAGGCACGGGGCAACCCTAGAGCTAGATCTTCCATCGGCGATGGATAATAAGGGCTATGCCAATGTTCCTCCGATGGTGGCGGATGCGGAACTCAAGGTGGAATTGAAGAAGATCAACAAGAACTTAAGGCAGTTGATCGATCTGAAGAAGCACACAAATCTGATGGCCGCGGGATTTTATTTTTCAATAATTGTTGTGGGATTTGTTTACTTGTTGATCATCACTCGTTAGAAGTTGTTAACAAATTTTTTCAGCCAGCTTCTGTATAAGCAATGTCATGTGTGCTTAATGCCTTGTATGACCAGACCAAGGAAAAGCTCATTTGAAATCTATTGGAAAGGACAAATAAAATTGAAAACTGATTTCTTGTTTCCAAAATAAAATTTAGCAAAGAGGAAATAGCTTATTGTTATGTTAGCAAATTTGCAACTTATTGTTCTCTAAAAAAGGAAGAGCAATAAATTCCTTCCAAGAATTTCCAGAAATAATTGTCAACCCATTTTCGTTGGTAATTACGAGATATGTTTGGCGCACTTAGTGGCTAACTTTTTTTTTGAGGAATAATGGCTACTTGGTTTGACAGATGCCAAACATTACGTTCAGATTAGTTGCATTATTTCGTTCATTTTTTACCCTAAAAATCTATACAAAGTGTTAATTGGACAATGTGAACAATGTGGCACGAAGGTTGTCGCCCGAGCCAGTGGATGGACCGGATCGATGGTACCGGATGGGATCCATCGTAAACCAACCCTAAACCCTAAACCCAAAAAACCAAAAAACCTTGATAACCCTAACCCCCCCACCCACCCACACACACACGAAACCGTAAAAACATTCAAAATTTTGCCCCACATGGAAACCATTATGCATGAATTCTCTATGGGGTCATGGGATGCCATGAAGAAAGTTTGGGATCATTAGTACATGTACACGCAAGTACGATCTCTGACACGCACATTTCCGGTCGCTGTACAAGTACATGTAAACCAACCCAACATCGATCCGGTTCAATGGATGGATGCATGCTCTCTGTGTCACGAAGTATGTCGACCGAGCCAGTCAACGGACCAGATCGATGCTACCGGAGGGATTCCATTGTAGACCAACGGTTGACCTATGTCCGGTGTGTGTGATAGGTCCACTGTAAAACAAACATAGTTCCGTCAACCCTAAAACCGTAAACACTAATAACCCTAACGCCCCCACTAAACTGTAAAAACATTCAAAAAATTTCCCCACATGGAAAACATTATGCATGCATTCTCTATGGGGTCATGGGATGCCATGAAGAAAGTTTGGGATTATACACGCAAGTACGATCTCTGACACGCGCATTTCCGGCCTAGCATGTCAACACCCCGAAAGCACTAGCTCGGTTCCTCACCTGTATGAAACCAACCCAACATCGATCCGGTCCAGTGGATGGATGCATGCTCTATGTGGCACGAAGTTTGTCGGCCGAGCCAGTCAATGGACCGGATCGATGCTACCGGAGGGAATCCATTGTAGATCAACGCTCCACCAATGTCCGGTGTGTGTACATGCATTCTCTATGTGGTCATGGGATGCCATTATTAAGAAAGTTTGGGATCATTAGTACATGTACACGCAAGTACGATATCTGACACGCGCATTTTCGGTCCCTCTACATGTACATGTAAACCAACCCAACATCGATTCGGTTCAGTGGATGGATGCATGCTCTCTGTGGCACGAAGTATGTCGGCCGAGCCAGTCGACGGACCAGATCAATGCTACCGGAGGGATTCCATTATAGGCCAACGGTCGACCTATGTCCGGTGTGTGTGATAGGTCCACTGTAAGACAAACATAGTTCCGTCAACCCTAAAACCGTAAACACTAATAACCCTAACGCCCCCACTAAACCGTAAAAACATTCAAAAATTTTCCCCACATGGAAAACATTATGCATGCATTCTCTATGGGGTCATGGGATGCCATGAAGAAAGTTTGGGATTATACACGCAAGTACGATCTCTGACACGCGCATTTCCGGCCTAGCATGTCAACACCCCGAAAGCACTAGCTGGGTTCCTCACCTGTATGAAACCAACCCAGCATCGATCCGCTCCAGTGGATGGATGCATACTCTATGTGGCACGAAGTTTGTTGGCCGAGCCAGTCAACGGACCGGATCGATGCTACCGGAGGGAATCCATTGTAGACCAACGCTCCACCAATGTTCTGTGTGTGTACATGCATTCTCTATGTGGTCATGGGATGTCATTATTAAGAATGTTTGGGATCATTAGTACATGTACACGCAAGTACGATATCTGACACGTGCATTTTCGGTCCCTGTAAATGTACATGTAAACCAACCCAACATCGATCCGGTTCAGTGGATGGATGCATGCTCTCTGTGGCACGGAGTATGTCGGCCGAGCCAGTCGATGGACCAGATCGATGCTACCGGAGGGATTCCATTGTAGGCCAACGGTCGACCTATGTCCGGTGTGTGTGATAGGTCCACTGTAAGACAAACATAGTTTCATCAACCCTAAAACCCTAAACACTGATAACCCTAACCCCCCACTAAACCGTAAAACATTCAAAATTTTGCCCCACATGGAAAACATTATGCATGCATTCTCTATGGGGTCATGGGATGCCATGAAGAAAGTTTGGGATTATACACGCAAGTACTATCTCTGACACGCGCATTTCCGGCCTAGCATGTCAACACCCCGAAAGCACTAGTTGGGTTCCTCACCTGTATGAAACCAACCCAACAACGATCCGGTCCAGTGGATGGATGCATGCTCTATGTGGCACGAAGTTTGTCGGCCGAGCCAGTCAACGGACCGGATCAATGCTAGCGGAGGGAATCCATTGTAGACCAACGCTCCACCAATGTCCGGTGTGTGTACATGCATTCTCTATGTGGTCATGGGATGCCATTAAGAAAGTTTGGGATCATTAGTACATGTACACGCAAGTAAGATCTCTGACACGCGCATTTCCGGGCTTGCATGTCAACACTCAACCCTAAACCCTGATAACCCTACCCCCCAACTAAACCCTAAACCCTGAACCCTGATAACCCTAACCCCCCCACTAAACTCTAAACCCTGAACCCCTAAACCCCTAAACCCTAATAACCCTAAACCCCTAAACCCCTAACGAGTTGACAGGATTTTCTTATTTTTTATATCATTTATCTAAATCTCACATAACTCACGCGGCCCACCCCTCCCTAAATCCCACGATTACAACTCCGCATTCTAACCACCCGGGCCGTCCGCACCCGGAATACAGGAATTGGTGGCCACCACTCGCCGCCCACCGCCAACGTGATCTGAGGGGTCGGACGTCAGTGTTCTTCTCGCTGCCTCCCCTTGGCGTGAACGCACCGTTTTTCCTTTGCGCCGTCGACCGTGCTATACCGACACTTATAGTTTGCGACGCACTAACTGCCGCCATCTACTCGGCGACACCGTCTCCGAGATAAGGTATTACCTGATCATAACTCTTTATAATCGTTGTCGGCCGCTCCTTTAGTAGTTGAACCCTCATAGGTTTTGCACCCAAATAGGTTCTGTGCTTAAACCCATAAGTGGATCATATGTTAAATGACCCAGTTAATTTTGTTAAAATTAATTCGCTGCTAATTTTGTTATACATTTTCCATTTTTTTTCAGATTAATTGAACCGGATTTTATCATTGCATACGAGCTAGCAATGTCAGTTTCAGATACAAACCTTCATAATGGAGAAGAGCCCATCCCCGAAATTACCGATGCGGTAAGTAATTGACTGTTTGTGTACAATCATTTTGTACACATAATTCATGTGTGCTCAGTATAATTTCATGGCATGTAACAGGAACTCGCCGAAAAGCATGGTCATATAAAGTTAGTATGCTCACAGACAAGGTTCGGAAAAACCATGAAACTGTTGTCACCAGACCACAAAAAGTACATCATATCAGAAACCAGTCTTGGCGGTCTAACCCAGATGCATGAAGTGACTCTACGGCGCATAATGTTGGTTAGACTAGCCAAGAGCATAGATATGGACACGCAATCCATTACCATTGGTAAAACACCAATTCTTATAACAAAAGAGGACGTGTAGTGTATATTTGGCATTCCGATAGAAGGGGAGGATACAGAGCCACATCTGGAAATGCAAACCGACAGAAAATTGTTTACCGCCTATGCAAACAATGGGCAAATTTTGATTTCTGACCTTGAAACGGTGATCCGAGCTTCCAAAGCCCCAGATGGCGATTTCCTGAGATGGTTCATTCTGTACGCAATTGGTACTATTCTAGCACCAACAACACAACATTATGTGGACTCGAAATTTCTTAACCATGTTACAGATCTTGAAAACCTTTGGAAATTTAACTAGGGATGTTTCACACTTAATCACTTCTTCAAGTCCGTTCACAAGTTTAGAAATCGAGATCACGTAAATCTACAAGGAAATCTAATTCTGCTCCAGGTTAGTGCTAGATCACTACTTACTGTCCTTTAATTATTGTTCTGTTGCATATCTGTATGGTGATGAACTAATTTATTGTGTAGTATTGGTACTGGGAGCACGTGCGTAGTGGCTGATTGATGTATGCTTCTAGACCCCCTCCATTGATTGCACGATGGGATGAAATGATGGCTACTTTAATAAGCGATGCTTACGAGAAAGGAGGTCTTCATAACGGGCTGGTACCTATCTACAATTGAACTTTCTATATCCGATTTTTTATTTGGTACTGATGGTTCATTATATTTTATAAAAAAAAGGCTGTCCTGGAAATTTTTGCTCCTCAACGACCGTCCGAGAATTCAAATAATTTTCCAAGAAAAATTGATGAACATGTGCATCAACATGATTCGTATCGAGCACCATCACAAGGACAACAATTTAGTAGCCAGCAAGTATGTACTCCAAAGACTATTTGTTTTTGCAATATCACAAATAGGTGTCATGGAACCTCATTCATTTAGCTATTGTTATCAACGGGGTTGTATTTTGTTTACACAGATTGACATGGTAATTGAAGCCATGAATGCACGCATTGCTGATCATGAAAAGAAGGTAGGGAGGAAGTTAATGGAAATTGAGCACAGATTTGATGTCAAATACCAGACGCTAGGTGAAGAGTTGATCGACATGAAGACTAAAACTGGCACTAATCCTAGGTTGTCGAAGGCCGAGGACGAAATTAAAGACTTAAGGAGGGAACTCCATGTATGTCATATTGTGCATTTTGTATTTTGTATGAATATGTTCCTTCATGTTCATTATTGTTTGCATTGTTACAGGAAATAAAATACGAATTTACAAGCAACCGACAAACAGTGTCACAGAAAGGAGGCGTGCAGGTGATCAATATGGCCAAACACGTTAATATCTAAAAGTAACAAACTAATGATGAACTACCTTTATTCATTTTAGGATCAAGTCAATGTGTGCAATTCATCCCTGACAAGAACTCCAAGGGCTAGCTAATTCATGACAGGGACTTCGAGTACACCAAGTGCAAGACATCTGACGGAAAACAACGAGGAACCACAATTAACTCCGATGAAGCCTATCTTTGGTAATGATTACAAGTTCACGGATGAGGACATAGAGACAGCCGTTTACATCCGCGGAACATACGATTCTGTTGAAATAGTTAGAATCGGAGGCATTACCCTCACAGCAGAAAATCTGAAGCGAAATTTGGACGACAAATACATTTATGGTGATGTAAGCCCATTATACTCTATTCTACATCATTACTGGAACAACTGTCTTATTATTGTATGATTGAAAATTTGGCAGGTTATTATGGTATATGCTCGAATTAGCTAAATTGAGAATGATACTACCTAAATCATATCCCCTCAAGAAACCGAAAAGCTGTTACAAATAAAGGGGGTGGTTCCTGTTGGACGTGCAGCCTCATGGTTAGCTCGTGTAGCAGAAAAATTTGTAGGGCACCGAAAGGTACACGTTTTCCTCACTTTCATAGTTTATGTACACACTGTACACGACAAATTTCGGTTCTCAACCCAACCCAAATTTTACTGCAGGTGCATGTCCCACTGAATGTACACCAAAACCATTGAATGGTAATAATGTTTAATTTTGACAAAAAAGAAATTCAGACTCTGAACTCCATGAATTATCATTGCGACAAGACCAAGGAAGATTCTCTTGTAAGTGTTCTCTTGCTGCCTCTTTTGATCCGCATGGCACATGAGCTCCCAAAGTACCGTAACCCTATGTATAACTCATCGTACCCTAGGCGGACTCGATTTAGTGCTGCATCGACGAAGCTGTCAAGAATGGGTTGATATCACCAGCTAAAAACATCAATTTTGCCGAATGGACCAAAAAACGCTATGAGAACATACCACAACAGACCGATGGGTACGCATGGCCTCATAAATTATTATTTGCCTACACGAATAAGATTATTGATCTTTAGCTAAACATCGCAGGACTTCCTGTGCGGTTTGGACACTGCAGTACATGTTGTTATGGAACGGGGATGAAATGACCGATATTTTTAACCAGGTAATTGAATGCCTAATTTAAATTTGTACTTTGTTTAGCTTGAAAGCTATGCTGACGTAAGTGTCAGTTATCAAATATAGGCAAGGATAGATATTTTCAGGTGGAAAATATGTACAGCCTTACTGCATTCAAATTGCAATGCACTTCGTCTCGAATCATATAAGTTCCCCATAACGGTTAGCGCTACATCAAGAATATATCATTTATTTCATAAGTCTCATGATTAGAACTAACACAACACTCTCTCTTTTACAGAAGGAGCTGTACGATGCCCAGCAAGCAGTTCTACCTGATGGTTCAGAAGACGACGTACAATTAGTCAACAATCCTGATGGTTCCAACGAACCCGACACATCCAACTCCCAGAAGGATACCGGTGCACCCAACTCCCCCAAAAGTGGTGCACCCAACTCCCCAAAAAGGAAGAGAGCACGTGGACGCCCGAGAAAGCTAGTCGATCTCGACGAAGCAGCAAAAACAAAGAGTCTTAAAGAACTGCAACTTAAATTTGACAGCAAGACCATAGCCAAGCAAGTGTCTTTGTTACCATCACGGACACGCAGAGAGCATAAACCAGCACCAGCTTTATTGAGCCGATTCAAACACAAATAGGTAGCATCAATTTCCAACGATGAGCCACAGAAAGTCGTGTGCCATTCAGCTTTGTGTGACGTGGTTTTTACATTGTATTTCATCGTGACAGTAATTTAGTGAAGTGCGGTTGTACTGCCATGTTACTGTATTAGTTCGACATCTTTCTTTTTCATTTTCCGTGTGTATCATTTGATGTCCAACTTTAAGAATGATGATGTATTTTGAACAGGAATAAGGGCTAGCAAGGAGCACGTGTTATTTTTGAGTAGAATAATTTTTGTGATGTATTTATGCACGCATGCACGGCCGCCAGACGGATCTCCCGCGCGATCCCACGGTCTGCATGGCTCATGCATGGCATGCCATTTTCCTACGTCGACCCAAACACCGTCCCATCCGAGGTTGCAGCTCCGGACGGCCCATGTCGCGTACGATCTCGCGCGTTGTTCTCGTGTAACTAAAAATAGTCCCACCTCGCCCCCGACCAGCTCCTTTACCTACTTAAATACCTTCATCGAGGTGATTTTAGCAAGCGTTGGTCCTCATTGTAGGATGAATATGATTCTTCACCCTTACTATGGTTTTCATGCATATTCATAATCATCATGCATATTCTTCATTTAGAGATCATTAATGACTAACGTATTTTTTAAAAAAGCGGGGCCCAGTAGGGTGTGCTTGGAAATATTTGAGAAACCTCCATGCACGTTCATCTTTGCTGCATGCAAATCGGGCGGCAGCCGCTGTGCCAGCAGCTGTCAAGGCCTTGATGAATTACTATTCACATGCAGGTCCCTGACTCTTGCATGCAGGTGCCTGGTTTTTGCATGAAGGTCCTTGGGTCGCATCATTGGTTGAGGCAGTATCTCTAGAGTTTTCGAACTGACATTGCCCACCACCTCCTCCAAATCACCCAAATCACCTCCTCCAAATCACCACAATTTTCTTGTACATGGTGACCCACATGTGCCAAACATGTCTATGAAAGAAATTTTTGAAAAAAAATATTTTACAATGCCCCCCTTGAGGCATAGATCGATGTTTTCAGCAGTCAGTCTAGAGGGCATTATAAATTAAAGAAAATTCAAAAAATACAAAACCTTGGAAACCTAGCATTGTTTGTGCAAGAGATCATGTGTGCCAAAATTGAGGTGATTTAGAGGTGGTCGAAAAAATGCCCGCATTCTGGAGGGACCATTTGGTCTTAACTTAAGCCAGTTTTTGAAAAAAGGTGAATTTTTCCACCACCTCCAAATCACCACAATTT
>NC_041383.1:724210978-724233857 GCF_002162155.2 Triticum dicoccoides
CAAGAGATCATGTGTGCCAAAATTGAGGTGATTTGGAGGTGGTCGAAAAAATGCCCGCATTCCGGAGGGACAATTTGGTCTAACTTAAGCCAGTTTTTGAAAAAGGTGAATTTTTCCACCACCTCCAAATCACCCCAATTTTCTTGTACATGGTGACCCTCATGGTCCAACCATGTCTATGAAAGAAATTTTTGAAAAAATTTATTTTACAATGCCCCCTTGAGGCGTAGACCGATGTTTTCAGCAGTCAGTCTAGAGGGCATTATAAATTCAAAAAATTCAAAAAAATACAAAACCTTGGAAAACTAGCATTGTTTGTGCAAGATATCATGTGTCTCAAAATTGAGGTGATTTGGAGGTGGTCGAAAAAATGCCCGCATTCCGGAGGGACCATTCACTTAAGCCAGTTTTTTTGAAAAAAGGTGAATTTTTCCACCACCTCCAAATCACCCCAATTTTCTTGTACATGGTGACCCACATGTGCCAAACATGTCTATGAAAGAAATTTTTGAAAATTTTTATTTTACAATGCCCTATTGAGGCATAGACCGATGTTTTCAGCAGTCAGTCTAGAGGGCATTATAAATTCGAAAAAATTCAAAAAAATACAAAACCTTGGAAATCTAGCATTGTTTGTGCCATAGATCATGTGTGCCAAAATTGAGGTGATTTGGAGGTGGTTGAAAAAATGCCCGCATTCCGGAGGGACCATTTGGTCTCACTTAAGCCAGTTTTTGAACTGAAATTGCCCACCACCTCCTCCAAATCAGCCAAATCACCTCCTCCAAATCACCACAATTTTCTTGTACATGGTGACCCACATGTGCCAAACATGTCTATGAAAGAAATTTTTGAAAAAAATTATTTTACAATGCCCCCTTGAGGCATAGACCAATGTTTTCAGCAGTCAGTCTAGAGGGCATTATAAATTCAAAAAAATTCAAAAAAATACAAAACCTTGGAAACCTAGTTTTGTTTGTGGAAGGGATCATGTGTGCAACATGTCTATGAAAGAAAATTTTGAAAACAATTATTTTACAATGTCCCCTTGAGGTATACACCGTTGTTTTGAGCATTAAATCAGGGTGTGTACAACTCTAGCTTGTTCTTGCCAAAATGCAGCATCATGGACAGGCTGCAATGGAAAAAATGGTGACAAATGCAAAAAATGAAATATGACAAGAAAAAGCCCGCCTACTTGCCCGCTTTCACAATTCAATGGCCTGCATACGACTAGAAACCCAATCATTTATTGGGCCAGGATGCAGAGGCCCGCCAGATTGTGAAAACAGGTTGCAAGTAGGCCCCACAGGGCAGGGACGGAGACGGTTAGGCAATGTGCTGCCTGCTTTAGAAAGGAACTTGAGAGGGAAAGCTCAGCCCGCTATATAAACCGGTGCTAGCTCCCCTCGCTCGGCGAGGTGGGACTAAACTCCCTGCACCCCTGGGATGTGCCCGGCGCGACGCTCGCTTGGGCCTAATTCGGGTGGGACGTCCCACGCCAGCCTCACTCGCTGGGTCAGTGGATGGACCGTTAGGCCATCTCGTTGTCTGCGCCTGAGGCCTGCATGCATGGGAAGGGTGGCGACGTGGGTTTGCATGCGCGGGTGGCGGATGTGCATGCATGCGAGCGAGGCGATTAAAACCTTGTTTTCATCAACGTGGCAATTAAAACCTTGGTTTCACACTTTTTTGATCCACCCGCATCTATTCAACGTGGCAATTAAAGACTTGGTTTCACACTTTTTTTATCCACCCGCATCTATTCAACGTGGCAATTAAAGTGGCATATGGATCGGTCAATGCGGCTAGTTTGAACATAAGCGCGGTCGGTTCCCTTCCCTTCCCCTTTCCCTATTTAAACCACCAGCCCTCACCTTCTGCACACATCCATTTGCGCCGCCCTTCTCTTCTTCCGCAAACCCAGTGCACTCTCTGAGCGAGCCGCGATGATGCAGTACAATGGCCCCACCTACCGACTCCCACCGACCGTGCCGGAGAGACAGTATCCGGCCGACGACATCGTGGAGAGCACGCTTCGCGTGTGGGCGTTCTCACGCTGGAGCGGTGCAAGGGGCTTTGCCCAGTGGTTCCTCCGTGCGGGCTTCGCCCCCTACCGGCGGGCTCGTCGGTGATGTTCCGACTGGATGAAGTGGGTCCAAACTCCTGGTCTCCGCCGATAGGGCTCACCGTCACCTTCACCAACAGATTTGATGCATACTACCTCCTCGGCAAGGTGTTTTGGTGTGGATGCAAATTCATCTCATTCACAACCAACAACATCTTCACAAACTTCGACTACGTCTTCCCCACCCGCGACGGTATGCACACCCTCCCCTACTACATCGGCGAGGACGGGATGGAGAGGAGCACTGGAGAGGAGGCGCAGTGAAGATGGTGGTGAAGGCCCGGTCTCGTCAGCTTGTCTTGCCCTAGCGTGTTAGGGCAAGTTTTTTATCTTTTAAATATTTCTATTAAATCATGTCGTTGGTTCTACCGTGAACTTTATCTATCCAAACTATGTTATGATTTCTACCCGTGTATTTGATATGTCGTTGGTTATCTGTGTTTTCCTTGCTATTTCTATCTTCTTCCCTTGATATTTCTATCTTATTTGACGTCAAAACCAGCAAGTTTTGGGGTTAGCTCAGATTTCACGCGGCCCACGGGGGTGTGCTTGTGCGCTTGATGGAAAAAATTGGTGTCAATCAACTTAGCCGTTCGGGTAGCAGGGGATGTTCCGTCTGGGAAGACGGATTTTTTCGGCATGCTTAAAATGGACCCAAATTTTTTTTGAAACCCTTGTACCAACATGACAAGCATCCATGCCAACTGGAAATTGTTTTTCGACGTTGTATGGTTTTGTAGGCTATAATGATTATGAACACGTGTAGATGAAAGGCACGAAAAAACAGTTTGAACAAAGACAACATAAATGATTTTTTCCAAGTTTTATAGATGGAAAGTTCTTTAGATGCAATGCCATCTCACAAACAACTCAGAAACAACTGTATGATTGATCATAAAACACATGCATTGTTGTTCAAAGAACTGTCTCATGAATAAATTGTACCATAATTGCAAACATAGTGTGAAACAGAAAAAAAAATTGTTTGCAACAAAATAATCCTGGTTTGAAGCTTAAATTGGTTGAAAAACAATTGAGCCTACTCCATATGGTCTTTTGCACTGCCAAAATCCAGTGACCTCTTGCGTTGCGACGTTGGAGATTGCGCCGGGCTTGGTGATGACCCATGTGCTTCAATATTTTTCTCTTTAACATCAATGTAACCATACAACTGAAGTTGTTCTTGTTCTTTCTCCGCCATCTCTCTAGCAAGACCCTCCATTTCTTGGATTCTCACTTCCTGTAGAAAACCATAGGAATTGTATTAGGAAGAACTCAAAAAAGACGTAGCCATAAACTAGATGCATGTAACATGTAAAATTTAAACCTCTGGATCAATGTCATCCTCGGGATAACAACCCGTAGTTCTATTATACACAATGTACAGGTGACATGTCTTGCTGCCATTTAGATAGAAAGCATTTTTTCTACATCATCTAGTCCTGCAAACAAGAACATTCCTTCTGGCAGCTTCCACGCAGACCCGGGTAAGAAGTAGTACAGTTCTGCTCCCAGTTGGCAACCAAAAGAATCTCTCATTTCACTCATAATGAGATCGTAGGTCACTTTGGCGGGTTCAATAATTCTGAATTCTGCCGGCAGTTCATCAAAGTATGCTCTCGGGACATGTGACATCTCATCATCCCTCCTAACAAAAAATTCCATGACCAGCACCTAGTATCTCACATCAGAGTTAATACATTCAATGAGTAAAGTGGCAAACATAATTTTTTATGTGCATAGCAACATTGCGGCGTTGTTACCTACTTTTGTGGAATGTATCCTTCATGTGGAGTGACTGGGGATTGTTCCATCTCAAACCTTCTCACCTTGTTATGTGGAATGTATCCTTCAGGTGGTGTGACTGGGGACTCTGCCATCACATGTTTCTTATCATGCGTATGAAACGTCGACAGTGGGTTTAGACACAAGTTTTAAAAGGTCATACCATATCTTGGGTATGGCATCGTTGCGAGGTACTTACAAGGGGAGAATTGAAGATATGTTATTGGGGTGGAGTGATGTGGCATTGAACGGGTGACTCTATTGCAATGTCTCGAGTGAATGGCGACTGTGCCGTCTCATGATGCTTAGCCTACATACAGTCGCCGACATAAGGTTGCCACAAATTGAAGATGTTTGTATCATAGAATACGTGCAGAATCGGTGCGAGATACTTACAGGGGGAGAATAGTTGAAGACATGTTGTCGGGGTGGCCTTGAGATCGCACGGCCTTCTAACATATGTCCTTCCAAGCGGACCTTCTCCAGCATGGCCTTATAATCCATGTCCGACCGCTCCTATAGCAGCTTACTGTCCATATCCGCACATGCCTGCAACACATAGGCATCCATCCTGACTCTCTCTGTCTGTATAATACTGTCCACAAGCTTCCGGTCCTTCTGCAATGTTTGATGCATTTCCTTGTAGCCAAGGAAAAACTTTTTTTTCCATGTCCTTACAGTCCCGCTTATACTTTTCTTCAATCTCAAGACGCATCTTTGCCATCTTACGGGAAAACTCCTCACGCTCCTCCTTTATCATCCTGTCCACGTATGAACGTTCTTTTTTGAGTTTCTTATCTACCTCAAGTCGATCTCCCGGCGCGCTTCATGCAAAGACTTGTCGTACTCCGCACGGTTGTTATGCGCCTCTGAGACCATGGTCCCTACAGCAACACATATACCCATAGTATGAAAACTGTATCCACAACCTCATCCAACAAATTCCTAACAATACCTCCGAGAAAATATATTCATAACCAGTTAGTACAATCAACTACTACAAACTATCAATCAAAAAGCTCTTGCATGACATCCTGTACTCCAATTACACCAGAACTACTCAACTATGGCAAAAGCTAGATTTTCTAATCTCTTCGGAAATGACTTCTTGGTCAAATCAATGGAAAAAATAATCAGCACTGCAATCGAAGATGGGCGGGACTGCAATCGAAGGTCGGAGGAGCCGTGGAGGAGACCTTTTTAATCCGGCGTCGGCGTGGTCACTTGAGAAGCGATGGCGCGATCTCGGCGATGGCTATGTGAGGAGAAACAAGGTAGATGGGGGTGGTTAGGATAGGGTAGATATGCGGTAGAATGGGAAGGTATATATCCGTCATTGTAGGGTTAATTAGTTATTTTGAAGTAATGCGCTTCCATGCAAGTGTTTTTTGCGTGGTCGCTTGAGAAGCGATGGCGCGATCCTGGCGATGGCTATGTGAGGAGAAACAAGGTAGATGGGGGTGGTTAGGATAGGGTAGATATGCGGTAGAATGGGAAGGTATATATCCGTGATTGTAGGGTTAATTAGTTATTTTGAAGTAATGCGCTTCCATGCAAGTGTTTTTTAATGAGCGCGATCTTTTTGGGGGCTTCCAAAACATGTGCACTGACTGCGGGTCCAACCACATATCACATAAGCCCGAGCCATCGCCGTGCCCATGCCAACCCGCGGCCCACCATTGCCTCCCTTTCCCTTGCCCCACCAAATTGTTATTCTTCTCCGGCGACGAAGCCTGCCATCGCCGGCGGACGGTGAGAGACGAGAGATGTCCATGTCCAGTTCGGCCTCTCCGTCATCATGTCCGCGGTATGGTTCACTGCCGATGACTAGATGCCCCGACTGCCCACGCACCGCGCCACTGAAGCGTTTGACAACCATATCGGAGAAGAATAGAAACCATGGGCGAGAATTAGTGAAATGTGAGAGCAAACCAGAAGCGGGGAAGGTTAAATCTATGTTCTGTTGTGTCTTTTTGCTATGAGTTCTGACCCCAGATTTATTTTTATTTCCTCGGAATTGGGATTTAGGGTTTCCCTTCCCTTTTTCAGAAGCTAAAAACATGCAAGCATTTTGAGTGGCTGGATGAATACGTTGAGAGGCTTCAAATGGATGGCTTAATTGATTTGAGGCACGGGGGCAACCCTAGAGCTAGATCTGCCATCAGCGGTGGATAATAAGGGCTATGCCAATGTTCCTCTGATGGTGGCGGATGCGTAACTCAAGGTGGAATTGAAGAAGATCAACAAGAACTTAAGGCAGTTGATCGATCTGAAGAAGCACGCAAATGTGATGGCCGCGGGATTTTATTTTTCAATAATTGTTGTGGGATTTGTTTACTTGTTGATCATCAGTCGTTAGAAGTTGTTAACAAATTTTTTCAGTCAGCTTCTGTATAAGAAATGTCATGTGTGCTTAATGCCTTGTATGACCAGACCAAGGAAAAGTTCATTTGAAATCTATTGGAAAGGACAAATAAAATTGAAAACTGATTTCTTGTTTCCAAAATAAAATTTAGCAAAGAGGAAATAGCTTATTGTTATGTTAGCAAATTTGTAACTTATTGTTCTCTAAAAAAGGAAGAGCAATAAATTCCTTCCAAGAATTTCCAGAAATAATGGTCAACCCATTTTCGTTGGTAATTACGAGATATGTTTGGCGCAATTAGTGGCTAACTGTTTTTTGAGGAATAGTGGCTACTTGGTTTGATACATGACAAACGTTACATTCAGATTAGTTGCATTATTTCGTTCAATTTTTACCCAAAAAATTTATACAAAGTGTTAATTGGACAATGTGAACAATGTGGCACGAAGGTTATCGGCTGAGCCAGTGGATGGATCGGATCGATGGTACCGGATGGAATCCATTGTAAACCAACCCTAAACGCTAAACCCAAAAAAAGAAAATACCCTGATAACCCTAACCCCCCCACCCACCCACACACACGAAACCGTAAAGACATTCAAAATTTTGCCCCACATGGAAAGCATTATGCATGAATTCTCTATGGGGTCATGGGATGCCATGAAGAAAGTTTGGGATCATTAGTACATGTACACGCAAGTACGATCTCTGACACACACATTTCCGGTCCCTGTACATGTACATGTAAACCAACCCAACATCGATCCGGTTCAGTGGATGGATGCATGCTCTCTATGGCACGAAGTATGTCGGCCGAGCCAGTCGATGGACCAGATCGATGCTACCGGAGGGATTCCATTGTAGACCAACGGTCGACCTATGTCCGGTGTGTGTGATAGGTCCACTGTAAGACAAACATAGTTCCGTCAACCCTAAAACCCTAAACACTGATAACCCTAACCCCTGCCACTAAATCATAAAAACATTCAAAATTTTGCCCCACATGGAAAACATTATGCATGCATTCTCTATGGGGTCATGGGATGCCATGAAGAAAGTTTTGGATTATACACGCAAGTACGATCTCTGACACGCGCATTTCCGGCTTAGCATGTCAACACCCCGAAAGCACTAGCTGGGTTCCTCACCTGTATGAAACCAACCCAACATCGATCCGGTCCAGTGGATGGATGCATGCTCTATGTGGCACGAAGTTTGTCGGCCGAGCCAGTCAATGGACCGGATCGATGCTACCGGAGGGAATCCATTGTAGACCAACGCTCCACCAATGTCCGGTGTGTGTACATGCATTCTCTATGTGGTCATGGGATGCCATTAAGAAAGTTTGGGATCATTAGTACATGTACACGCAAGTAAGATCTCCGACACGCGCATTTCCGGGCTTGCATGTCAACACTCAACCCTAAACCCTGATAAGCCTAACCCCCCCACTAAACCCTAAACCCTGAACCCTGATAACCCTAACCCCCCCACTAAACCCTAAACTCCTAAACCCTAATTATCCTAAACCCCGTAACCCCTAACGAGTTGACAAGATTTTCTTATTTTTTTATATCATTTATCCAAATCTCACATAACTCATGCGGCCCACCCCTCCCTAAATCCCGCGATTACAGCTCCACATTCTAACCACCCGGGCCGTTCGCACCTCCCACGACCGCCGCAAGATCAGATCTGAGACGCCGGTCGCCCACGGAATACAGGAGTCGGCGGCCACCACTCGCCGCCCACCGCCAACGTGATCTGAGGGGTCGGGCGTCAGTGTTCTTCTCGCCGCCTCCCCCTGGCGTGAACACGCCGTTTTTCCTTTGCACCGTCGATCGCTCTATACCGGCACCTATAGTTTGCGATGCACTAACTGCCGCCATCTACTCGGCGGCACCGTCTCCGAGATAAGGTATTACCTGATCGTAACTCTTTATAATCATTGTCGGCCGCTCCTTTAGTAGTTGAACCCTCATAGGTTTTGCACCCAAATAGGTTCTGTGCTTAAACCCATAAGTGGATCATATGTTAAATGACCTAGTTAATTTTGTTTTGATTAATTCACTGCTAATTTTGTTATACATTTTCCAATTTTGTTCAGATTAATTGAGCCGGATTTTATCATTGCATATGAGCCAGCAATGTCAGTTTCAGATACAAACCTTCATAATGGAGAAAAGCCCATCTCCGAAATTACCTATGCGGTAAGTAATTGACTGTTTGTGTACAATCATTTCATACACATAATTCATGTGTACTCAGTATAATTTAATGGCATGTAACAGGAACTCGCCGAAAAGCATGGTCATATGAAGTTAGTATGCTCACAGACAAGGTTCGGAAAAACCATGAAACTGTTGTCACCAGACCACAAAAAGTACATCATATCAGAAACCGGTCTTGGCGGTCTAACCCAGATGCATGAAGTGACTCTATGGCGCATAATGTTGGTTAGACTAGCCAAGAGCATAGATATGGACATGCAATCCATTACCATTGGTAAAACGCCAATTCCAATAACAAAAGAGGACATGCAGTGTATATTTGGCATTCCGATAGAAGGGGAGGATACAGAGCCACATCTGGAAATGCAAATCGGCACAGAATTGTTTACCGCCTATGCAAACAATGGGCAAATTTTGATTTCTGACCTTGAAACGGCGATCCGAGCTTCCAAAGCCCTAGACGGCGATTTCCTGAGACGGTTCATTCTATACGCAATTGGTACTGTTCTAGCACCAACATCACAACATTATGTGGACTCGAAATTTCTCAACCTTGTTACAGATCTTGAAAACCTTCGGAAATTTAACTAGGGATGTTTCACACTTAATCACTTCTTCAAGTCTGTTCACAAGTTTAGAAATCGAGATCACGTAAATCTACAAGGAAATCTAATTCTGCTCCAGGTTAGTGCTAGATCACTACTTAATGTCCTTTAATTATTGTTCTGTTGCATATCTGTATGGTGATAAACTAATTTATTGTGTAGTATTGGTACTGGGAGCACGTGCGTAGTGGCCGATTGATGTATACTTCTAGACCCCCTCCATTGATTGCACGATGGGATGAAATGATGGCTACTTTAATAAGCGATGCTTACGAGAAAGGAGGTCTTCATAACGGGCTGGTACCTATCTACAATTGAACTTTCTATATCCGATTTTTTATTGGTACTAATGGTTCATTATATTTTATAAAAAAAGGCTGTCCTGGAAATTTGTGCTCCTCAACGACCGTCCAAGAATTCAAATAATATTCCAAGAAAAATTGATGAACATGTGCATCAACATGATTCGTATCAAGCACCATCACAAGGACAAGAATTTAGTAGCCAGCAAGTATGTACTGCAAAGACTATTTGTTTTTGCAATATCACAAATAGGTGTCATGGAACCTCATTCATTTAGCTATTGTTATCAACGGGGTTGTATTTTGTTTACACAGATTGACATGGTAATTGAAGCCATGAATGCACGCATTACTGATCATGAAAAGAAGGTAGGGAGGAAGTTAATGGAAACTGAGCACAGATTTGATGTCAAATACCAGACGCTAGGTGAAGATTTGATCGACATGAAGACAAAAACTGGTACTAATACTAGGTTGTCGAAGGCCGAGGACGAAATTAAAGACTTAAGGAGGGAACTCCATGTATGTCATATTGTGCATTTTGTATTTTGTATGAATATGTTCCTTCATGTTCATTATTGTTTTCATTGATACAGGAAATAAAATATGAATTTACAAGCAACTGACAAACAATGTCACAGAAAGGAGGCATGCAGGTGATCAATATGGCCGAACACGTTAATATCTAAAAGTAACAAACTAATGATGAACTACCTTTGTTCATTGTAGGATCAAGTCAATGTGTGCAATTCATCCCTGACAAGAACTCCCAGGGCTAGCCAATTCATGGCAGGGACTTCGAGTACACCAAGTGCAAGCCATGTGACGGAAAACAACGAGGAACCACAATTAACTCCGATGAAGCCTGTCTTTGGTAATGATTACAAGTTCACGGTTGAGGACACAGAGACAGCCGTTTACATCCGCGGAACATACGACCCTGTTGAAATAGTTAGAATCAGAGACATTACCCTCACAGCAGAAAATCTGAAGCAAAATTTGGATGACAAATACATTTATGGTGATGTAAGCCCATTATACTCTATTCTACATCATTACCGCAACAACTATCTTATTATTGTATGATTGAAAATTTGGCAGGTTATTATGGCATATGCTCGCATTAGCCAAATTGAAAATGATACTCCCTCAATCATATCCCCTCAAGAAACTGAAAAGCTGTTACAAATGAAGGGGTGGTTCCTGTTGGACGTGCAGCCTCATGGTTAGCTCATGTAGCAGAAAAAATTGTAGGGCACCGAAAGGTACACATTTTCCTCACTTTCATAGTTTATGTACACACTGTACACGACAAATTTCGGTTCTCAACCCAACCCAAATTTTACTGCAGGTGCATGTCCCACTGAATGTACACCAAAACCATTGGATGGTAATAATGTTTAATTTTGACAAAAAAGAAATTCAGACTCTGAACTCCATGAATTATCATTGCGACAAGACCAAGGAAGATTCTCTTGTAAGTGTTCTCTTGCTGCCTCTTTTGATCCGCATGGCACATGAGCTCCCAAAGTATCGTAACCCTATGTATAACTTGTCGTACCCTAGGTGGACTCGATTCAGTGCTGCATCGACGAAGCTGTCAAGAATGGGTTGATGTCACTAGCTAAGAACATCAATTTTGCCGAATGGACCAAAAAACGCTACGAGAACATACCACAACAGACCGATGGGTACGCATGGCCTCATAAATTATTATTTGCCTAAACGAATAAGATTGCTGATCTTTAACTAAACATCGCAGGACTTCCTGTGCGGTTTGGACACTGTAGTACATGTTGTCATGGAACAGGGATGAAATGACCGACATTTTTAACCAGGTAATTGAATGCCTAATTTAAATTTGTACTTTGTTTAGCTTGAAAGCTTTGCTGACGTAAGTGTCGGTTATCAAATATTGGCAAGGATAGATAT
The DNA here is from genome assembly GCF_002162155.2 of Triticum dicoccoides. Taxonomy (NCBI): domain Eukaryota; kingdom Viridiplantae; phylum Streptophyta; class Magnoliopsida; order Poales; family Poaceae; genus Triticum; species Triticum dicoccoides. The sequence continues at coordinate 724,222,327 of NC_041383.1, forward strand.
TTTCAGGTGGAAAATATGTACAGCCTTACTGCATTCAAATTGCAATGTGCTTCGTCTCGAATCATATAAGTTCCCCATAACGGTTAGCGCTACATCAAGAATATATCATTTATTTCATAAGTCTCATGATTAGAACTAACGCAGCACTCTCTCTTTTACAGAAGGAGGTGTACGATGCCCAGCAAGCAGTTCTGCTTGATGGTTCAGAAGATGACGTACAATTAGTCAAAAATCCTGATGGTTCCAACGAACCCGACACATCCAACTCCCAGAAGGATACCGGTGCACCCAACTCCCCCAAAAGTGGTGCACCCAACTCCCCAAAAAGGAATAGAGCACGTGGACGCCCGAGAAAGCTAGTCGATCCCGACGAAGCAACAAAAACAAAGAGTCTTAAAGAACTTAAATTTGACAGCAAGACCATAGCCAAGCAAGTGTCTTCGTTACCATGACGGTCACGCAGAGAGCATAAACCAGCACCCAATTTATTGAGCCCATTCAAACACAATTTAGCATCATTCTGATACACGTTTAGTTCTTATCAGAAAGTGGAAATAGGTACTTTTGGCAATCATGAGCATCCTCTACTTGATAGCTGTGACATCGACCCGGACAAAGAAGGCATGGCTGCTGGACTACGCCTTACCAGAACGGGCTCCATCACCAGCTGTGCCTATGCAGTGGACACGGATGGTCGCACTGCCTTGATCAGGGTAGGGTGGAAGAAGTTCCTTCGTGCCAAGAATCTTCGGGTAGGACAGGCCATCCTACTCACTGTTGCGAACACCCGTCGCCATGACTTGAGGATGATTATCACCATCCACCTCATTTAGAACTGGGGTGGGCCATGTATCAATGTGAAATGAACTTGTTATGTTAGCTCTTGTTTGCGAGTACTTGTCGTGTATTACCGTACCTATATCTACTCATATCTAGGTACTATTGCTTGTGATGGATTGCAACTATTATTAAGTGGTAACTAATGCTCTAGTAGCTATGATTATTCTACTGTGTGATGTTTTATAGGCTGTAGTGTGACCTGGTAACTGTTATACATGGTAACTATTATATATGATTGCTGAAGCTTCCGAAGAAATTTACATACATTTTCTGAAATTCGAGAACATTTTTTTAATTTGTGATTTTTTAAGATTTGAACTTTTTAAAAAAAAATGGGTGAACACTTTTGAATTATATTTTTTCATCAACTTCAAAAAATATTTGTATTATTGAGAAATTACGATTTTTTTTAAAATTCACGCTTTCTTAAGAAAAACATAAACATATTTTGAATTCAGGAACAATTTTTTAAACGATGAACTGTTCTTGAAATCAGGAAATTTTTCCAAATTCAGAAATATATTTTTGAAATTGTGAACATTTTTAAAATTTCCTAATATCTTTTACGAATTCATGAACGTTTTTAAAAAATTCATACATTTTTCAAAATATTTTGAACATTTACTAAAAATTCATGAACATGTTTTTAACATATGAACACTTTCTGAAATCACGAACATTTTTTGAATCTGTGAGATTTATCATGTCCTAAACATTTTTTCAAGCCATGAACAACTTTGGAATGCGAACATTTTTTCACAATTTGCAACTTTGTAGAAATCCTGAATTACTTTCAAAAGGAAAAATAGAAAACAGAAAAAATAAAAAGGAAAAACGAAAGGGGCTTCCCGCCCCTCACATGGGCTGGCCTTAAGGGCGCACGAGGGAGGGCGGGTGCACGCTTCCTTGGTTTTGGGTGTGTTGGTCGTCATATAGGATCGTATGCCCGGCCGTATACGTATTTGTTTGCATACGGCGGCGTTTCGTGCACGCGTGAAGCCTCCCGCGCGTGGGGCATCACGTGTCACGGGTAGTTGCCAAAACTGTCCCATCATATAAATGTGGACGTCAACCACCTCCGGCCGCATCGCCCACCATTTCCCCCTGCCGCATCTTCTCCCTCTCTCCACTCCCCACTCCCCACTCCCTCTCCTCTCCAACCTCCTCGTCTCCCTCACCGCATCCTCTCCATCGCCATGGCGGACGCAGGAGGCGAGCGCCCCGATTGGGGCGCAGATCTGGTGGAGCAGGCGCGGCAGGTCGCTGCGGGCAGCTTTGTGAGGGGGCGTGCCGGTGTCCAGCGCAGTGCTCCCTCTGCTGGAGATCTGGAGAAGGCGGGGCCGGGCTGCAGCGGCGTGGTCCAGCCAGATGCGCCCGCTCTGGCGATATCCGGCGAGGCGCAGAAGGTGGAGACGGGCTCTGGCGAGGCGCAGAAGGTGGGGGCGGGCTCTGGCGAGGCGCACGAGGTGGAGAAGGTGGAGAAGGTGGAGGCCGGCTCCGGCGAGGAGGAGGCGGAGCAGAAGGTATCTGCTTATCACTTTTAGTTGGTAGTTTTTAGATTGGAGTGTTTGTGGCCAGAACTTTGTTTGGTTAGATTTGTTGGAGGTAGGGTTTTCTCTGCATTATGGTTTTTCTGTATTTGATTCGTGCAAGAATGGTGGACCACATATGATTATTAGATTAGGTTAGAAGTAGCCGGATTGAGGGATGGGATTTTTTCAGATGCTTATTGGATTAGTAGTGGAATTTTTGCAATTCTTTAGGTGTTTGTCTTGAGGATTAGACGATGGATTAGTCAAATATATACTTCTCTATTGGTTTGGGTTGGTGCCTGCTTTAGTTCTTTGGCTTGATGATTAATTAAATGGATGATCAGTTCTAGGGATTATGCCTGTCATAGTTGCAATTCTTAGATGCTTGCTTGATGCATGTTGTCATAGTTGCAGTTATTTGATGCTTGATTGATGCCTGTCAGGCAGAGGCTATGAGATGGGTTGTGCATGGCCTTGTGTTTTGGAAATTGTCTACCTGAGGTGATTAGATGGTGCATTAGTTTGGTTGTAAATATAGTGAAGGATGTGCTCATGTACTGGGTGTTGTCATGTTAATCAAAAAGAGCTTCTCAAGGGCTGGATTTTTTTGTGCTGGATTGGGGCTTCTGAAGGAGAGGGGAAGCATGGTCGAGGTGAAGGGGCAGTCTATGCTTATTTAGTTTGGGTTAGTTGTGGAATTTTGTTGTTGCTTCAGAGATATTGATAGCATTGAACATCCTCTGCAATGCCGCTGCTTCAGAGATAAAAGCATCTTGGGGTTTTTTCAGATGCTTATTAGATTAGTAGTTGAATTTTTGCTTGTTAGATTTTAATTAGTATGAGGTTGAATACCTTATTTAAGGGGGAATTTAAGGTCAGATAGATGTCATATGATTATTAGATTTGTAGTTCAATGCTGCTGACATTTATGATTATTTGATTTGATCTGTGATTCAATGATACTGGATGGAAACATATTTGATTTGGAATGCATTAATTTTGATGTGCCGATGAATTGATTTAGATGATACAAGATTCATCTATAGTATACTTTGTTGTTGTTTAGGTAAGTAATGAAATTTTAGATGTTTGTTGGAGATGTATGCATTTATAGTTGAAGTTGTACCTAATTAACTACTGCATTATGTTAATATGTGTAGGAGCTTTGCTGCATTATCCCAAAAATAGTAATCTGTGCATATTGAAATTTGTAGTTGGCTTCTGTAATTAGTATATACTATATGTAAAGTGTGAAGTAAACATTCCAAGGCAGGATCCTAGCAACAAAATATACTATATGTTTCCATTAAGTTGTGTGTGTGTGGGGGGGGGGGGAGGATTCCCTCAAAAGAAAAGTGTTGGGTAAATTCAGGGAATGTGAAGAATCCAGCTTGCATTTTCATTAGCATTTATGAAGGAAATCATTTGTCTTTTGATTGATTGCTTAGATTCTTTATTTATAAGGAAATCATTTGGTCACTTGCAACATACCAATGTGCTTCACATTCAAAATTTTGTTTGTAATGACATTCTGTTAACTGCAATTCAATTCATTGTAATTGATGTGCTTGTTTGACAATATAGCAGGAGGAGGAGGATCTTGTGGGCAACAAGAGGAAGTGGGACAAGACTGGGTTCTACCCATATGACTCTGATGAAGATGAGCCGTACAAGGTAAGGCGTAGTTGAAATGTTATTTGTGCATTGAGTTAGTATTACGTGTTTATAGTTTTTTGAATGCATAATGTATTAATGTCAGTCATTAATGTGTGCAGTATGAATCTGGAGATGATGTGGACGAGGGGAACGTCGAGTCCTTTGAAGAGAAGGAGGTGCAGAAGATCAGGGCCCAAGGATCTGCCATGTACTACAATTGGAGGAAGGACAAGTACAGGTGCCCCTCCTGCAGCAAGCCCAAGCCCAGGTCTGGGTTGCAGGAGCATTTGATGGAGCATTGTCGGGCTACATCCATCAGCAGTCATGACTAAAAGATCGGGGCTCAACATTCTGCCCTCCACAAGGTCCTGAAAAACCCTAACTTCTAGTCGTACATCATGCTGATCATCAGAAGCTGGAAGCCGTACTCATCATCACTATATTTGATGATGTTTTACTTTTGGAAAGCTGCATCTGGGTCTGAACTGGTTGGAAACTACCTCTATTAATGTAATGTAATGTAATGTATTGTGTGTGTGAACTGGATCTGTGGTGAACTTCCTGGTACATGTGGTGGTAACTTAGAATGCTATCAATATGTGTGGCCTTAACTTTATTGGTGGTGAATGCTTCCTTCATGTTTAGTTGTTGTTTTGATGGTGCAATTATCACAAATGGCGCTTCAGTGTTGCTTTAGACATGCTAACTGTTCCATATGGTAGTGGCGCTTCAGTGTTGCGCCAGGTTGTAGTATGAAATGCTAACTGTTCTATATGGTAGTGGCTGGTCTCTAATTGGACCGACAAGTCGAACTAGTATCAATGGTAGAGGCACTTAGTTGTGCGCCACATCCAACAGTTCACATAATTAATTATCCAAAGATTAAGGTATCAAACCCTTGGTCATACAAAGCAACATTTTGTTCCTAAAAATTACGATACTTCCACATTCAAACTAACTAATACTACAAATTCGAAGGAACTACTTAATACATTAACACCATATAGGGAAGTAGCCCTGGTCCAACGGCTTGAGAAAGGACGAATAAAAGCTGAAAGAAGAAGGATCAGCCAGTAGCAGCACCATCAGCCTCCCAGCCTCACAACTTCATCCAGCCTGGTGAACTCTAGGTTTTTTCCTGCAAAACACACATGGGATGTTGGAGGCAAGAAAATAAATTTGCCAGGCATCTAATCGCACGGAATGCTAGTACAAATGATGGAGAACAAAACATCCAACATGAGCAAATTCATAGGAGTTCTAGATCCATGGATACCATCAAGAAAAAATGCTCAGTTTTAATTCTGACACAAGACTTGGTGAAAACATGCATATTCATATCAGCAACATTGATATGGCATCTTTGCAAGCTTGGGTCAGTGACTTGTCTTGTGTTTCATGGCATGACAATAATTTTAACAATAAATAGACATGAAATTGACCCAAACTCATGTACAAAGTTAGGCCATATGATGCATTGATTAATTCACAAATAAATGACAAAATGCCAACTATGTATGAATTTGCAGTACTGAAATATTTCAGTGTGTACCGGTGTGTACTGAAACTGCAGTACTGAAATAATTCAGTGTGCATCGGTGTGTACAGAAATTGTAGTAACAAAATATTTCAGTGTCTACCACTACAACATTGTACCGAAATATTTCAGTGCCTACCGGTGTGTACCAAAATATTTCAGTGTCCACCACTACAACATTACAAATTTTGCCTAGGGCAGTACCGAAATATTTGAGTGCCTACTGGTGTGTACCAGAATATTCCAGTGTCCACCACTACAACATTACAAATTTTGCCTAGGGCAGTACCGAAATATTTCAGTGCCTACCGGTGTGTACCGAAATATTTCAGTGTCTACCACTAGAACATTACTAATTAGTCCTAGGGTTCATATGATGCCTAGGGTTCACATACATCATAATCCATCCTCCAAATCCATGTACTCAAGTATTCATGCAATTCATTGAGATTAAAATGCCATATAGCATTCCCTCTCTGAGCTATTATGATCAGTATCACCACGATGTAAGCACGAGCAGTAGGAAGATGAGGAGTGGGGAAGCTTACTCTAAACATAGTTACCGCCGCTGTTCAGACGAGGAGAGCGGCGAGGGAAGCGTGGAGAACGGCGGGGAAGCGAGGTCGCGACCACTGTCCTCCTCATCTTGCTCTTCGGAGTCTCTGGTGACTCGGTTGGAGGCTGCACAATCTGCAACGGCACCTCGTGCACGGTGGGTTCCTGATCCAGTGGATGCTCTACCATGGATCTGACCGCCCACCACCTCCTCCTGGTCCACTTACTGGACGAATTGGCCTGCTCCATCGCCCAGAGGAAGATCTCGATCTTGTGAATCGGTTGTGCGGGCAGGGGGCAAAGCTTTGCCCTCTCCTTCTTCGTCAAATTCTTGAAAGTGGCCATTGCCGTCCAGCTCATCTGCCTTGTGTTGTCAAACCAAGAACGGATCTCCCTCAACCTGGCCAACTTGACCTGGTCGCCGCCGGTGATCTGCATGAAGTCGCTATTCTCGCCATCGGCCATCAGCTCGATCTGCCGATTCTTGCTTCGATGCAAGAGGGGATGGGGTTGGGGGGTGGGGGGGGGTTCCTGAGTGGAGCGAAGTTGCAGCGGAGAGAAGGAGGAGATGACTGCGATGGACTTGGAGGAGAGGGAGGAGATGGCCGCCGATGAGTAAATGTGGAAGTTGTAGAACCATGGCGGTGGTTTTGCATTCGACGAGAGGGGCGGCGCATGCAAATTTTCCTAGGACTAAACTGCCCCTATATTAAAATGCGTCCCTGTCATTCCCAATATGCGATACTATCCTAAAGAGACTCGAAGGTCCCACCAAGGATAAAACCGCATATTGAAACGCTTTTGCAAGGTGGATATCATTACATCAACATTACATAAATAGATGGGGATACATACAAAAGGCATACAACATCACAATACATAAGAGCAACATCCGGCTACAGATGAACCACAAACAGAAACTCAAACGACATCCACCCTGCTAGCCCAGGCTGCCGACCTGGAACCTATCCCCTGATCAAAGAAGCAGAAGAAGAACTCAACACAAGCAAGCATCGCTCTCGTGTCAGGATCATCGCATAACCTGTACCTGCAACTGTTGCTGTAGTAATCTGTGAGCCACGAGGACTCAGCAATCCCATTACCATGGGTATCAAGACTAGCAAAGCTTAAAGGGAATGGAAGGGGTAAAGTGGTGAGGTAGCAGCAGCGACTAAGCATATATGGTGGCTAACATACGTAAATAAGAGTGAGAAGAGAACAAGCAGAATGGTCATGAAGCTAGCAATGATCAAGAAGTGATCCTGAACTCCTACTTACGTCAAACATAACCCAAAATTGTGTTCACTTCCCGGACTCTGCCGAAAAGAGACCATCACGGCTACACACGCGGTTGATGCGTTTTATTTCGGATCTGGTGTCAAGTTATCTACAACCGGACATTAACAAATTCCCATCTGCCCATAACCGTGGGCACGGCTTTCGAAAGTTTACACCCTGCAGGGTTGTCCCAACTTAGCCCATGATAAGCTCTCGCGATCAACGAAGGATATACCTTCTCCCAGGAAGACCCGATCAGACTCAGAATCCCGGTTTACAAGACATTTCGACAATGGTAAAACAAGACCAGCAAGACCGCCCGATGCGCCGATAATCCCGATAGGAGCTGCACATATCTCGTTCTCAGGGCAACACCGGATGAACACTACGTACAACTAAAACCAGACCTCGAGTTTCCCCGAGGTGGCGCTGCAAGTGGCTCTGGTTCGGACCAGCACTTAGAGAAGCACTGGCCCCCCGAGGGGGGGGGGCTATAATAAAGATGACCCTTGGGTTAATTACTCCCAAGGGAAAAGTAGGTGGTGGTGAGGCAAATGGTAAAACCAAGGTTGGGCCTTGCTGGAGGAGTTTTATTCAAAGCGAACTGTCAAGGGGGTCCCATAAATCACCCAACCGCATTAGGAACGCAAAATCCGGGAACATAACACCGGTATGACGGAAACTAGGGCGGCAAGAGTGGAACAAAACACCAGGCATAAGGCCGAGCCTTCCACCCTTTACCTAATATATAGATGCATTAATTAAATAAGAGATATTGTGATATCCCAACATAATCCTGTTCACCATGGAGCAATCTTCAACTTCACCTGCAACTAGAAACGCTATAAGAGGGCTGAGCAAAGCGGTAACATAGCCAAGCAATGGTTGGCTAGGAAGGGTGTCAAAGGTTAGAGGTTCATGGCAATTTGGGAGGCTTGATGAGCAAAAGATAGGTAACGCAGCATAGCGATAGAACGAAGCAACTAGCATAGCAATGGTAGTAGTGAGATCCAGGGTAGCGGTCATCTTGCCTGAAATCCCGCTAGGAAGAAGAACGAGTCCAAGAAGAAGATGAAGCCACGAAGATGAACCAAGCGTAGACGAATGAATCCTCACGATCGCAACGAAACGGGAACTATCGAGAGAAGCACACAACATAGTAAACACACCACACATAGACAAGACATGATGCACAACAAGCATGATGCAAGACAAGACTACATGAAGCTACTCATGGCAAGAGATGATGCAAACAAGAGCAATACATCAAGGCAAGTTTAAATGAGGCGGGAAACAACATATAACAATTCCGGTAAGTCCTCATATGAAAATTTTGAAATTGGTCCAGATCTGAATAAACCTTATGTTCAAGTTGTTAAACAACAAGTTAAAATGCACCAATATGATCTACACGAGATTCTAGTCAAGTTACATATAAAGTTCATTTAATTCAGAGCTACGGCCTAGAAGATGTGAGCAAAACAAGTTAAACATGGCATTGGTGCAAAATGCATACAAACATCAAGCAAACACCTCAAAACAAGGATTCAACATGATAATATGAAACTAGATGCAAAATCAAGCAAGTTTCATATAGAGGACACACAAAACGGAGCAACGGTTCAACACATACACACTATACAAGTTATAGCAACAATCTGTCCAAAACAGCAACTAGGCATATTGCAAGCATCAAAACAATATGCTACAGCATCACAACATAAAAACAAAAGGCATGGACATGATGTACAGGTAAAGCATAACAAAACATGAACACTGAGCTATCTCCAGAAATCACTACAACATGCTCAAACACACATGGCAAGATTGCAAATAGTAACAGTTTCAGACTTTGCAGAAATAACACCAGGTTGCAATGTTTAGAGCTATCAAACAACATGTTACAGGAACTTATCATTGAAACTTAAGGCATGGCATGATACTACTAAATGCATAGAACAAAAGTCCTTTACTGACCATGAGCCAAAAAGGACCAGAAAATATGATGGCACCCATGTAAACATGGCATGTTATATGACAGATTCATACATGGCAGGAACAACGATAAGTAGGCATGTTGGTGAGCTTGAACCAGTCACCACAGAGCAATACATGGCATGACAAGGTAACCAACAGTAAGAAGACATGTTTGTGAAGCTATACATGGCAATAGCAAGTTCATAGGGTGCATGGAACACTAGCAACAATCATGGCAACAACTGAACTTAATGTTAACAGGCTGACAGCAACATTATTTAGCAACTTTGGAGCAAGATTACAACAACCTACAGCAGGCTATAAATGCAACCAGGGGAATGGATGGATAGAGCATGACATGTATAACAAGACACCCTTAGTGAACATCTCCAGATTATGCATAGAATGACTAGTAGCAGCAGGTTTACATAGCATCACCAAATAACAGATTCAACCTAGCAAAACAGTAACAGCAAGTACCCTACTTAACAAGCTCGATTCAGTCACCACAAGTCATTGCATGACAAGATAAGCATAGCATCAGCAAGAAGACATGTTTATGAAACTAACCAAGGAAAGAACAAGTTCATAGCATGCAAGGATCAACTACAACAACCTTGGGAAAGTTGAATAACATGTAAACAATCTGCCAGGACACAATTTCTAGCAAAAGTAGAGCAAGAAAATGACATGCTAGACTACTCCATAATTTCAAACAGGGGCATGAATGGATATAGAATAACCATATTTTGAAAAAAACCTTACTGAAGTATCTCAAAATATGCTTAGATCTCTCTGTAGCATCAAGTTTACATGGCATAAAAATAACAACAGAACATGGACTGAAATCAGCAACATCACGAAGTCTAGTTTGCATGCTTGTGCTAGTCACCACATTGATCACAAAAATACATGGTAAGCACCTCTATAAAGAAGACATGACATAGTTCAAAACACATGTAGACATCAACCCATAGGATGCACACATCAATTATGGCGAAAATGACAAATGAACATGTTCTGTTAACAGACAGCAGACAACATCATATAGCACTCTTGCAACAATGATTCAGGCATCAAGATGGACCCAAATGAACATGGTGCAATGGAATGAAATGTAGAGAATCTCTCAATGAACATTTTGACATATTACACACGCGAAACGGAGCAGTATGCATGGAGTTATGTCATGTTGAACAGGGCACGAAAATATGCAAAAATTACAGGACAGTCGTTTTCAGGAAAAAAATATGTGAGCGCTGGATAGCTAAAGTGCGACCGTTGCGGGATTTGGTGGGCTCTCACCATTGGGCTCGTCCCAGGACGGTGGCGCGGCTGGGGCTGTACTGCGGGCGAGGCCGGCCCACTCGGGAGGGCGCGGCCCACGCGGGCGACGCGAGCGGACGGTCGGGTCGAGCGGCTCCTTCGCTCGACCTCTGACCAGGACGGCGGCGGCTGGCTCTGGCAGGGGCCGTCGAGGGCAGAGGAGGCCATGGGGGCGGCGTCTCCGGCCAGATCCGGGCGGATCTGGACGCGGCGGCCCTGTTCCCGGTGACGGCGAGGCCAGCCGAAGACGGGCGAAGCTCCAAGGCGGTGGGGACCTGCTGGGGAAGGAGAGAGAGGGAGCTCGGGATGAGAGAGAGAGAGAGAGAGCAAGGGAAAACGAGATGGCGCGGGGGCGGCGTGACCTGAGGACGGCGGCGGCGACGGAGCAGTCCGGCGAGGTGCGGGGCGAAGCGGGAGGAGCACCGGGGAGCGGGCGGCGCTCGGGCGAGCACGGGCTGCTCGGGGCGCGCGGCAGACGGGCGACGTCATGAGCGGGCCTCGGGCAGGGCTCCGATGGGCTTTGCAGGGCCCGATCTGGGCTTCGGTGGGCCCTGGAGGGTGCACGACGGTGGGACGAGCTGCGGGGCGACGTGGAGGAGCGGGAGTGGCGAGGGTCGCCGGATGGTGGTGGCTGGGCCAATCAGGCTATGCCAAGTGGCAGGAGGTGGCTGGCCGGCGCCGGAAAACGAGGAGGGGGCAACGCAGGTGGTGGAGGCTGGTTGGTGGCGCACGGAATTTGAGAAGGAGGAAGATGGCTGCGGTGGGGAGGCGGCTAGGGGTAGGTGAGGGGCTAGGGATGCCCATTTTGGAAGGAAGGGGTGTATATATAG
>NC_041383.1:724234246-724254736 GCF_002162155.2 Triticum dicoccoides
GGAGAAGAGAGGTTGCAGCCCAGCGGCAGTTTCGGAGACCGAAACGTCCGACGAAGGTATTGGCAACGGTACCGCTATATGTTTAACGGTTGGGCAGTCAAACGGACTCCGAATGCGACGAAACTTGACAACTTCGCACGAGTAGGATGGATACTTGATTACGGACTCCGGCTTCGAGAAGAAAAAGGGTGGGTGGGTGGGAAAAGAAAACAACTGAGGATTGAACTTGGCAACGTTGAAGAGGCTCGAGTTAACTTGACGAGAAATGCACCGGATGAAAAGAGCTGAGAACCAACGATCGGAAAACCAACTGCGTGAACCTAAAGAAAATTTGAAGGGGAAGAGGAGTAATTCAAAACACCTACGTCAAGATTCCTCACCAGAGCGACGAAGGGGCTGAGGAGTAAAAAGAAATTCCTACTCTCCGATATAACTAGACTCCCAAATAGTTTTCTTCGAGACTCAACAACGGCCAAACTACACAATCAATCAAGGGGGCTCCTAAGGTCGGTCGAGGCTCTGATACCAACTTGTCATGCCCAATATGCGATACTATCCTAAAGAGACTCGAAGGTCCCACCAAGGATAGAACCGCATATTGAAACGCTTTTGCAAGGTGGATATCATTACATCAACATTACATAAATAGATGGGGATACATACAAAAGGCATACAATGCCACATGAATACTACATCACAATACATAAGAGCAACATCCGGCTACGGATGAACCACAAACAGAAACTCAAACGACATCCACCCTGCTAGCCCAAGCTGCCGACCTGGAACCTATCCCCTGATCGAAGAAGCAGAAGAAGAACTCAACGCAAGCAAGCATCGCTCTCGCGTCAGGATCATCTCATAACCTGTACCTGCAACTGTTGCTGTAGTAATCTGTGAGCCACGAGGACTCAGCAATCCCATTACCATGGGTATCAAGACTAGCAAAGCTTAAAGGGAATGGAAGGGGTAAAGTGGTGAGGTAGCAGCAGCGACTAAGCATATATGGTGGCTAACATACGTAAATAAGAGCGAGAGGAGAGCAAGCAGAACGGTCGTGAAGCTAGCAATGATCAAGAAGTGATCCTGAACTCCTACTTACGTCAAACATAACCCAAAATCGTGTTCACTTCCCGGACTCCACCGAAAAGAGACCATCACGGCTACACACGCGGTTGATGCGTTTTATTTCGGATCTGGTGTCAAGTTATCTACAACCGGACATTAACAAATTCCCATCTGCCCATAACCATGGGCACGGCTTTCAAAAGTTTATACCCTGCAGGGGTGTCCCAACTTAGCCCATGATAAGCTCTCGTGATCAATGAAGGATATACCTTCTCCCAGGAAGACCCGATCAGACTCGGAATCCCGGTTTACAAGACATTTCGACAATGGTAAAACAAGACCATCAAGACCGCCCGATGCACCGACAACCCCGATAGGAGCTGCACATATCTCGTTCTAAGGGCAACACCGGATGAACAGTACGTACAACTAAAACCAGACCTCGAGTTTCCCCGAGGTGGCGCTGCAAGTGGCTCTGGTTCGGACCAGCACTTAGAGAAGCACTGGCCCGGGGGGGGGGCTATAATAAAGATGACCCTCGGGTTAATTACTCCCAAGGGAAAAGTAGGTGGTGGTGAGGCAAATGGTAAAACCAAGGTTGGGCCTTACTGGAGGAGTTTTATTCAAAGCGAACTGTCAAGGGGGTCCCATAAATCACCCAACCGCGTTAGGAACGCAAAATCCGGGAACATAACACCGGCATGACGGAAACTAGGGCGGCAAGACTGGAACAAAACACCAGGCATAAGGCCGAGCCTTCCACCCTTTACCAAATATATAGATGCATTAATTAAATAAGAGATATTGTGATATCCCAACATAATCCTGTTCACCATGGAGCAATCTTCAACTTCACCTGCAACTAGCAACGCTATAAGAGGGCTGAGCAAAGCGGTAACATAGTCAAGCAATGATTTGCTAGGAAGGGTGTCAAAGGTTAGAGGTTCATGGCAATTTGGGAGGCTTGATGAGCAAAAGATAGGTAACGCAGCATAGCGATAGAACAAAGCAACTAGCATAGCAATGGTAGTAGTGAGATCCAGGGTAGCGGTCATTTTGCCTGAAATCCCGCTAGGAAGAAGAACGAGTCCATGAAGAAGATGAAGCCACGAAGATGAACCAAGCATAGACGAACGAATCCTCACGATCGCAACGAAACGGGAACTATCGAGAGAAGCACACAACATAGTAAAGACACCACACATAGACAAGCCATGATGCACAACAAGCATGATGCAAGACAAGACTACATGAAGCTACTCATGGCAAGAGATGATGCAAACAAGAGCAATACATCAAGGCAAGTTTACATGAGGCCGGAAACAACATATAACAATTCCGGTAAGTCCTCATATGCAAATTTCGAAATTTTTCCAGATCTGAATGTACCTTATGTTCAAGTTGTTAAACAACAAGTTAAAATTCACCAATATGATCTACATGAGATTCTAGTCAAGTTACATATAAAGTTCATTTAATTCAGAGCTACAGCCTAGAAGATGTGAGCAAAACAAGTTAAACATGGCATTGATGCAAAATGCATACAAACATCAAGCAAACACCTCAAAACAAGGATTCAACATGATAATATGAAACTAGATGCAAAATCAAGCAAGTTTCATATAGAGCAGACTCAAAACGGAGGAACAGTTCAACACATACACTCTATACAAGTTATAGCAACAATCTGTCCAAAGCAGCAACTAGGCATATTGCAAGCATCAAAACAATATGCTACAGCATCACAACATAAAAACAAAAGGCATGGACATGATCTACAAGTAAAGCATAACGAAACATGAACACTCAGCTATCTCCAGAAATCACTAGAACATGCTCAAACACACATGGCAAGATTGCAAATAGTAACAGTTTCAGACTTTGCAGAAATAACATCAGGTTGCAATGTTTAGAGCTATCAAACAACATGTTACAGGAACTTATCATAGAAACTTAAGGCATGGCATGATACTACTAAATGCATAGAACAAAAGTCCTTTACTGACCATGAGCCAAAAAGGACCAGAAAATATGATGGCACCCATGTAAACATGGCAAGTTATATGACAAATTCATACATGGCAGGAACAACGATAAGTAGTCATGTTGGTGAGCTTGAACCACTCACCACAGAGCAATACATGGCATGACAAGGTAACCAACAGTAAGAAGACATGTTTGTGAAGCTATACATGGCAATAGCAAGTTCATAGGGTGCATGGAACACTAGCAACAATCATGGCAACAACTGAACTTAATGTTAACAGGCTGACAGCAACATTATTTAGCAACTTTGGAGCAAGATTACAACAACCTACAACAGTCTATAAATGCAACCAGGGGCATGGATGGATAGAGCACGACATGTATAACAAGACACCCTTAGTGAACATCTCCAGATTATGCATAGAATGACTAGTAGCAGCAGGTTTACATAGCATCACCAAATAACAGATTCAGCCTAGCAAAACAGTAACAGCAAGTACCCTACTTAACAAGCTCAATTCACTCACCACAAGTCATTGCTTGACAATATAAGCATAGCATCAGCAAGTAGACATGTTTATGAAACTAACCAAGGCAAGAACAAGTTCATAGCATGCAAGGATCAACTACAACAACCTTGGCAAAGTTGAATAACATGTAAACAATCTGCCAGGAAACATTTTCTAGCAAAAGTAGAGCAAGAAAATGACATGCTAGACTACTCCATAATTGCAAACAGGGGCATGAATGGATATAGAATAACCATATGTTCAAAACAACCTTACTGAAGTATCTCAAAATATGCTTGGATCTCTCTGTAGTATCAAGTTTACATGGCATAAAAATAACAGCAGAACAGGGACTGAAATCAGCAACATCACGAAGCCTAGTTTGCATGCTTGTGCTAGTCACCACATTGATCACAAAAATACATGGTAAGCACCTCTATAAAGAAGACATGGCATAGTTCAAAACACATGTAGACATCAACCTCATAGGATGCACACATCAATCATGGCAAAAATGACAAAAGAACATGTTCTGTTCACAGACAGCAGACAACATCATATAGCACTCTTGCAACGATGATTCAGGCATCAATATGGACTCAAATGAACATGGTGCAATGGAATGAAATGTAGATCATCTCTAAATGAACATTTTTACATATTACACGCACGAAACGGAGCAGTATGCATGGAGTTATGGCATGTTGAACAGGGCACGAAAATATGCAAAAAGTACAGGACTTGGTCGTTTTCGGGAAAAAAATATGTGAGCGCTGGATAGCTAAAGTGCGACCGGGGCGGGATTTGGTGGGCTCTCACCATTGGGCTCGGCCCAGGACGGTGGCGCGGCTGGGGCTGCGCTGCGGGCGAGGCCGGCCCACTCGGGAGGGCGCGGCCCATGCGGGCGACGCGAGCGGACGGTCGGGTCGAGCGGCTCCTCCGCTCGACCTCTAACCAGGACGGCGGCGGCTGGCTCCGGCAGGGGCCAGCGAGGGCAGAGGAGGCCATGGGGGCGGCGTCTCCGGCCGGATCCGGGCGGATCTGGACGCGGCGGCCCCGTTCCCGGCGACGGCATGGCCAGCCGACGACGGGCGAAGCTCCAAGCCGGCGGGGACCTCCGGGGGAAGGAGAGAGAGGGAGCTCGGGATGAGAGAGAGAGCAAGGGAAAACGAGATGGCGCGGGGGCGGCGTGACCTGAGGACGGCGGCGGCGACGGAGCAGTCCGGCGAGGTACGGGGCGAAGCGGGAGGAGCACCGGGGAGCGGGCGGCGCTCGGGCGAGCACGGGCTGCTCGGGGCGCGCGGCAGATGGGCGACGGCGCGAGCGGGCCTCGGGCAGGGCTCCGATGGGCTTCGCAGGGCCCGATCTGGGCTTCGGCGGGCCCTGGCGGGTGCGTGACGGTGGGAAGAGCTGCGGGGCGACGTGGAGGAGTGGGAGTGGCCAGGGTCGCCGGATGGTGGTGGTTGGGCCAATCGGGATGCGCCAAGTGGCGGGAGGTGGCTAGCCGGCGCCAGAAAACGAGGAGGGGGCGGCGCAGGTGGTGGAGGCTGGTTGGTGGCGCACGAAATTTGAGGAGGAGGAAGATGGCTGCGGTGGGGAGGCGGCTAGGGGTAGGTGAGGGGCTAGGGATGCCCATTTTGGAAGGAAGGGGTGTATATATAGGGTAGGTATTAGGGTTAGGGGGGGTTTGAGGGGGTTTTGTCATCGGATTTCGATCCGACGGTCCGGGGCGGAGGGAGACTTGGTGAGGGGTTGGTGGGCTGTGAAGATAGGGCTCGGGCTGAGGGGGGAGAAGAGAGGTTGCATCCCGGCGGCAGTTTCGGAGACCGAAACGTCCGACGAAGGTACTGGCAACGGTACCGCTATATGTTTAACGGTTGGGCAGTCAAACGGACTCCGAATGCGACGAAACTTGACAGGCGGCCTGTCTACACTATAATAAGACCACATGCCAAGTTACATCCCAAACTGAGAACATTTTTATGCCACTTATAAAATAATATTTCGGAGATGCCGCGGGCGCGTGCGAGAGTGTCTGGCTCAGAACGGACGATGAAGAGAACCGGCGGAACCCGAACGGATGCAAGTTTTTAAAAACATGCAGATGAAATGCAGATGATGACATGGCAAAATGCAACACGCAAGCAAATGACATGGCAACGACAGCGAATAACTGGCAGACACTTGGCGCATCGAATCCGGGGCGTTACAGTCCCCACCTTGTCACGAGTACCGGCCCCACTCGTTACAGTCCACTTTCGTGTACTTTCATCGGAGTACTACCCAGTACTTCGTATTTGTCTGCCGTTAGATCAACATCAACGAACGGTTCTAAAAAAGCCCAACCACTCTAAAAGTTGTATCAAATGTATAGTATAACAGAAGGATTACTTAATTTGCAAGATTCAAAAAAGAGAAAAGTAGGAGCTTCCCTGAATAAAACTCACGCCATCATTAGGCCACTTGTCAATGAAGCGTCAGGGTATCATCAACCTACAAAGCCTTCAGAATTATGTATGTTTCGTCATATATCCTGGCAGAACAAGAAAGCACCATCTACATCCAGTTTCAGCACATATTCACCTGGAAGAAAGAAACCACCATCCATATTCAGTAAATTAGTATGCTCCTATTGCCCAGCCACTTTGCTTGAGGAAATAAACAAGCACCAGAGAAGGGGGGACACACCTTCTCACCTGATGGAAGTCACTTCATCCATCAACCTATTCACCTCACCTACATTTCATTAATCTTGATTCTATAATTTTAACAAGCAACCGGAGAAGAGGGACACACCTTAGATCTCAGTTTGGTCTTTAAATTACATCTCGTTGCCTTACTGCAAGCACACACCTTAGATCTCATTTCTTCCAACTTACACAACCTCGCATCAAGAACAAAGAAATGTGCACCATCCTCACAGGTTGGTTCGTAGTCTAAGGTGCATAGTAATTCCTATGTTTGAAATTCTGCAAGATTCAGACTACATGGCATCCCATCCGGCTTTTTTCCTTTTCCTCGACTTCTCACATAGAAATTTGTGAAAATGACGGTACATAAGACCCATTTTACTATCCTAAACAAATATGCTAAGGATAAATATGCATGCACGATCTATATAGATAGTGCTATTATGGAATAAAATTAGCTAAAAGATATAACCGAAATTAACATGGTAATGCCATAACTCTTTTCAAGGTTACCATAACTTAAGTTTCCTTATTGTATGAAATGTCCTCTGTTTTTCAGCACTATGCAATACCAGGGCATTAGAAATTTCTATTTACGTAGTAATAGACAAGTAGGCTTTCAACAAAAATGCTACTAGCCTACTACTCAACTATTCAGTTTCAAGAACAGAATCCCCTAGAAAAGTATCGCCCAGAATGCCATGCAAAACTGCAAGAGACAAACGAAAACTGATACAAACTACTAGTGAGAAACAGAAATACTACTTCCAGTGAAGTTTGAGATTTCATATCATCTTCATGGCCAAAATGAGAACATTCTTTCATGAAAGGTAGATGGAGGATGGCATTGAAAACTGCAATGGCCATTTTAGAACACAAAGATACAGAGTGTGCAACAATACTACTTATCGATACTTCAAAGAATTTGCAGGATTCCCTGATCTCACTTTCTTAGTTCCTATATGTGTGTTAATATGATAGGAGGAAGAACAAGCTCATAGCAGTGCGATGTTTTCTTCTCTTCTGAATGACATAATGAACATACCCATTTTCATATCGGTCTTGGTTCAAGTAAAACTGAACCTGGCGGACACTTCCCCCCTGCAAGCATTTGCATAGTCTTGAGTGAGATGGGGTGCAACTTCCTTGTGAGGGAATATGAACTTCTCCATGAATACCTTCTCGCTGATACTGAGTGTATTATAGTAGTCCCGGTCATGATCTAGCAACCCATTTTCCTTAAGAAACTTTACAATGTAGCACCGGGGCCTAAGCCGGCCCTCTAGACTATAAGTGAGCAATGCTGGACGATAAGCAATGTATGCTGGTTCCAATCCCAACTCGGAAATAAGGAACTCGGACCTGCGCTCCAGCGATTCTTTATTCCTGGACAACACTTGTGGACACTTAGAAACAACAATGCCCACCTCAGCATCCGTCCACGTGAATGTTTTCTTCAAGAGCTCCACTTTGGCAGTGATTTTGTCTTCGCTGAGGAATGCAACAGCTTGTAATGCATGTCTGAACATCGGAGATCCTCGGGGCACACCAAGAAGACCTTTGATACACGCCACTGCTGTCTGGATGCGTTCGGTGCTGATGCTGAGCAGCAATGGCATACGTATGTAGAGCCTGGTAATATCACAAGCAGCTAGCCCGCACTCGTGCAGGAAGGTGACATTGGGCTTGACCACCCGGTCGAGGTCAGACCCGAGAATGGAGCCACCCGCTCGAGGTAGGGCTCGAAGGAGGTTCTTCGAGGACCCAAAGAGGGGCAAGCAGTACTGCATCCCGGCGATGATGGATTTTTTGCAGAATTTGTCGAGCGCGAGCAAGGCGAGGCGCGCTATTTTAGAACGCGACAAGCCGAGGCCCGAGAGCCTGACGACGACGGGCGTCAGTGTTCTCTCCACGCTGGCACAGAGGAACTTTGGGTTCTTGGCGACAAGGGCGGCGACATCGGTGTTAGCAGCTAGCTAGTCTGTCTCTCACCTCTCTCCCCCCATGCGCACGTACCGCATGCGATCACCCACGATCCATGCACGTAGCCACGACCTGGCGCTCCACGCCCCTGTTGTAACCTGAGCTATATATAGGAGTGTATAGATCGGAGAGCACCCAAGGTGCAATCTCCTTTTCCCATAGCATTCTACATGGTATTAGACGCAGGGCTCATTCCTCGTCTCTGAAACCGCTTCCGCTCCCCTCTGCACCTCGTGGCCATGGCCGCTCCTCCCCCTCCCCCTCCACCCCCACCACCGCGGCCCAACCATGCCATCGGTGGCGGTTTGCTCGCCACGCCGCCCTCCTCCCAGAGCCATACCCAGACCCTCCTCACCCCCTCTGCCATCACGCGCGGGGCGCTCTTCATGCCGGATCCGACGGCCTCCTCCTCCGCGCACAACCAGCAGCCCGTCTCTCCTCTCGCCGGAGTTTACATCAACTAGCACATTCCCATCGTGCTCATGCTCAACCCGCCCAACTTCTCCCATTGGTGCACTCTTTTCGAGGTCACGTTCGCCAAGCACGCCGTCACTGACCACATCGCTGGCCCGGCGCGGCCCCATGACCCAGCCTGGGCGCAGGACGACGCCCACGTCCTCACCTGGCTGTACAACTGCGTCAGCACGGAGGTCTTCGGGCTCATTCACCAGCGCGGCGCCACTGCCGCTGCCGTCTGGGAGTCCATCTTCACTCTCTTCCTCGAGAACGCGGAGCATCAGGTGGTGTTTCTCTCCACCGAATTTTGCTGCATCGAGCAAGGTTCCTCGTCCATCCTCTCCTTCTTCGCACGGCTCAAGGACTGCGCCGACCGCCTCGCCGAGCTCGGCGCGCCCATCATCGACCGCGATCAGGTGCTCAACATGTTCCGTGGACTTCACCCACGTTTTCGCTATGCGGTGCCCATCCTGACGATGCAGACACCGTTCCCGACCCTGCTGCACTGCCGTGCCTTCCTGCTGAGGAGAGCGGTCTCTCTGCCAACGGCAACACTGAGACCGCGCTGCACGCTGCACGCGTCCCGGCCAACAACAACAATCCGGGTGGCGGCGGCGGTGGCGGCGGCCCTGGGAACGGCCCTCCACGTGGCGGAGGTGGGCGCTACAAGGGAAAGGGGAAGGGCAACAACTCCGGCGGGGTTCAGTCGTCCCACTCCGGCGAGGGTGGGCACGCTCAACACCCTCCCGCTCCTGCAGCTGCGCCGTGGACAGGCATGGTTCACGGCTGGCCGATGCCATGGCGCCCACACGCCCCAGGAGCGGGCATCATCAGCCCTCGTCCTGGCGGGAGTATGCCGTTCGCGGGCACTGCCTCGCACCACGCTGCCGGTCCGAGCGCTACGGGCGCTCCGGGCATCCCTGCGACTGCGCCTCCCGTGGTATGGCAGCACAGTGATGTGCCTGCCCATGTTGGGGAACGTAGCAGAAATTCAAATTTTTCTACGCATCACCAAGATCAATCTATGGAGATTCTAGCAACAAGAGAGAGAGGAGTGTATCTTCATACCCTTGAAGATCGTGATGCGGAAGCATTACAAGAACATGGATGATGGAGTCGTACTCGCGGCGATTCAAATCGTGGAACATCCGATCTAGCGCCGAACGGACAGCGCCTCCGCGTTCAACACACGTACTGCCCGGGGACGTCTCCTCCTTCTTGATCCAGCAAGGAGAGAGGAGAAGTTGAGGGAGAACTCCGGTAGCACGACGGCGTGGTGGTGGTGGAGCTCGTGGTTCTCGGCAGAGCTTCGCCTAAGCACTTCGGAGGAGGAGGAAGTATTGGAGGAGGGAGGGCTGTGCCAGGGGAAGGGTGTGGCTGCCCTCCCACCCCCTCACTATATATAGGGGGAAGGGGAGAGAGGGGGCCGGCCCCTCTAGATGGATCTAGAGGAGGGGGCGGCGGCCAAGGGAAACCCTAGATGGGATTGGGCGCCCCCACCCCCTAGGAAACTTGCCCCGCAAGCCGGGAGGGGTGGCTGGCCTAGGGGAGGCGCCCCAACCTCTCTAGGTTACGTGAGATGGGGTGGGAGGGGCGCTCAGCCCCTTAGTGGGCTGATGTTCCCCCTCCCCTTGGCCCATAAGGCCCCCAACGCTTGCCGGGGCCTCCGAAACCCCTTTCGGACACGCTGGTCATCACCTGGTACCCCCGGAGCAATTCTGGACTCCAATACCCTTCGTCCAATATACCGACCTTCACCTCCAGACCATTCTGAAGCTCCTCGTCATGTCCAGGATCTCATCCGGGACTCCGAACAACCTTCGGTAACCACATACTATTTCCCATAACAACTCTAGCGTCACCGAACCTTAAGTGTGTAGACCCTACGGGTTCGGGAACCATGCAGACATGACCGAGACATTCTCCAGCCAATAACCAACAGTGGGATCTGGATACCCATGTTGACTCCCACATGTTCCATGATGATCTCATCGGATGAACCACGATGTCGGGGATTCAATCAATCCTGTATACAATTCCGTTTGTCAATCGGTATGTTACTTGCCCGAGATTCGATGGTCGGTATCCCAATACCTCGTTCAATCTCGTTCCCGGCAAGTCACTTTACTCGTTTTGTAATGCATGATCCCGTGACTAACTACTTAGTCACAATGAGCTCATTATGATGATGCATTACCGAGTGGGCCCATCGATACCTCTCCATCATACGGAGTGACAAATCCCAGTCTCGATTCGTGCCAACCCAACAGACACTTTCGGAGATACCTGTAGTTCACCTTTAATTTATAGCCACCAAATTACGTTGTGATGTTTGATACACCCAAAGCATTCCTATAGTATCCGGGAGTTGCACAATCTCATGGTCTAAGGAAATTATACTTGACATTAGAAAAGCTTTTAGCAAACGAACTACACGATCTTGTGCTATGCTTAGGATTGGGTCTTGTCCATCACATCATTCTCCTAATGATGTGATCCCGTTATCAATGACATCTAATGTCCATGGTCAGGAAACCATAACCATCTATTGATCAACGAGCTAGTCAACTAGAGGCTCACTAGGTACATGTTGTGGCCTATGTATTCACACATGTATTACGGTTTCCAGTTAATACAATTACAACATGAACAATAGACAATTATCATGAACAAGGAAATATAATAATAACCATTTTATTATTGCCTCTAGGGCATATTTCCAACAGTCTCCCACTTGCACTAGAGTCGACAATCTAGTTCACATCACTATGTGATTGTAATGAATCCAACGCCCATGGTGTTTGATCATCTCTTGCTTGTGAGAGAAGTTATTAGTCAACGGGTCTGAACCTTTCAGATCTGTGTGTGCTTTACAAATCTCTATGTCATCTTGTAAATGCAGCTTCCATGCGCTACTTGCAGCTATTCCAAACAACTGCTCTACTATACGAATCCGGTTTACTACTCAGAGTCATCCGGATTAGTGTCAAAGTTTGCATCGACATAACCCTTTACAACGAACTCTTTTACCACCTCCATAATCGAGAAAATTCCTTAGTCAACTAGTTACTAAGGATAAGTTTGACCTCTGTCATGCGATCCTATTCCTGGATCACTCTTGTACCTCTTGATTGACTCATGGCAAGGCACACTTCAGGTGCGGTACACAGCAAAGCATACTGTAGAGCCTACGTCTAAAGCATAGGGGACGACCTTCATCCTTTCTCTCTCTTCTGTCGTGGTCAGGTCTTGAGTCTTACTCAATACTCACACCTCATAACACAGCCAAGAACTCCTTCTTTGCCGATCTATTTTGAACTCCTTCAAAATCTTGTCACGGTGTGTATTCGTTTGAAAGTACTATTAAGCGTTTTTGATCTATCCTTATAGATCTTGATGCTCAATGTTCAACTAGCTTATTGCAGGTTTTCCATTGAAAAACACTTTTCAAATAACCCTATATGCTTTCCAGAAATTCTACATCATTTCCGATCAACAATATGTCAACAACATATACTCATCAGAAATTCTATAGTGCTCCCACTCACTTCTTTGGAAATACAAGTTTCTCATAAACTTTGTATAAACCCAAAATCTTTGATCATCTCATCAAAGCATATATTCCAACTCCGAGATGCTTACTCCTGTCCTTAGAAGGATTGATGGAGCTTTGCATACTTGTTAGCATCTCATAGGATTGACAAAACCTTCTGGTTGTATCATATACAACCTTTCCTCAAGAAAATTGTCGAGGAAACAATGTTTTGACACCCTATCTGCATGATTTCATAAATAATGCAGTAACTGCTAATATAATTCCAACCGACTCTTAGCACCGCTACGAGTGAGAAAGTCTCATCGCAGTCAACTCCTTGAACTTGTCGGAAAACATCTTAGCGACAAGTCGAGCTTTCTTAATGGTGACACTTACCATCATTGTCCGTCTTCCTTTTTAAAATCCATCTGTAACCAACAGCCTTACGACCATCAAGTAGTTCTTCCAAAGTCTATAATTTGTTTTCATACATGGATCCTTTCTCGGATTTTATGGCCTCGAGCCAGTCGTCGAAATCCGGGCCCACCATCGCTTCTCCATAGCTTGTAGGTTCATTGTTGTCTAGCAACATGACCTCCAAGACAGAATTACTTACCACTCTGGAGTAGTACGTATCCTTGTCGACCTACAAGTTCTGGTAGTGACTTGATCCTAAGTTTCATGATCAATATCATCAGCTTCCACTTCAATTGGTGTAGGCGCCACAGGAACAACTTCCTGTGCCCTGCTACACACTAGTTGAAGTGACTTCAATAACCTCATCAAGTCTCCACCATCCTCCCACTCAATTCTTTCGAGAGAAACTTTTCCTCAAGAAAGGACCCGATTCTAGAAACAATCCCTTTTGCTTCCGGAACTGAGACAGGAGGTATACCCAACTGTTTTTGGGTGTCCTATGAAGATGCATTTATCCGCTTTGGGTTCGAGCTTATCAGCCTGAAACTTTTTCACATAAGCATCGCATCCCCAAACTTTTAAGAAACGACAACTTAGGTTTCTCTAAACCATAGTTCATACAATGTCGTCTCAACGGAATTGCGTGGGCCCTATTTAAAGTGAATGCGGTTGCCTCTAATGCCTAACCCATAAACGATAGTGGTAATTCGATAAGAGACATCATGGTATGCACCATATCCAATAGGGTGCAGTTATGATATTCGGACACACCATCACACTATGGTGTTCCAGGCGGTATTAGTTGTGAATCAATTTCCACAATGTCTTTATTGTGTGCCAAACTCGTAACTTGGATATTCATCTCTATGATCATATCATAGACATTTTATCCTCTTGTCACGACAATCTTCAACTTCACTCTGAAATTACTTGAACCTTTCAATAATTCAGACTTGTGTTTCATCAAGTAAATATACTTAGCATCTACTCAAATCATCTGTGAAGTAAGAACATAACGATATCCACTGCATGCCTCAACATTCATTGGACTGCACACATCAAAATGTATTACTTCCAACAAGTTGCTTTCTTGTTCCATCTCACTGAAAACGAGGACTTTCAGTCATCTTGCCCATGTGGTATGATTTGCATGTCTCAAGTGATTCAAAATCAAGTGAGTCCAAACGATCCATCTGTATGGAGTTTCTTCATGCATATATACCAATAGACATGGTTCGCATGTCTCAATCTTTCCAAAAACGCGTGAGTCCAAACATCCATCAACATGGAGCTTCTTCATGCGTTTTATACCAATATGACTCAAATGGCAGTGCCACAAGTATGTGGTACTATCATTACTATCTTATATCTTTTGGCATGAACATGTGTATCACTAGATCGTGATTCAATAAACCATTCATTTTAGGTGCAAGACCATTGAAGGTATTATTCAAATAAACATAGTAACCATTATTCTCCTTAAATGAATAACCAAATTATGATAAACATAATCCAATCATGTCTATGTTCAACGCAAACACCAAATAACAATTATTTAGGTTTAGCACCAATCCCGATGGTAGAGGGAGTGTGCGATGTTTGATCACATCAACCTTGGAAACACTTCCAACACATATCGTCATCTCACCTTTAGCTAGTCTCTGTAGCCTTTTATTTCGAGTTACTAACACTTAGCAACCGAGCCGGTATTTATTACCTTGGTGCTACTAGGAGTACTAGTAAAGTACACATTAATATAATGTATATCCAAAATACTTCTGTCGACCTTGCCAGCCTTCTCATCCACCAAGTATCTAGGGTAGTTCTGCTTCAGTGACCGTTCCCCTCATTACAGAAGCACTTAGTCTCGGGTTTGGGTTCAACCTTGGGTTTCTTCAGTAGAGCAGCAACTGATTTGCCGTTTCATGAAGTATCCCTTCTTTCCCTTTCCCTTCTTGAAACTAGTGGTTTTACTAACCATCAACAATTGATGCTCCTACTTGATTTCTACTTTCGCGGTGTCAAACATCCTGAATTGCTCAAGGATCATCATGTCTATCCCTGATATGTTATAGTTCATCACGAAGCTCTAATAGCTTGGTGGCAGTGACTATGGAGAACCATCACTATCTCATGTGGAAGATAACTCCCACTCGATTCAAGCGATTGTAGTACTCAGACAATCTGAGCACATGCTCAACAATTGAGCTTTTCTCCCTTAGTTTGCAGGCTTAAGAAACTTGTCAAAGGTCTCATACCTCTTGACGTGGGCACTAGCCTGAAATCCCAATTTCAGTCCTTGGAACATCTCATATGTTCTGCAACGTTTCAAAATGTCTCCCGGTGCCTCAATTCTAAATCGTTTAACATTACGCGCTGAACTATCACGTAGTCATCAAAACATGTATGTCAGATGTTCGCAACATCCACAGATAACGCTCGAGGTTCAGCACATTGAGCAGTGCATTAAGGACATAATCCTTCTGCACAGTATTTGAGGACAATCCTCAGTTTACGGACCCAGTCCGCATAATTGCTACTGTCAACTTTCAACTAAATTTTCTCTAGGAACATATCTAAAACAGTAGAACTAATGCGCAAGTTACGACATAATTTGCAAAGACCTTTTGACTATGTTCATGATAATTAAGTTCATCTCATCAAATTATTTAATGAACTCCCACTCAGATAGACATCCCTCTAGTCATCTAAGTGATACATGATCCGAGTCAACTAGGCCGTGTCCGATCATCACGTGAGACGGACTAGTCATCATTGGTGAACATCTTCATGTTGATCGTATCTACTATACGACTCATGTTCGAACTTTCGGTCTCTTGTGTTCCGAGACCATGTCTGTACATGCTAGGCTCGTCAAGTCAACCTAAGTGTTTTGCATGTGTAAATCTGGCTTACACCCGTTGTATGTGAACGTTAGAATCTATCACACTCGATCATCACGTGGTGCACTACTAAGAAAAGGGCTATAGATAGGATTGATACTAATGGCGCACCAGGTAAGCAGTGCGCCACTACTATATACTAATGGCGCACCGGTTGTTGATGCGCCATTAGTGTGGAAGACACTAATGGCGCACCGTACACTCGGTGCGCCACTAGTATTAATTTTTTTTTCCATTTTTCCATACATACTAATGGCGCATTGGGTCGAAGTGCGCCATTACTAGTTCTAACTAGTAATGGCGGACCTGGCAGGCAGTGCGCCATTAGTATATATATATTTTTACTTTTTTGCAAAACTACTAATGGCGCACCGTGTCACAGTGCGCCATTACTAGTTTAAACTACTAATGGCGCACTTTTCCACAGTGCGCCATTAGTATATATATTTTCTTTTTTTACTTTTCTGCAAAACTACTAATGGCGCACCACCTGCAGGTGCGCCATTAGTAACCAGGGTTACTAATGGCGCATTTGCTGGTGGTGCGCCATTAGTAACCTGGGACCCCAACAAGATATTTTGGACAGCCACATACCTACCCACTCACTTTCCCCACTTCATTCTCTCCACCTCCTTCTCCAAGCTTTCGGCTGCCTCCTCCTCCTCACCTCATTTCCACCATAGATTCATCAAAATTAAGTGGTGAAATTACCTTTTTTTTGATAGGTAAGTAAGGGGAAAGCTATCTTCATGATGTAGATCTACTTTTTTTCTCCCTAGCTCGCTCCAACAATGTGCACATGCACTTTTTGTGGCCTAGCTAGATCTATGTATGTTTGTGGTGTTGCATGTGTTTGTGGTGTTGCATATATGTTTGTGTTTGCAGGTACCGGTATTTGAAATGCAATAGTTGCCAATATTTTGCCAGAATGTTGATTCATTTCCGTTTCGGCGAGAATTTTGGCACTATGCATTCTTTTTGGTCCTATTTTTAGGGAAGGTCATGCCAAATTTTTTCTTGGTTCTAAAATATCGTTTTGCTCTACCTCGCAGGCCACCATGGTCCGCACGATGATTGAAGGCATCGTGAATAGGTTTTTGAGCTCCGCGAAGGCCGAGATGCTTCAAAAGAACGAGACGGAGATAAGATGTCCGTGTCGAAGATGTAAGCTGAAGAGCCTTATTGCGGACCCGGATTCCGGGCAGGTGCGGGACCACCTGCTCTTGCGTGGTTTCATGGATGGCTATTGGTGGCAAGGTGATGAAGATGACTATGAAGTCGTCCATGGGGGGGGGAATGAGGAAGGGCAACAAGAGAAGTACCACCGCGGCGAGGGCGGGCGAGAAGACGAAGAATCTCCATGACATGATCACGGCGGTGATGCTGTACACAGTCATCATGTAGAAGATGTCGTACATGATGATGAGGAAGATCTAGACGAAGGGCATGATCATGAAGATGAAGATGCCGGAGTAGACGATGATGGAGGCTAGGTGCAGGACCCTCATATTCAAGAGCTGCTTCTCAAGCAGACGGATAACGCAAGAGCTGCCGCCTGAGAGAAAGCCAAGCTGGATCAACTGGAGATAGATGCAGTTACTCCATTGTATGAAGGATGCAGGCCCGAGGATACCCGCCTGAAAGTAACGCTCATGGCTCTGGAGATGAAGGTAAAACACAAAATGACCGACGCATGCTTCAACGAGAACATGTCATTCTGGCACGAATGTCTTCCCAAGGGGAACAAGTGCCCGACCAGTTTCGAGGAGGCGAAGAAAATCGTGTGTCCTCTGGATTTACCGCACGTGAAATACCATGTGTGCATGAACAATTGCATCATTTATCGGGACGAGCATGCGGAGTCTACCATCTGTCCGGTGTGCGGCGTCACTCGATACAAGAAGAGGAAGAAAGCTCCTCGAAAATTGGTGTGGTACTTTCCGATCACTCCTCGTCTGCAGCGGTATTTCGCGGACCCTAAGGTAGCAAAGCTCCTGCGTTGGCACGCGGATAGGGAGGAGAAGAAGCGGGAAGATGACGGAAATGATCCAGAGACAAATAAAAAAGACAAGATGCTGAGTCACCCTAAGGATGCGAGCCAGTGGCAAGCGTTGAACTTCGAATACCCATAATTTGGGAAGGATCCAAGGAACATCGTGCTGGGCGCGAGCACCGATGGAGTCAATCCGTTTGGAAGCCAGAGAAGCACACATAGCACCTAGCCTGTGTTTGTGTGGATGTACAACCTTCCCCCCTGGTTGTGCATGAAGAGGAAGTACATTCACATGAGTATGCTAATTGAAGGGCCGAAACAACCAGGGAACGACATCAATCTGTATCTGGGGCTGCTGAAGGAGGAGCTAGACACACTGTGGAAAACGCCAGCCAATACGTGGGACGCCGCAGAGAAAGAATATTTCCCTATGAGAGCCGCACTGCTCACGACGGTGCACGACTATCTCGGTTACGGATATCTCGCGGGGCAGGTAGTCCACGGATTTTCTGGATGCGTAAGGTGCATGGATGACACAACGTATCGCCAGCTAGATAGAGATCCCGGGTCTTCAAAAACCATGTTCATGGGACATCGAAGGTGGCTTCACGACGATGACCCGTGGAGGAAACGCAAGGATCTGTTCGATGGTGAAACCGAACCCCGAAAACGCCCGTGTACGAGGAGCGGCGAGGAAATAGATGAGCTGTTGAAAAATTGGAAAGACTGCCCACTGCTGGGAAAGAAGCAAAAGGCGCCAGAGCCGGGAAAGAAGCGAAAGGCGCCAGAGCCGCTGCTGAAGCTATGGAAAACGAGGTCTGTTTTCTGGGACTTGTCGTACTGGAAGATCCACCGTGTGCCTCACAGCCTTGATGTCATGCATATCACGAAGAACGTGTGCGAGAGTCTGCTTGATACCCTGCTCAACATGCCAGAGAGGACCAAAGATGGGCCGAAAGCAAGGGCAGACTTGAAATCAATGGGCATCAGGCAGGAGCTTCACGCTAATAATAATGATGATGATGATGATGAGGCGAAGTAGGACACAGAAAGTCGTCGCAAAGGCAAAAAGGCCAAGAAGACCGGAAATGACTACCCTCCCGCGTGCTTCACTCTAAGTCAAGAGGAGATCGAGTAGTTTTTCACCTGCCTACTAGGAGTAAAACTTCCTTACGGTTATGCGGGGAAGATAAGCAGACACCTAGACCCAGCGAAGCAGAAGTTCAGTGGGATGAAGTCTCACGACTGTCACGTGCTGATGACGCAGATACTTCCAGTTGTAATCCGTGGGATAAAGGACGCGCACGTCCGTGAAACGCTATTTGGCCTATGCAACTTTTTCAATGTCATCTCTTGGAAGTCCATTGGCGTGAGGCAACTCAGAAGGCTACAGGAAGAGATCGTGGTGATACTATGCGAGCTTCAGATGTACTTCCCGCCCGCATTCTTCGATGTTATGGTGCATCTGCTGGTCCATATCATGGAGGATATCATCCAACTCGGGCCGACGTTCCTGCACAACATGATGCCGTTCGAAAGGATGAATGGTGTCATCAAAGGATACGTTCGAAACATGTCATGTCCAGAGGGAGGTATAGCCACGGGCTTTCTGACCGAAGAGTGCATCTCCTACTGCACGAATTATCTAGGCATCGAGAACCCCGTTGGTCTGTCCGTCAACAGGCACCTCGGCAGGCTCGCTGGATGGGGTCACCGTGAGGGTCGCCGCGAAATGCATGTCGACTTAGAGGGTCGACTCGCCGACTTTGAAAGAGCAAACCTAGTCGCGCTACAACACATAGACGTGGTTGATCCTTGGGTGGTAGAGCACAAAACCTTTATTGAGAACATGTACAATGACTGAGGCCAACAGAGGACGAACGGAGATATAATCAAAGAGAACAACTCATGTTTCACGCGTTGGTTCAAGCAGAAGCTTATGTCGTACCCTTTACATCAGGATTCTTCCGCGGAAGAACAACTCATATTCGCCTTGTCATAGGGCGCCGAGCACAACCTGATGACCTATGAGGCGTACGATATCAATGGCTACACATTCTACACCGAGAACAAGGACATGAAGAGCGATGGTTGTGATAACTCTGGGGTAACGATGGAATCCTACACCGGCAACGACAAGGACAGATACTACGTAAGGATTGAGGAGATCTGGGAGCTGACTACGCTGGAGAGAAGGTCCCGATGTTCCGTGTCAGATGGGCGAAGAGCGTCCTAAAAGAAGACCGGTATTTCACCACCATGGTTATACCCGAAGCCAAATCCAAGACCACGGGTGTAAATGTCACCGCGAAAAATGAGCCATGGGTACTGGGTTGCCAAGTGGACCAATGCTTCTTCATTACCGACCCGCCAAAGCCCAGTCGTGTTGTCGTGAGGAGAGGCAAAAGGAAGATCATCGGAATGGATGGAGTAGCCAATGAGCAAGACTTCTACAAGTACGGCGACCCGAAGATCGAACATGACGACGATGATGAAGTAGCAGCACACACCACAAGAAGAAGCAGGACCACCCTACCTAAAGGACGTCCGTTCCACAGAAGAACTCCATTTGCGAAAAAGAAGGGCAAGAAGATTGTAACAGATAGCTAGCTAAGATCGATTGTATTTAAATTGTAGTATTCATTTCTCGATTGTATTTCATGGGCACTTTTTGATATCATGAATATTTCTAAATTTCATGGGCACTTTTTGAATTCATGAGGACACTTGATCTCGATCTCCCTCCATCTCGATCTCGATTCCCCCTCCATCTCGATCTCGATCCCACCCGCACCCTCCCCCGCTAGCTCCACCGCCGCCGATGACCCATCGCAACCCTCCCCCGCTCCACCGCCGCCGACGAGAACCCGCCCCCCGCACCCTCCCCCGCTCCACCGCCGCCAACGGGCACCCCCCGCACCCTCCCCCGCTCCACCGCCACTACCGATGA